>NC_138552.1:24865193-25242693 GCF_964273705.1 Natrix helvetica | reverse complement strand
ATCAGACTTCCAGCTACGTATACTGTATCCTAGCATGTAAGAGGAAGAACTGAGTCCCCACAAAATCCATTCAGGTTTTCCCCAGGACATGGAAGGGGTGAGCTTTGCAAATTGGGCATCTGACTTGGGGCTGCTGTTCAAGAGCTAGAGCCTGGCAGGCAGTCTATGCAACTTTATGTAAGTAAAGATCAGGGGTGAAATCAACTTACCTTTGCTACCGGTTTGCAATTGGGAGTGCGCGTGACATTGGAAAGAACCTTCCGCACATGCGCAGAGTATCTAAAACAGGACGTGATAACATATGGGCAGGTGGGCAGAGCCTCCAGTCGGCACCACTACCGGTGTACATGAACCAGATAGAACCGGCTGAATTGCACCACTGGTAAAGATGTATGCCGGTATTACAGATCAACAAAGGCATTTCACTTCCAAATCAATAGATCAGGTGATAGACTAGCTGGGCCAGATGAACAGGCAGTCTGTCCAAATTGAATAGATGGCTTCTAATTGATCTCATGTCATTGCTGTAAGCCGCCTAGTGTAGCCCCATGGTGAGATAGGCTGCAAATAAATTTAACAAATAAAATAAATGTCCTATCCTAGAAATCTTGCTGGCTGGTTGGCAAAGATGGCAGAATTTTTTGCATCAGTTCCTTTAGCTTTGCTCATTGGCTTAGCTATTTTGGACAATCATACCATTCGCTCTCAAGTTTTGCCAGCAAACTGTGTAGCAAAACAGAAGATATGGTCCCAGCCATGAGATGGGAAACTGTCTCATATGAGATGTGTAAATTCTACATATGATCTAGAATTCCAAGAGATTTATTAAGAATTCTGCATGCCATCTGTTGGCTCATAATCTTATCTGCAGTTAGGATTACAGACCTACTTTGAAAGATAAAGATAAGTTCACAATGATTAACATTACATAGTGCATGGGGGGGGGGGATAAAATATTTGCACAGATTGTCCCACCTATTTTTCAAATTGGTCCCTATTCACCTTTGGGGGTATGTGTGTGTGTGAGGGGAGTCTTTGGCTTTCTATCTAAGACTGGATGGGAGTTTCAACTCTAAGAAAAGTCACCCACTCCTGATCTGAAGCTGACGGTAAATAAGGCACACAAGTGGGGTTTAGAATTATTTCCTGTCCATAATAGATCCAATCAATATTTCTGCTTTTAAAACTAACAGTACTGCAATACACTTTTTTCTGTTACCAAGAGCTACAGCAGTTCAAGTTCACCTTACAGCCTGTTGAATCAACATAAAACCTTGAAAAGGACAAGATACCATATATATTACCATCTCCTGCTATAGTCTCTGTCATCAGCGCTGAGTGGCAATTAAAGCAACCTGCCAGGGCCAGACTGAATGAACAAACAATTCAAGCTGTCACAACAATTGTATTGTTGCCAAGGAAGTAACGTGCAGTCTGAAAGGTGTGTCCTCCTGCGAGGTCATGTGTGACATTGGAAAGGCAATTTGTTTACTGGTTTTTTTTATCCTAAAACTTATTTGTCACTTTTTTTTCCCTTGGATGATTTTCAAAGGTGACCTATAAGCAAAGCTAAAGCATTAAGATAACTCTGTAAATCAAAGAGAAGAATGGTTGGGACGGTTGTTGAGTGAAGTTGAGAGACCTTGCAGGATATAGGATAGGATAGGATAGGATAGGATAGGATAGGATAGAATAGAATAGAATAGAATAGAATAGAATAGAATAGAATAGAATAGAATAGAATAGTTGGAAGGGACCTTGGAGGTCTTCTAGTCCAACCCCCTGCCTAGGCAGGAAACCCTATCCCACTTCAGACAAATAGTTTTCCAACATCTTCTTAAAGACTTCCAGTGTTGGGGCATTCACAACTTCTGGAGGCAAGCTGTTCCACTGATTAATTGTTCTAACTGTCAGGAAATTTCTCCTTAGTTCTAAGCTGCTTCTCTCCTTGATTAGTTTCCACCCATTGCTTCTTGTTCTACCCTCAGGTGCCTTGGAGAATAGTTTGATTCCCTCTTCTTTGGGGCAACCCCTGAGATATTGGAACACTGCTACCATGTCTCCCCTAGTCCTTCTTTTCATTAAACTAGACATACCCAGTTCCTGCAACCATTCTTCGTATGTTTTAGCCTCCAGTCCCCTAATCATCTTTGTTGCTCTCCTCTGCACTCTTTCTAGAGTCTCAAATTTTTTTTTACATCATGGCAACCAAAGCTGATATCAAATCATATAAACCTGTTAAAAAGAGAATAATTCTAATTTGATGATAAAAAACATCTTTTTGATATTTATTACATAATCAGATGTATATTGTAGCTATCAAATTGATGGATTAGATTGGATATTCTAGACTCAATCTTCAATGCAGGAGCATCTATGGGGTGAGGTGGGAGGGTCAAGAAACCAAGTTGATAATCACGATTGCATAATTAAGCCTGATGTCTTCTTTACATGATTTGTATGTACAAAGACATGTATATCGAAATAAGTGTGGCTTTGATCATGATGTCATAGGTGTATATTAATGTTTTTGACTCTTTCCTGAAGACTCAATGGGCTATTTTTTTTTGAGAAGTTCCTTTCTTCAGCAGTAAAAACTCAAAGGTTTTATCTGGTTTAATTTTGTTTTGATAGCTCTGGAGGTTTTGGCATTTGCTTCTTGTGTATGGAGCCTGTACAGTTTGGTTTCATAAGCCACAGTCTTTCAGATTTGAATTTTTAAAATAGAAAGCAGCATGAAAATAAAACAAAGGTATTCACGATAACTGTAGAGAGTCCACAAATCAGATGTTCCTTTCAACCCTTAGGAAAAGAAATGAGATCACCAGTTTTAATTTTCATTGTGTATGCATTAAATCTAGGCAATTGACCAAAAATATGGGTTTAATTAATGCTTGGACAGAGACCGGAGTCCCAATGGCTATTGCTCATCATTCCTGTTAATATCCCCTTTTGAAAAGTACCTGTGTACAAATTATTTGTATCTATGGAATCTCTGAGCAGAAGATCATAAGAACAGGTGAGGATGGAGAAATTATAGAAGCCCCAATGTCACCTTCTTCTCTATATGTCCAACAAACAACATTGGGTGTCTGAAAAAAACAATTGCATTTCTTCTCCCCCAGGTTTCATGTAGTGAAAAGTAAAATGTTTCGTATGAAGTGAGTACTGGTGCAGATGTTAGAAAGTGTGAGCCAAACTCACTGTAGGCCATATGGCTGGGATTCTGTTCAACTTAATTCCCTCGGTTACATTTGTTAGCATACGTGAACTTGTAACTACCTTTGTTACTTGTTATATTAGACCGAACAGGAGATAGGAAAATGGAAAGGTTGTGAGATTTTCAATCTGATTTCCAGAGAATGCAATGTGCCGTGTGCCAGGATAAAAACTAGGCTTTTGATGATTATCTGCACTAACTCCTAAATATTTGGAAAATTGCCCAGGAATAATCAACATGTGAATTGTGGCTGTCTTTAGGGCGTGTACTGAATATATAAATAATGATATGAATTTTGTTTTAATGCTAGCAGACTTAGTCGTTGTCTGTGTTTGCATGTGTACAAATAAACAGCAAAGAATTAGTTCAGCTACAGAGCTAAAAAGAAAGGATTGAGGAAAGCTATTTTAGTCCTGGGGTGAAATTGGCTGCCAACAAGCCTGTCTTGAGCATCCTGAGCCACAGGTCAAAATAGGGAGAGATATATCTGGAAACCATGAGCATTTGAAGGACTTACTTCCATGACAAGCATTGGCTCAGCCAGCATCCAGTCAAAAAACATTTATTAAGCCTTAGGAGTTAAGCAGGGTCAGCTATGGTTAGTAGTTTGGAGCTTGCCTGTGAAATTCTAACATTGTTAACTAAACCTGGAAATCCTAGAAAATAGGCAATGGCCAATCATTGAGGTCACACTACTAAGAAACTATATGGATGCAATTACATGGATTTCCGTTCACTTTGAGGACATCTTTACATATCTTCTCTCTCCGTGTCTCTGTACTGTGGTGGCGGATGGCACAGTGGTTAGAATGCAGTATTGCAGGCTAATTCTGCCAACTGCCAGCAGTTCGATTCTCATCGGCTCAAGGTTGACTTCCATCCTTCCAAGGTCAGTAAAATGAAAACCCATATTGTTGTGGGCAATATGCTGACTCTGTAAACTGCTTAGAGAGGGATGTAAAGTACTGTGAAGTGCTGTTGCTACTGTACTGTATATACCTGTGATGGCAAACCTATGGCACACGTGCCACAAATGGCACGCAGAGCCCTCTCTGCGGGCATGCCAGCCATTGCCCCAGTCCAGCTGCACTGTGAATGCTTGTGTGCCTCCTGCTGCCCAGCTGGTCTTTGGGTCACTGCCGTGCAGGCGCGGGGGGCAGGACCTTCCCCGATCTCTGCAGTTTCTTCCCCTTCAGCACGCCCTAGCTTTCTCCTGTATCTCTGCAGTCTGTGCCATTCCCGATCTCCGCAGAGTCCCCCTTCCACAGGTGCCTCTCTGCGGCAAAAATGGAAGAGAAAGTTAGGGAGCACTGGGAGGGGAAAAACTGTGGGGGGGGGAGCATCCTCGTTTTGGGCCTGGAAAGCCTCCTACACAAAACAGGGGCTGGGGAGGTGGGGCACATGTGTGTGGGGCACTCGCATTGCATTTTGGGGATGAAGGCACATGTGCATCCATTTGCGTGCCCACGCATGCGCTTTGGGCACTTGGCACCAAAAAGGTTAGCCATCGCTGGTATATACAGTAGGTAGTCCTTAACTTACCAGCATTTGTTCCACAACTGATCAAAGTTACAACTACGCTGAGAAGAGTGAGTTACAATCAGTCCTTGGATTTATGATCATCACAGCATCCCCCACTCACATGGTCACAATTTGAGTACTTGCACTTATGACAGTTGCAGCATCCCAGGGTCAAACAGTTACCATCTGCAACCTTCCCAGGAAGCTTCTCACAAAGTCAAGGGAGAAGCTGGCACAGAACGTTGCAAGTCCTAGTCACGGGATGTCTTACATCATAACCACCCCGCTTAACGATAAATGTTACAGTCCCAATTAAGGTCATAAGTCAAGGACCACCTTTATGAGTGTTTCTTGAGCCGAGTACATCCCTGCACTCACAAACATGTTATATATCCATGATATAAATTATAAAATATATGCGCATATATCTTTTCTTAGCAAGCACCTAGAAGCCAAGGGGAACATACAAGCCAAATTTACGGTTCTGGAGATTTCGTTCTGAGTGAGTGGTATTTGGCTTTTATATAGAGAGATAAAGAATTATGTGTATGTGTTTTTAATATCTGAGATATATGTGCACCTATGCATCTTTCTTTGTTTATAATACCTACATATTCATACCAGTGGTGGGTTCCGGATTCCTGGCATCACCCACATGGACGAGCGCATGCATCGTACTTGCCTGTGACTCTTCTGCAAGGCTCTGCAACGCTCCAGCTGCTCGGTGGAGCATCACACAGGTTCCGTACGCGCCATGCGTGTGCATGGAAGCGCCAAAGGCTTAAAGGACAGGTAAGGAGCTTGGGTGGGCAGCTGGGCCCTCCGGAGTACCATCTGGAACGGTACCCAGTGCTCCGGGCAGGCACTGGTATGCGCATACCAGGGCATACCACCTGCAACCCACCACTGATTCATACACAAACACACAGAGAGAGAGAGAGAGAGAGAGAGATTGAGGGAGGGAGGGAGGAAGGGAGGGAGGGAGAGGGAGAGAATTTTAAGATACATGTGAAAGACAATATATATATTCCTGGAAAAAATTGTATTGTCAAGCTCTGTTCTCCCAAATGAAACCTAGCTGATTGGATGCATGGCAATTTTGGAGTTTTTTTGTTTTTTTGTGAAATGAGGCAAAGTTATTGTAGAGTATTAAATGCTTAATGCGGAATGCTTTTAAAATATATTTTAGCCCTTACTTTTTCATATATGTATGGAACTATCAATTCACATTACCTTTTCTTCCCATAGCCATATATTAAGAGTCTGAGATTTCTTACTCTGCATTTCAACTCTTCATCTTTTTTCCTTTACTTTAGACTTTTTGTGTAAAAGCTCCAGGAAAGAAATCTGATTTTCAGACTTTGAACTATTTCCCAGAAAATTATATTAGTCCTTCCAATCTTTTAATTTCTCAATATTTATATTTAACAGGATTTTATAGGTAGCGGTCTAATAAAATCAGTCAAACAAATTGACTCCAACAAGCAAAGTAATAATGCAGCTAATAAATATATATTTTATATTGCCTGGCACAGCTACCATTTAAAAAAATCTGCTATCACCCACTGATAAACCTGCTGAGGAGTAGATTTTGTTGATTTTTTTTTTGTAGCAGTCAATAAAGATGCAAAAGTGATTTAAAGCGAAGTGTCGTAGATGGATGTTTCCTGGCTTGGGAATCCTGTCCCTCCTAGAGCATACAACCAATATTTTTTTCTTCTGACAGGCTTGTGAAAATTTTAATTTAGCGGATGGAAGCTCTTAAATTATTTATTGATGGCCATTTCTCGGATGATTTTTTTAAAAAGTTCAAGCTGTGGAAGTTGGCAGACTCAAAAAGCTACTTTCCATTTCTAGAATTATCTTTATTATGAATAAGGTAATGCCCCAAATCTTGAAAGTCTGCCAGAGCAATTCTCCAGATCAACTTTGCAGTATTAAAGCAGAATTACCCTGGGTCTCTTTCTCACACTTCTCTCCCCACTCCAACCCTGACACCTTTTCTACAACAATCCTATATTCTCTTTCTCTTCTATATTTCCAAGGTCTGCTAGACTTGGTACTACAAAATATTTTCTTTAAAATGCAATTTATTCCTTTTGGAGGCTGCGGAAGAGGCAGAGACAGAGAGACAGAGAGAAAGAGAGAAAGAGAGAGGGGGGGACAGAGAGAGACAGAGAGACAGAGGGGCAGACAGAGACAGAGAGACAGAGGAACAGACAGAGAAAGAGACAGAGAGAAAGAGAGAGAGGGGGGGGGACAGAGAGAGACAGAGAGACAGAGGGGCAGACAGAGACAGAGAGACAGAGGAACAGACAGAGAAAGAGACAGAGAGAAAGAGAGAGAGAGAGACAGAGGGACAGAGAGAGAGAGAGACAGACATACAGATAGAAACAGAAAGACAGAGAGAGAAAGAGAGAGAGACAGAAAGAGAGAGTGAGACAGAGAAAAAAAGACACAGAGAGAGAGAGAGAGAGAAAGACAGAGAGAGACAGAGAGAGAGAGGGACAGAGAGAGAGAGACAGAGGGACGGAGACAGAGAGAGACAGAGACAGACAGAAACAGACAGAGAGTGAGACAGAGAGACAGAAAGACAGAAAGACAGAGAGAGAGAGAGAAACAGAGTGAGACAGACAGACAGAGAGAGAGAGACAGAGCGAGTGAGAGTGAGACAGAGAAAGAAAGACAGAGAGAGAGACAGAAAGACAGAGAGAGACACACAGAGAGAGGGACAGAGAGAGAGACAGAGAGAGAGAGACAGAGGGACGGAGAGAGACAGCAACAGAGACAGACAGAAACAGACAGAGAGTGAGACAGAGAGAAAGAAAGACAGAGAGACAGAAAGACACACAGAGAGAGAGAGAGAAACAGACAGAAAGTGTGTGTGTGTGTGTGTGTGTGTGTGTGTGTGTGAGAGAGAGAGAGAGAGAGAGAGAGAGAGGGAATGAAGTTCTACCATAATTCTTGTCTATTTTGTCTATTTTACTGTATTACCATAATTCTATCCTAGAGTTATTCAATAATTGCCATGTATTTCAGCCTATATGGCTGTGAGCAAGTAAAGTGGGACTGGTGTCTGTACTTGGGAATGGGAACTGCAGCTGAGCTTAAATGCTTCCCGTCCCATTTCCTTCAGGCAGTCATTCATTTACTCACAACTTCACCCACAAACACCCACGCCAGATGTTCCAGAACTGCCTGGCTAATTGAGTCACACCTTGGTGTTTTCCAGGACAAGCTGATGTCCAGACGCAGGGTCACTCCAGTCAGTTTACGAAAGCAAAGCTAAGACATGTGTGGGCATGTAGAAGAAAAGAGGATAGGAGGTGGATGAGACATCTAGCGATTGACAGATATTACAGGCAAGCAAGGACCACAAGCTACAGTAGGTGGCATAAGCTGATGGGGTTCCTGCCTGGAACATGGCTTCGAAGCTTAGCTGGAGGGCTGAAACCAACACTGCTTAGGAGTCTGGTGCTTGACCTGGACCTGTGCAGCAACTAGAAAAGGAAGGACCACAAGGAGATAGCACCTCATCCCAACTATTGGGAAGAACCTTTGAAAAACGTCAAAGGTTGTATGCTCCCTGATAAACTTTCAGACGTTTGTCTGAGCTGAGAAAGATTGAGCTGATAAAAGATTGACTACAAATAATTGAGTATTAAAGATGTATTTATTTAGATAAATAGAATTGATATAAGGGTATTATTAAATACGTATAAAAATGTGATTAACAGTGAAAAGCTAAGATTAAGTAATTTGAGATTAGACAAAGAAAGAACATATTTCAATGAAAATGAGCATTAATAGCAGAATCGTGAGGATTGAAGGGTTGGGAAAATATTAAATATGTAAAAAATGTGATTAACAATTAATATACATTAAATGCTTGTGAAAGATCATGATTGATGTTAGAAGTGCATATTGAACTGGGGAATAATGAAAAAAAGGAAGGATCACGTCTTTCAATGTTAGAATGATAAGGGAAGTGGGGGGGGAGGACTAAAATAGAGGCAGAAATAAGAGGGGGGAAATAGTAGAAACAGATGTTAAGATGATGCAACATATGGCAGAACCGAGAAGGTTTAGAATTGAAGGATGATAGTAGAAGTTATGTGTCAGTAAAGCTAAAAATGAAAATGAAATGTAATTATCAGGAAGAATGCTGCTATGTTTATTTGTATTGAAGTGTGTGACACCCAGGAATCAAACCATTCACGCAATGAGAGGTATAAAAATAAAAATAAAAACTTTATTTTTTAAAAAAGTTGTATTTACGTGGCAACAGCAACTTGCAAGACCTAGAAACATGATGGGGAACCTATGGCACACATGCCGGAAGTGGCACGCAGAGCCATCTCTCCAGGCATGCGAGCCATTGCCGATTGATCTTCTGGGTTCCGGGACGCTGGCCAGCTGGTCTTCATGTGTGCAGGAGTGCTGGAAACCAGAAGAGTAGCCGCCCAGGCATGCACGTGCCAGGCAATTTCTGGTGCATGCATGCGCACCGCCCACCTGGTCTTCTGTTTTTTTGGCACGCATGAGCACACAAAGACTAGCTGGCTGGTGCACAACACTGTTTTCAAATGGCTTTTTACGGAGTCAGGAATAGAAAGAGGGACAACGTGAAAGGACTTTGATTCTGAGATGTCTTCATTCAGTCTGGGAATCAGGAATCGGAGGAACGTAAGGCACGGACAGTAGCACAAAATGGGGATTAATTTGGAATCAGATCATGCTTTTGCAGTCTTGAGTGCAGCTGGCTAAGTTTGTTGAATTGAGAAACTGAGCAGGATCAGGCCTTGATAACACAAACAATACCAAGATGGCAGGCTAAAGTCAGAAATGAGAAAACAACCCAGAAGAAGACATGGCAGAGGGATAGAATCAAGATCACGTGAAGAGTTAATACCACTTTATAATGCCTTGGTAAGGGCACACTTGGAATACTGCATTCAGTTTTGGTCGCCACTATGTAGAAAAGATGTGGAGACTCTAGAAAGAATGCAGAGAAGAGCAACAAAGATGATTAGGGGACTGGAGACTAAAACATATGAAGAACAGTTGCAGGAACTGGGTATGTCTAGTTTAATAGAAAGAAGGACTAGGGGAGACATGATAGCAGTGTTTCAGTATCTCAGGGGTTGCCACAAAGAAGAGGGAATCAAACTATTCTCCAAAGCACCTGAGTGCAGGACAAGAAGTAATGGGTGGAAACTAATCAAGGAGAAGAGCAACTTAGAACTAGTTATTTGCGGGATCGTATCCTGCCCCATACATCCCTGCGACCAATTCGCTCTCACAGAGAGGGACTCCTCCAGGTGCCGTCCACTAAGCAATGCCAGAGGGCGGCGCCGAGGGGAAGGGCCTTCTCTGTGATGGGCCCAGCCCTCTGGAATGACCTCCCCCCCGACATTAGGACAACTACCGATCTCCGCTCCTTCCGCACGAAACTCAAGACCCACCTGTTCCAACTAGCTGGCCTGGCTTGAATTACAACTACATTTTCTAATCCCCCCTGGACAATTTTAAATCTAAACTAACTGATTTTTGGGGTATTTTAATTGTTTTAAATTTTATTGTGTTGTTTTTAACTTATGATTATTTATTTATGAATTGTACAATGTTTTGATTACCTCCTCCTTGTCATTTATTTGTATATTGAGTTGTACGCCGCCCCGAGTCCCTTTGTGGAGAGGGTGCAGCCTATAAATTGAATTAATAATAAATACATAATAATAAGAAGAAGAAGAACTGAGGATAAACTTCCTGACAGTTAGAACAATTAATCATTGGAACAGCTTGCCTCCAGAAGTTGTGAATGCCCCAACACTGGAAGTCTTTAAGAAGATGTTGGATAGCCATCTGTCTGAAATGGTATAGGGTTTCCTGCCTAGGCAGGGGGTTGGACTAGAAGACCTTCAAGGTCCTTTCCAACTCTGCTATTGTATTATTGTATAGGGCAAACATTTTCCATATGACTGCCTACATGGTGTATCCATGAAATCACCAGAAGTCAAACCTGAGACCTTATGTTTTATTATACTACTGTTATATGTGGAAATAACCTTTTTTGGTCTCATCAGTCTCTTCATTCCCCCTGGGGGTTTTGTTTTCAGCTGAGAAAATCCTATAAATATACATATAATCCATTTAAATGATATCCAATTTAGCAAAATATACTATTTACTACCTTTAGCCTAGGGGACGCGGTTGCTCAGTGGCTAAGACGCTGAGCTTGTCGATCAGAAGATCGGCAGTTCAGCAGTTTGAATCCCTAGCGCCGCGTAATGGAGTGAGTTCCCGTTACTTGTCCCAGCTTATGCCAACCTAGCAGTTCGAAAGCATGTAAAAATGCAAGTAGAAAAAATGGGAACCCCCTTTGGTGGGAAGGTAACAGCGTTCTCTGCGCCTTCAGTGTTTAGTCATGCCGGCCACATAACCACGGAGACATCTTTGGACAGCGCTGGCTCTTCGGCTTTGAAACAGAGATGAGCACTGCCGCCGGGTTGGGAATGACTATCACATATGTGTGAGGGGAACCTTTACCTTTACCTTACCTTTAGCCTAAGTTGGTAGAATCCAAAAGATGTCAAATTATTAATATATGTCGGTAGGTAGGTAGGTAGGTAGGTAGGTAGGTAGGTAGGAAGGAAGGAAGGAAGGAAGGAAGGAAGGAAGGAAGGAAGGAAGGAAGGAAGGAAGGAAGGATTGAAATAGGAAGAAAGAGGAAAACCATAATGTAACAGTACACTGACGCTCCATGGTGGCTCTGTAAAAAAGGAAACCAAAGGTTAACCGTTCATTGGGTGCTATCATTCTCATGACCTCTAATCATGGTGCTTATCATCAAGCTCTTTTTTTTCTCATTTTTCCTTTTCCTCCGAAGAGCACCTTGTGCTTCAGGTCAAGATCATTCAACAATCTCATGTTTCAAATTCACCAGCTGAAGAAAGTGTCATGTTGTGTTAGATTTGAAGAATAGGAGTGTGCTCATCAATCAACGTTTTGTGCAGGGTGCTAATCCTCGCCACAGTTAGCTGATTTGGCACTCTGAATTTTGACCACTGCTCTGGTCAATCACTAAGCAGTTCTTTTCAACTTCATCACCTCCCTATTCTTGTCAAAGTCCCCCTTCCCCCCACGGACACCTAGATAAATAAAAGAAGGAGGTGGGGAGGGGAGGGAGGGGAGGGAGAACAAAATCATCACGGTTATAACTACTGTGAAAAATAACATAGACTCATTCATCCATGACCTAAGTTAATGCAACACTATTTATAACTCCCTCTTTTCAACTTGCCTTTCTATTCAAGGATCTTTTTCTTTTCTTTTTTTTAATTGAAAAAGTTTTATACAAACAAATTTTCCCCCTTTTTACCCCCCCCCCCCCGCCATATAATGTAAATCACATACAAATACTGTACCCCCTCCCCTCCCCCATCTTCAAATAGATTTCTCATTCAAATATTATACCCCCTCACCTCCCAACAATCATAATATAAGTTTCTCTTAAAGTAACAATAGCCCATTAACCCCATCTTCTAAATTAATTAAACATATATAGATCATAGTATAGGTTTCTCTTAAAGTAGCAATATCTCATTAATCCCATCTTTTAGATTAATTATGCATATATATTTCCCCACCCTCCACCCTAGCCCTCCCCCACCTCCCAATCAAACCCACCCCCCTGGCTTCTGCTATACACCACTATAACAATTCCAAGCATCCCATATATTATTTACTCTGATCATCTGTCAATCTAAACATTCTTACCTAAAGGCTACGTAGTACTTCCTTGTCTGAAGGATCTTTTTCAAACATATCCTTCCAATAAAACTTTTGTAATTAGTAGGAACAATATAATTGATGGTGGGGGAAGATAAATAATTATTTGGGGATTGATGGCTATTTGGGGGGGGGGATTGTTTGTGAAGTTACTGTTCATTTAAGCCTTGTAATTTGGAAAACAACTCTTTTGATGTATTTGTATATACGTAAATTTGAAAAAGAGTTTACTTATATAAGCCTCCAAGTAATGTGCTCTTAAGTAGCAGAGTGAGAATTTTGGGGTGGGAATTGGTCATTTGTTTGTAAAGCTCCCTTGTGAAAAAATATTGATGTTGTTTCCTGATTATGATTTCCTTAAGAAATTTTGCGTTGACTAATGCAAATGCATAAATAAATAGATATGCCACATCTGGCTTTTATAGAGATATTTTCACATTTGTTTGCGCCAATTGACTTGATATTTTATGACTGCAATAGATTAATCAATTGAAATAGATGATTCTTTAACTAGAATGCTTTTATCATTCAATGAATATTCATTAGAGCAGTGATGGCTAACTTTTCGTCGCCAAGTGCCGAAAGCGAGTGCACATGTGTGCACCCATAATGCAATGTGTGCAGCCCCCTGTACGTGCATGCATGACTCCCCCTGCATGGGCCCACTCCCCACAAATGCATGCATGACTCCCTGTGCGCCCCCACGCATGCATGACCCCCCTGTATGCACCCCTTGCGTGTACATGTGCCCCCCTGCATGTGCATGTGACTCCTCCATGTGCCCCTCCCTGTGCATGCGCGTGCAACTCCTGTGTGAGTGCCTCCCACGCATGGGCACACATTTCCCACATGCACCGCCCCACACACATGCACCTCAGAAACCCAAAAACCAGCTGACTGGTGGGAGATGCACATGCACTCATGCCCTTCAGGAGCTCCAACTATTGTAAATACATGTCGGTTGCCAAACACCGAAACATGTGATCACAGGGGCATTGTGACAGTTGAACTGACAGTGGACCATTAAATGAATGGTCATAAGTCAAGGAGTACTAGTAAAGCCAAGGGATTATCAGATAAGCAATATGTTCATAATATATCCCATTCTGCCAAATTTTTGTTCTTTAAATTCTGTTCTCACTGAGGAATATCCATGAGAAGGAGGAGGAGGAGGAGGAGGAGGAGGAGGAGGAGGAGGAGGAGGAGGAGGAGGAGGAGGAGGAGGAGGAGGAGGAGGAGGAGGAGGAGAAGAAGAAGAAGAAGAAGAAGAAGAAGAAGAAGAAGAAGAAGAAGAAGAAGAAGAAGAAGAAGAAGAAGAAGAAGAAGAAGAAGAAGAAGAAGAAGAAGAAGAAGAAGAAGAAGATCATCATCAAAAGCCCACCTCTTTTTAACACCTTTAAAAAGGGACAGACTTTGATCAAGTGGCTGAAACTGCCATCTTAACTTCTGGACCTCTGCCCCCAGGATTTTCCTGTTCTTTTTCCTTTGCCATTAAACTACTACCTATTAAGTCACATTTGTAACTATATCAACAGCTACTACATGTTAAATCAACTTAACTGAACCAACATATGTTTCAGTGGGAGCAGTGTACATTTACATTATTAAGTAAGAAGAAATCAATCAGTCAGTGCCCTTCTGTACTTCCATGAGGTATAGAAGAGGCTACAGTAGTTCAGCTTTAGCAATAAAAATGAAGGAGCACAGTGAAAAGAATGGGACCAAAATTATATAAAAATGTCAAACTAATAACGACAACAACCATCCTTAGAATTAATTTAAGAGATTGAAGATATGCTATATAGGTAAAGGTAAAGGTTCCCCTTGCACATATGTGCTAGTTGTTCCTGACTCTAGGGGGCGGTGCTCATCTCCGTTTCAAAGCCAAAGAGCCAGTGCTGTTCGAAGATGTTTCTGTGGTCATGTGGCCAGCATGACTAAATGTGAAGGCGCATGGAATGCTGTTACCTTCCCACCAAAGATGGTTTCTATTTTTCTACTTGCATTTTTACATGCTTTCAAACTGCTAGGTGGGCAGAAGCTGGGACAAGTAATGGGAGCTCACTCCGTTACGCGGCGCTAGGGATTCGACCCGCTGAAATGCCAACCTTTCTGATTGACAAGCTCGGCGTCTTAGCCACTGAGCCACCATGTCCCAGTATGCTGTATAGGTTCTGCCTTTAGGATAGAACTTCCACAGTAAGCAAAGAAGCTGTCAAGAAATATACTATAGATTAGCATTTGAAAAAGCGGCAAAGGCCTTGATATTCAAATTCCACGATGTGCCTATATTTACAAAAATTAGAATAGCACAAGCAACAGTATTCCCAGTGACTGTCTATGGAAGCCAAAGTTGGACTTTGAAGAAACAGGATAGCAAGAGTATTAATGCCTTTAAAAATGGCATTGCAGTAGATTCTTGAGAATATGGTGGACATCCAAGAAAACAAACCAATGGGACCATCAAATAAATCAACACAGAATTCTTACTCGGGGCGCAAATGACCAGGCTGTAATTATCTTACATTAGACACATTATGCAAAAACTCAGCTCTGTGAAGAAAATTTTAGTGCTGAGAAAGGGGGAAGAGAAGAGAAGAGCCAGCGCTGTCTGAAGACGTCTCTGTGGTCATGTGGCCGGCATGACTAAATGGCAAAGTTGCACAGAACGCTGTTGCCTTCCCATCAAAGGTGGTCCCTATTTTTCTACTTGTGTTTTTACATGCTTTCGAACTGTTAGGATGGCAGAAGCTGGGGCAAGTAACAGGAGCTCACTCCATTACGCGCAGGGGTGGGTTCCTGCCAGTTCTAATCTCTTCCATAGAAGAGGTTCCACAAATCTACAGTGCTGTTTAGAACCGGTTCCAGCTCCCTCCCCCCACCCGTCCATACATCATCAAGATGAAGAGCGAAAGGAGGAATTCTGGGAGTTGAAGTCCACAAGTCTTAAAGCTAGCAATTTTGAACACCCCTGGGTTTTTTTTCTAAAGGGTTAGGGGTGCAAGGGTCTTGACAGCTTTAAGACTTGCACACTTCAATGCCAGAGTTCCTGAGCCAACATGACTGGAGGAGGAATTCTGGGAGTTGAAGTCCACAAGTTTTAAAGCTGTCAAGTTTGAACAGCCCTGGTTTTTTTTTTTTCTAAAGGGTTAGGGGTGCAAGAGTCTTGTAACTTGACAGCTTTAAGACTTGCGTGCTGCAAATGCCAGAATTTCTGAGCCAACCTTTTGGTTGCTAAGCAAGAGCGTTGTTAAGTGAGTTTCACCACATTTTACAAGTTGACCACGCCCATCCAGTCACATGGCTGGCAAGCCACTCCCACCTGGTCACATGGCCGGCAAGCCACTCCCACCCAGACACATGGCTGGCAAGCCACTCCCACAAAGCAGGCCACACCTACAGAAGAGATTCTAAAAAAATTTGAAACCCACCACTGATTACACGGCACTAGGGATTCAAACCGCTGAAGTGCCAACCTTTCTGATCGACAAGCTCAGTGTCTAGCGACAGAGCCACTGTATCCCTGTGATAGGTACCCAGATGGAATTGAGCAGGGGGCTGGACTAGAAGACCTCTAAGGTCCGTTCCAGCTTATTCTATTCTATATCTACATTACTGTGCTTTTGAGATTGTTAAGAACAGAAAGTCAGGTTTAGTTTGGTGAAAAAATAAGAAATATATGGACTATAGTGACCTCTTGTGGACATTTAATTGAATGAAACTATTTCTTACTGGAGCCCTGCAAAGTTTGAAAATTATTTAGAATAAATCATTTGGACCCATATAAGCAGAACCTCTCTTTGCTGATGATTAAATCAACCATGGTTTTTTTTCAGGCTTCTGGGTGATTCTGGGGGGGAAAAGAGATGTTGCTACTTTAAGAAATTGCTCCTTATAGTGGCCCTTAAACAAATAGCATCTTTGGAGCCAAATTAACGTTCTTGAAAAAAAGAGACGTCTCATCTAATGACTATCTGAGAGTTACTTTGCATGTACAAGATCCAAAACATTGCTTATGAATAATTTTTGAAGTGCATACAGCTGTGGAGTGTTGATTTGTTGGGTATTTCAATAACTAATTTGTGCTTGGTTTCAGTTTAGTTTTGCCGCTGATTGGAGAATGTAGATCAAGCAGGATGCCTTTGATTGCACTTTGGGATATATAATAACTTTGGAAGCAGTTCTAGAATTGTTCATAGTATAATCCACCCCTCAATCTTCACCAAACTGATGTTTTTTAGGTGAGTTGCATTACACCCAGAAGAATTACACCACTACTTCTTAACTTAGACAACCTTAAAATATGGACTTTAATTCCCAGAATTCTTTAGCTGTCCATCCATGCTGCTGGAGAATTCTGAAGTTGGAGTTTGCACAGTTAAAGTTGTCAAGGTTGTGTAATGCTGCACTATATAGTTCCTGGTGTGTTAGAGTTACAGGAGTTGTATTAGGAGGGTCAGTTGTTGAGGGTGCCTCAGCTTTGCTGTTGCTGTAGTTTTTTTTTAACAGATTAACATCTTAACAGAGTTGGAAGGGACCTTATATGCCATCTAGTCCAACCCCATAGTTCAAGCAGGAGACCCTACACCATTTCTGGACTGGATGGCAGTCTAGTCTCTTCTTGAAAGACTCAAGTGATGAAACTCCCACAACCTCTGAAGGCAACTTCTGTTCCATCAGTTGATTGTTCTCACTGTCAGAAAGTTCCTTCTTATTTCTAGGTTGAATCTCTTCTTGGTCAGTTTCCATCCATTATTCTTTGTCTGGCCTTCAGATGCTTTGGAAAATAGCTTGACCCTCCTCCTGAAATATTGGAACACTGCTATCATGTCTCTCCTGGTCCTTCTCTTCACTAAACTAGCCATGCCCAGTTCCTGAAACGGTTCTTCATATGCTTTCGTCTTCAGTCCCCTAATCATCCTGCTTGCTCTTCTCTGCACTCTTTCTAGAGTCTCAACATCTTTTTTTATAGTGCAGTGACCAAAAGTGGATCCAGTATTCTAGTTGTGGTCTTACTAGGGCATTAGTTGGACTACTATGAGATCAGGATGGCTGCATTTTTGCCCAAGTTATACCTTGAACTAAAGAGAAGCAAAAACCAAAATCTTGGAAGAACTCTCCCACAATTATTTTGCTCTCATGGGATTGGTCCAATATTTTTTTCTTCTTTTTCTGGTTTCATCACACCAAACATGGCCATGGTCTATTCACCTTGGGTAATAACTCAAGTAAAATATGTAACAGAGGTTTATGTTAATGGATGGAGCCTTCCCCTCCAAAACTTCTTCCCATCATTCATCTGGGTTCAAAAAATTAACACAGTAGAGAAAGCCTGCAGAGCAGGGTTTCTGGAATTCTAGCCATTTAACAGCAATGACCTTAGGAAGCATCTGTGCATGGAACCAAGTGAGTCCTGTGATGTGTGCATGTGTCTGGGCACAGATGTATCTATTTTCTCACCAGAAATTAATTAGGGTATATGCATATATGTGTTATCTTTCAACATATGTGTGTGTCTCTGTGTGTGTGTGTGTCTCTGTGTGTATGTGTATGTGTCTGTGTGTCTGTGGGTATCTGTATATTTAAGATCTATAAAGCAGGTTAATGCAGGTTAAAAGCTGATAAAATACCTAAAAATCAAGGGTTCTCAGGGGGTTCTCAGGGGTTCAGGAGAACCTCTAGCTAAGATTCTGTGCAGTGTGGAGAACCCCCAAATCCCACTCCTGTCTGGCCCCACCCACCTCTCCCCTCCCCTCCCAGGAGTCCCCACGCGGCCCATTTTGGATGCAACTAAGTGCAGGATGCGTGCAGAGGCTTGGGAAAGGTGAAAAAAGGGGCTATCAGAAGTTTGGGAAAGCTGGAAATGGGCCCGTTTCTGTCCTCCAGAGGGCCTCTGAAGCCTGAGGAGGCCATTTTCACCCTCCCAGAGGCCGGAGGAAAGCCTCCGGAGTCTGGAAAGGTCAAAATGCCCCCTCCACCACGGTGCAGGAGGCTGACTAGGTCACTCCCACCATGGCCACGCCCACCCAGCAACCAGGCAGAGAACCCCTTGCTAAAATTTTTGAAGCCCACCCCTGCCTAGAATATAACAATATGTCAGCTGTCAGCTTATGCTTGCTGTGATAAGACTGCCATGAACTGTGGCGAGGAGGTTGAGGAAAGTGAGGTCTGGGGGAAAATCAGGTGCAAATATATGGCTTACTGATATAAAGCAAGGACTTTCTGTGGTAACACTTTCTTTTCCATGTGAAGATCTTCATTCTTTTAAAAAAAAACATTTCATAATGTAGGATTCTAGAGTACAATGATCCTGTCTGAAGTTTTAGTGCCTATTAGATGGAGGTTTACTTCATAATCAGAAATAGGCCACGAACATCCTGTCCCACGGCAAATGATAACGTTGCTTCTCTTGCACTGGTTTTGTTTTTAAAATGAAAAATGCTGCAGCATGGGAAAGGAAACTATGACCCATAAGTACAAAACCTACACTTAATGAGCTGAAACCACTGGAAGGTTGGCGTAATTTATTACAGGAGTCTGACAGCTGAAAATAGCTAGAATGAACAATCACCATTAGGCTGTTTTTGCACCGTATTTAGCCAATCAGTTTGCGGTTTAACCAACTGTGCAAATATAATTCAGTATGACATGTAAATTACTGGGAAATATGTCATGTAAAGACGTCCATAGCTTGTGGGCTTCACTTGTTCTCTGAATATCTGCTGGGGTGAATGGTGGTCCAAAACATGGCAACCATGACTACACAACTAAAGCTGCCATTTTAACTTTGTTGACTTTCCTTTGGGATGGCACTGCTTGTTGCTGGACATATTCAGCCATTGATGGTTGTGAAGGGACTAAGTATGGGAAATCCAAAAAAGTAAAATTCTCTATGGATTTCCAATGAGTCCCTAATCACTGGTAGTAATTTTAATGCATCCTCCATGAATATCTCTGGTCTTATTTCAAAGCCATTAAAAAAATGTGAATACATCTTATGCCAGGGATGTCAAACTCGATTTCATTGAGGGCCACATCAGGGTTGTGTTTGACCTTGGGGGGGGGGGGCTGAAGTGGGTATGGCCAGGGTGGGCATAGCCAGCTCAACATCATTCGTGTCAGGGGCATCTGTGGTGGCCCAGGTGTGTTGCATATATGAACACTTCTTTCTTTTTTTGCTATTGTAATTTGTTGTCATTGTCCTCTATCCAGAGAAAATGCTGACATTGCAAAGGAACTGAAAAAAAAATTAGAGCAGAAGATACAGCATGGGAATCAAAAGAGACTATTAGAAATGACTGGAAGAAGCTCACAGCAGGTGTATCTCATAGTTTCATTTCCCATCTTTGGAAATTTCCTTGTTTGGTCCAACAAATGAAAACATAATGGATGCTGAAAATGTAATGCAACTTCAAAAAGCCACAGAACATAAAAGCTCAGTATATTAAAAAATAAATGAGGGTTTCTGAAGCAGAAAAATACATCTTAGTGACATGATAAAATGAATAGCTCAATAAAAAGGAAGCTTGTAGAAACAGAACTTGTGATATCTTCATGGTCTAAAAAAGGTCGCACAAAATGGTAACAAAGTGGATCCTAAGGGAAGCAGTTTTTACTGAGTGGGAAAGTCATATTCAGGATAAGCAGCAAATTTAAAGGACATTCAAGACAGAAATTTAAATTGCAGCTACAGAGGAGTTCCTCGAAGATGGGCTGTAGCACGAGTCCAAATGCTCAGAAGACAAAATCTCTGGTCACAGTGATTGACCCAGATTTCATCCTGCAGCATTATCCTTGGACATGTATATTGACCTTCAGTCATTAAATTCCAGCATCCAAATCCCCCATCAATCCACTCATCTGCCATTATTCACATTTAGGTCGTGGTTTTTAGATTGCTGGCAGGCAGTTGTGGTTTCACGATTCCATGGTCTATGGCAGGGGTGTCCAAACTTGGGAACTTTAAGACTTGTGGGTGGGGGGAAGGGGGAGGGGAGGGAGAAAATGTTACTCCTAATAAGACAACCTGTATATGTTTGTTACACAAATAAATAAATGTTCGTTAAAAAAAAAAACACAAAAAAAGAAAAAAAAAAGACTTGTGGACTTCAACTCCCAGAAATCCCCAGCCAGCTATGCTGGCTGGGGAGTTCTGGGAGTTGAAGTCCACAAGTCTTAAAGTTCTCAAGTTTGGACACCCCTGGTCTATGGGATTCCTCAGAGCTGGAAGTTACAGTACATCTGATCATAATACAGGTAATCCCCAGGTTATGATCATTCCCCTAGGGAATGTTTGAAGGTACGTGTAAAGTGCCCCTTCTGTTTCTGAACAATGCCTGAAACTATGAGTGTTCTAGCTGGGAGAACAGGGGTGGACAAACGGAGGCGAGCCAGGACTTAACAAATGCTAACAGTTTATTGCTAACAGGTTGCCAAACGCGGCACTTCACATTTCGCGCGTCTCAGCTAACTGGCAACCGCTGAGCCCTGTTTGACAGCCCTTTATATATGCTGGCTGTCAAACAGTCAACCAATCAGCGTCGAGCACAGCGCCCCCTAGCGAAACGGACCAGAAGGAAAACTATGATACATAACAATGAGTCTTATGAACAACTGCAGAGACTTTGCAACATTCATACTGCACGTTGCTGGCCAAAATGGAGCTACTGAGGGGAGAATCTGCCCCTGAGATGCCCCATTCTGGCATCCAGAGGCCTCGCCTGGCACATTGCCAGTCAAAACGGAGCCTCTGGGAGCTGGATCTGTCCCTGTGATGCTCCGTTTGGCCCTCTGTGGGCCTCCCTCGGCTCATTGCAGAAAATGGAGTTTCTATGGTCTGGATCTGGCCCTTGGAAGCTCAATTTTGGCCTGCAATGGGCCAATGAAAAGCCCATGGAAAGCTGAAGGGAGCAATCCAGCCCTCAGAGGCTCCATTTTGGCCTGCAATGGGCCGGGAATGGAGCTGCAGAGGGGCCCATGAGGCTGGAGACTGATTTCTAGATCTTCACAAGGTAAGTGACCCGGTGTGGCAGGTTGGGGGGAAGCAATTTGTGGAGCATGAGATATTTCATTGGGTCGAGGAGGCCTTGGATGGTCTTAGGTAGGTGTCCTGTTCCATCAGTAGCCCCTCCCCCCATGGACTTCCCCACCCTGAAATACATAATATGCACTTAACGAGCCTCACATTTGTTTAGTGAATGTGTGGGTGAAATGAGGGAGTGATCTTGTTCAAGGTACGAGATTCACTCCCACCCATCCTCAGGTTACACATGGAATGGGCAAGCTCCATTAAATTAGTACAATACAATACAATACAATAGCAGAGTTGGAAGGGACTTTGGAAGTCTTCTAGTCCTAGGCAGGAAACCCTGTACCATTTCAGACAGATGGCTATCCAACATCTTCTTAAAGACTTTCATTGTTGGGGCATTCACAACTTCTGGAGGCAAGCTGTTCCACTGATTAATTCTTCTAACTGTCAGAAAGTTTCTCCTCAGTTATAAGTTGCTTTTCTCCTTGATTAGTTTCTACTCATTGCTTTCTTGTTCTACCCTCAGGTGCCTTGGAGAATAGTTTGTGGCAACCCCTGAGATATTGGAACACTGCTATCATGTCTCCCGTAGTCCTTCTTTTCATTAAACTAGACTTACCCAGTTCCTGCAACCGTTCTTCATATGTTTTAGTCTCCAGTCCCCTAATCATCTTTGTTGCTCTTCTCTGCACTCTTTCTAGTGTCTCCACATCTATAGTAACTCGAGTACTACCTGTATACCAGTCTGGGGAAGGCTGATTTTAAAAAATAAAAATAAAACTTGGAAAGGGGAGGAGATATAAGATATTTCCATTTTAGAAACAAGCTCTAGTCATTCAAAACATGAAATGTTTAGAATTCCCTAGGGCCCCATCTCATGGCAAGAGCACAAATAACTGTTTGGTCACAGTTAGTTTTAAGCACAACTGTCAGGCACATTATACAGCATTAATTATGAGGTTGTAAGGCACATATTATTTTCAGGTCATAATTTCTTCCTAAGGCTTAAATTTAATTAATATGATTAGTCTGCTCCAGCAATTAACCTATATGTCCAATAAAGGACTTTAGTGTATGGAACAAATGTTTTATCTCTGCAAAAA
Source organism: Natrix helvetica (assembly GCF_964273705.1). Classification (NCBI taxonomy): domain Eukaryota; kingdom Metazoa; phylum Chordata; class Lepidosauria; order Squamata; family Natricidae; genus Natrix; species Natrix helvetica. The sequence continues at coordinate 25,220,027 of NC_138552.1, read as the reverse complement.
AAAAAAAAAAACCAGAGTGGATTATATAATTGACCAAAATTTACACAGGTAGATTATGCAGACAAATAGGCAGATAGTGGTGCATAAATTATACATAAAATTACTACTACACTGTTTCCCTGAAAATAAGACCTCCTAAGATAATAAGCCCAATCGTGCTTTTGAGCACATGTGCTAAAATTAGCCCTCCCCCCAAAATAAGCCCTTCCCCCAAAATAAGTCCTCCCCGAAAATATTGCAACACAGCAGCAGCCATGAGGTGACCACGCTTGCCGCTTCATGTACCTCAAAAATAATAAGACCTCCCAGACAATAAGTCCAAGTGCTTATTTTGGGGGTCAAAAGAAAATAAGACCCTGTCTTATTTTGGGGAAAACACAGAAGTAGTTCTTTCCCTAATATCTGTTTCTACCTAATTGTAAAACCTTACATTGGTTACTGTTCTTTCGCATATTGATGGTTAGGCCCAATGCTCAAATATTTCAAAATCCATCTTTACTGAGTCTCTTTTTTGAAGTTTCTCTTCTTTTCCTGAGATGGAATGGAAAGTTTCCCTTCCCCATCGATCGAGGTGTGGATCGTCGCCCCTCCTTGTTAGCATATCTCCAGATAAGAAATAAAAAAACCGATAACATGTTCTAATTAAAAACAAACTTTAATATGAAAATAAAAATAAACAAATCTATCTAATTGTTACATTTTGGCAAGAGCAATTGTCGCCCACCTTCTTGGCAGACGAACAGAAGAACAAAAGTACAGACGTCTCTGGAATGTGTGATGTATTAAGAAACGTGTTAAGAAGCATGCACAGTAAATCATTGTCAGATAAGGCCTATGACCTGCAAAGTAAATTTTCAGCACGGCTAGGAAACAATTAACGCAGTGACATCTCCCCCCTGCCCCACCATATTGCCTCTCTCCTCCTTAAATTGTGTTGTCTGAAAATTGGATGAACATTTTTTTTCCTAATATCTTGTATACAAGTTGAGTCATGGCAACTGTACTTCTTTTTGTTGGATCCAATTACCATGACTTAACTTCCAGTCAACTCTACCTGGATGACTGAAATTCTTCATAGACATATGCCTTGTTGGCAGTCCTCAGTTTGCAACAGTTCATTTAGTGATCATTTGAACTTACAACGATACTGAAAAAAGCGCGTAGGAATGCTTTTCACACTTGTGACCATTGCAACATACGCTCACCTGATCAAAATGTAAGTGCTTGGCAACTGGCATGTATTTATAACCGTTCCAGTGTGCTGGAGTTCTGGGATCACCTTTTGCGACCTTCTGACAAGCAAAGTCAATGGGGAAGCCAGATTCACTGAACAATAATGTTACTAACTTAACAACTGCAGTTCAGAAGTGGGTTGCTGTGGGTACGGCCCGGTACGGCTGAACCGGTAGTGGTCGGGAGCAGCTAAGAGTGTACCGGTATGGTGGCTCCTTTGGCCCGCCCGCTCGTGCTCTATAGCTGTTTTTATGGCAAACGGCAAAGTGCGCATGGGCGCACAGCATGCGGTGCCTGCGCGAGCCCCAACAAGCATCTGGTTATCACAGGGGCGGTGGATTGCACCCGTGCTCACAATGCAAGTCAGGGGCATGCGCGAACAGAATGACTGAGTGCGTGATCAGTGTACTGGTAGCAACCCACCACTGCTACAGTAATTTATTTAACAATATTAGCAAGAAAGGTCATGAAATGGGGGGGGGGGGAACGTTTAATGATTGTCTCACTTAGTAGCAGAAATTTTGAGCTCAGTTATGGCCATAAATTGAGGACTACCTGTATGTAATGAACATGTTAAAGACCATTGGCTCAGGCAGATATCTGGGCTATCCACTTCCTTCCCATCCTTTTAAACACAATGTGTTCCATGATTTTATATTTGTGAATATTACATGATCACATTCTGCTCATCGTTCTGGACAGATTTAATTTGGAAGGACTAGATTCAAATGACAGAAAGCTTATTAGATGACCTCAGAAGAACATCAGAAAAAAATCAATCTGAGAAAATTTCCATATGCTTTTTAAAGAAAAAAACTGGGATTTAAATGTATGTAAGTGCTTTTTGTGCTATTCCTACCAGTTATGAAATATTTCCCCTATCAGTGGCTCTATGATTATATTTTATAGCATGATTAAAGTACCTTTTGGTCTGACCAAAGTAAATCTAAGCTGATTTACTTCAAGTTGGCTTAAGGAAACTATTTTATCACCTTTGTCTGTTGCCAAGGATGCTTTGGCGCCTTTGCGGCCTCTCCGGCGGCAACGATCCACCCTGGCCCCTTGATTTACCGAGGAGCTAAGGGTGATGAAGCGCCGCAAGAGATGCCTAGAGAGTCGTTGGAGATCCTCCCGAACCGAACTTGACCGAGCACAGGTACGAGCCCATTTAAGGACGTACCTAGTGGCATTGAGAACGGCCAAACGTCAATATTGTGCCGCTCTCATTGCATCCGCAGAGAACCGCCCTGCCGCCCTGTTTCGGGTGTCCCGCTCCCTTCTGTTTCAGAGGCCACGGGAGGCCCCTTTACAGGGCAGGGCAGAGGAGTTTGGGAAATACCTGCAGGATAAAGTCGCTCAAATCCGGAAGGATTGGGTCCCCTTCAGTGGCCCAGTCGAGACGCCAGTGGCGAGTCTTGAGAAACCTTTTTGGGAGGAGTTTGACTTGGTTGTCATCGAGGATTTGGACAGATTGCGTGGGCGACTGCGACCTACCACATGTTTGTTGGACCCGTGTCCCTCCTGGCTTGTACTGGCATCCTGGGAGGTTACACGCGACTGGCTCCTGGACCTAGTGAACGCTTCGTTGGGTGAGGGGTCTCTCCCGGCCGCCTTGAAAGAGGCGGTGGTGAGACCCTTGCTCAAGAAGCCTTCCCTGGACCCTATGGAGCTGGTCAATTATCGTCCTGTCTCCAACCTTCCCTTTTTGGCGAAGGTTGTGGAGAGTGTGGTGGCTTCTCAGTTTCCACGACATCTGGAGGAGAATGATTATCTAGACCCGCGCCAGTCCGGCTTTCGCCCTGGGCACAGCACTGAGACGGCCTTGGTCGCGTTGGTAGACGATCTCTGGAGGGCCAGAGATAGGGGCTGTTCCTCTATCCTGGTCCTATTAGATCTCTCGGCGGCTTTTGATACCATCGACCATGGTATCCTGTTGCACCGACTGGAGGGGTTGGGGATCCGGGGCACCGTCTTGCGGTGGTTCGGCTCCTACCTCTCCGGCAGGACGCAACGTGTGTTGGCAGGAGAGCAGAGGTCGACCCTAAGCCCCCTCATCTGTGGGGTGCCACAGGGGTCGGTCCTCTCGCCACTCCTGTTCAACACATACATGAAGCCGCTGGGTGAGATCATCCGTGGTTTTGGGGTGGGATACCACCTGTACGCTGATGATACTCAGCTGTACATTTCCACCCCGAACCACCCCAACGAGGCCGTCGAAGTGATGTCCCGGTGTGTGGAAGCCGTACGGGTCTGGATGGATGACAACCGACTCAGGCTCAACGCTTCCAAGACGGAGTGGCTGTGGGTTCCGGCTCCCCGGTTCAACCAGATAATTCCATCTCTGGCCATTGGGGGCATTCAACTTGCCCCCGTGGAGCGGGCGCGCAATTTGGGCGTCCTCCTGGATGCCAAGCTGTCCATGGATGAACATGTGACAGCTGTGGCCAGGGGGGCGTTCCATCAGGTTCGCCTGGTGCGCCAATTGCGCCCCCTATTGGACCGGGACGCTCTACGCACAGTCACCCATGCGCTGGTGACGTCTCGCCTGGACTACTGTAACGCTCTCTACATGGGGCTTCCCTTGAAATGCACTCGGAGACTACAGTTGGTCCAGAATGCGGCCGCGCGGGTGATTATGGGGAGCACCAGGTACTCCCACGTGACACCACACCTGCGCAAGCTGCACTGGCTTCCTGTGGTCTATCGAGTGCGTTTCAAGGTTTTGATTACGATCTTTAAAGCGCTCCATGGCTCAGGACCTAGTTACCTCCGGGACCGTATTCTGCCCCATACATCCCTACGACCTATTCGCTCGCACAGAGAGGGACTTCTCCAGGTGCCGTCCACTAGACAATGTCATGGGGCGGCGCCTAGGAGCAGAGCCTTCTCTGTGGCGGGCCCAGCCCTGTGGAATGACCTCCCCCCGGATATTAGGACCACTACAGACCTCCGCTCCTTCCGTGTTAAGCTCAAGACCCACCTTTTTCAAATATCTGGCCTGGCCCAACCATAACTTCGTTACGCTCCTGAGGGGTTTTTAATTCAGCAATTTTATTTAGGGGATTTTAAACTGTGTTTTAACTGTGTTTTTAGCTGTGTTTATTGTCTCTCACTTGCAGGTCTACTCTCCTCCATGCACAAATGTAATTGTCCTTGTTTTTTCGTATGTATGTGTGTCCTATGTGTATTTTATCTTTTTGACTGTACGCCGCCCCGAGTCCTTCGGGAGAGGGTTGCGGCTAATCAAATAAAATTTGATTTGATTTGATTTGATTTGTTCTATAAAGGTAAAGATTCCTCTCGCACATATGTGCTACTCGTTCTCCACTCTAGGGGGTGGTGCTCATCTCCATTTCAAAGCCGAAGATATCTTCGTGGTCATGTGGCTAGCATGACTAAATGCCAAAGGCGCATGGAACGCTATTACTTTCCCACCAAAGGTGGTCCATATTTTTCTACTTGCATTTTTAACCTGTTTTCGAACCACTAGGTTGACAGAAGCTGGGACAAGTAACGGGAGCTCACTCCGTTACATGGTGCTAGGTATTCAAACCGCCAAACTGCCAACCTTTCTGATCGACAAGCTCAGCATCTTCGCCACTGAGCCACCGTGTTCCTTTTGCTTTATTGAATATAGTAATACAAATTATATTTTCTATATTGTCTTGATAAGATGAAAGGTAGTATAAAGAAGCTTTCAGATAAATGAGTAAGTGAAATGATCAGCATAGTTATTACAATAGGTATTTACTTCTTCCTAATTGTGCATGGTTGGGTCTACCTTTGTAGAATATATTCATAGATTCTGATAATGGCCAAGAGATTCAATCTCAGTAGAAGCAGAACACCAGAGGATTCAATCTCACGCCCCATGCATTCAAATCTTCAAGTATGTCATGGGAACAGATTAATTGGCTGTTTAATAGGAAAGGAGCTGTATTGCAGTAGCAAAGCACACAACTTGTATGAAAAATATCCCGAGTTCTCTTTCCGACTTCCCCCAGTAGGATTTCTTTTAAGGGAATAAAAAGGAAGAGGAGAGAAAAGCAGAACTTTCACCTTTGATCTCATGGAGTTATACTGATCAGTCTTTCCATTACATTGGTAGAAAGCCAGTTCATAAGAGGAGAGTGAATAGGTAAAGGTAAAGGTTCCCTTTGCACATATATGCTAGTTGTTCCCAACTTTAGAGGGTGTTGCACATCTCCATTTCTAAGCCAAAGAGCCAGCGCTCATGACAATTCTGTGGTCATGTGGCTGGCATGACTAAATGCGAAGGCGCATGGAATGCTGTTACCTTCCCACCAAAGGTGGTTACTATTTTTCTACTTGCATTTTTACATGCTTTCAAACTGCTAAGTTGGCAGAAGCTGGGACAAGCAATGGGAGCTCACTCCATTATGCGGCCCCAGGGATTCGAATGGCCGAACTGCCGACCTGTCTGATCAACAAGCTCAGCATCTTAGCCACTGAGGCACTTTTAGTAATAGAGAGTGAATAACTATCATCAATTTAAGACTATGAATCTGGAATGTCGCTGCCATTTCATTATAAAACTATTGTTTTGTTTGTTGTGCCCCAGGGCAATTAAACGCAGTTGTTCATAAAATGACAGATACCAAAAATGTGGAATGTAATTCAGAATCACATTTACATTTTCAATCATTCTACTTTCCTCCAAACTGGATTAACAAACACCTAAATATTGAAGCAAAATGCAGCAATAGTGAGATAAGCCCATAACATACGTAACTATTCCCTCCATTATTTCCTATTTCCTCTAAGTAGCTGATAACTAACCTTTTCTAAACATTCCCTATGGTATCCAATAAACATGAAAAACAATTTCATCTTAAAATCATAAAAAACATTAATAGTCTTTAAGATTTATAATGAGATAATATGAGGTATTCTAATTCTTTATTCCCTTTAGTTTTGTGTGTTCATATGCATATGAGTATATAAACTCTACACACTGAAGAAAATATCACACACACACACACACACACACACACACACACACACACACTACATTTCTGTAGAGTTATTAGGAGTTTTAGATGCTGCCAATATTTCTAGAGACAACTGAGAATCAAAAGATGTATTATTGAATATACTGTTATATTATGCTTCCTCTAATTGAAATCCACAAGTCATAAAGTGTCCATAGTTCCCCACCTCCATTTTTGTGGGATGAGGAAAATATCTCTTTATGAAAACATGAAGAAACATTTACTGTCCCTTGGAACTATGCTGGGCTAGAGTGACCAACATCCCTGCGACCAATTCGCTCTCACAGAGAGGGACTCCTCCAGGTGCCGTCCACTAAGCAATGCCAGCGGGCGGCGCCCAGGAGTAGGGCCTTCTCTGTGATGGGCCCAACCCTCTGGAATGACCTCCCCTCCGATATTAGAATCACCACTGACCTCCGCTCCTTCCGCAAGAAACTCAAGACCCACCTGTTCCAATTAGCTGGCCTGGCCCAATCATAGTTTTAATCTTCAATCCTCCTGGCCGGTATTTTAAATTCCTGGGGTAGATTTTTAAGTTGTTTTAATTTTTACTATTATTGTACAGATTTTTATTTAATTTGTTTTTACGGGGTTCTGATGTCTTTCTATGTATATGGTATTTTATCCTTTGTCTGTACACCACCCCGAGTCCCTTCGGGGAGAGGGAGCGGTTTATAAATTTAATAAATAAATAAATAAATAAATAAATAAATAAATAAATAAATAAATAAATAAATAAATAAATAAATAAATAAATAAATAAATAAATAAATAAACAAATAAACAAACAAACAAACAAACTTATACTGCTCACCTGCCTGGAACCCACACTGCATTTCGGACATTAAAACATTAGTGAGGGTCCAGAGCAGTGGTGGGTTCCAGGCAGTATGCCCCAGTATGGGCATACCGGTGGCAGCTGGGAGCAGTGGCCACCGTACTGGAATGGTGTTTTGGAGGGCCACCCGCGTTTCTTACTTGTATTTAAGCTAACCGGGCCATTTGTGCACATGTGGCAGCGTATGGCACCTGTGTGACCTCTGCCGAGCAGCTGGAGCAGCGCAGGGTGGTGGGTGTGCATGTGTGTGCAGTGCGCGTGCCCGAGGTAGACACCCGGCCCTGTCGCAGTGTACTGGTTGCGATGGGATCCAGAACCCACCACTGGTCCAGAGGTATTTTACAAGAAGAGTACTCAACTCCTCTGCTCGTAATAAAATACTATCATGCTTGAAATTTTAGGCCTGGATAACCTTGGACTATGCCGTCTACATTCCGACCTGAGCTTAGTGCACAAGATAATCTGCCATAACCTCCTACCTGTTAATGACTACTTTTTCTTCAACTGCAATAACACAAGGGCTACCAACAGATGCAAACTACATGTAACCCATTCTAATCTTAATTGCAGGAAAAATGATTTCAGCAATAATGTAGTAAATGTGTGGAATACCCTACCTAATCCTGTTGTTAGTTCCTTTAACCCCCCCATACCTTTTACCTTAAGCTGTATACCGTGGACCTTATGCATTTATTAAGAGGTCCCTAAGGTAAGGTGACCAACTTTTTTACAATGAAAAGGAGGACAAATAAATTGGAAAAAATATATCGTAAATAAAAGAAATATTTTATTCATTGCAACAATAATACACTAAAATATGATATATGCATAATAAAAACATTTGCAACATTTTATATTGTAATTATGCTTACATGCCTGTTAATTATTATTTAAATGAGTACTTTTCCATTGAATTAATATTTTTGTCAATGTATCATCTTCTAACAATATATTGGAAATATCTGAACAAGAAATATCCTTCATAATGAATTTTACGGCAAGTGCTGCAGCTAGAGTATCAACATTCAATCTCGATTTCTCACTTGTCAAAAAATCATTGGCAATTGAAAAAAAACTCTTTCAACTGCTGCATTAGTTCCAGGGCAGCGCAACGTAAATTGAACAAGTATAAATAAATGTTCACATGGAATATGTTCATTTTTGAAATGGCTGAAAATATCCACCAATCTTTTATCAATTTCAACATGTTGATTTTCCCATTGTATTAATTTTTCAGAATTTAAATATACATCCAGTCTTCTAATTTCTTCAAAGAGACAATTGTCGTCTATTTTAATGTCTAGCATTTCTTTAGATAAAAATTCAACACAAGATTCAATATCTGTTCAATATACTTGCGATGAAGTAAAAAAAACACCATTAAAAACTGTTTAATAAAATACGTCACATAACGCGCAACAGATTAGCCTTCAAATATCAAAAAGGAGGACATGTAGGAGGACACTTTTCGTGGGAGGACAGAACTTACAGAAGAAGGACTGTCCTCCCTAAAGGAGGACGGTTGGTCACCTTACCCTAAGGGGGCGTGCATAAGCGCACCAGGGTGCCTACCATCCCTGTCCTACTATCCCATTTATATGTACTCTTTTTATGTGTTTATGGCTATGTTTTGCTTATTTATATCCATTTATTTGTGCCATTTTTTCATGTGTTTTCACACTTGTTTCCTTGTACTTGTTGACAAATAAAATAAAATAATAAAAAAAATAAACTTATATTAAGAACAGTGGCAGCAATAATACAAAGGTGTAAAAATCAAGAAGTAATGGTAAGGACGATAGACAGACATTCAGAACTTTACTTGAGACTGATGTCTCCAGGCTTTTAGACTGATATCTCAAGCAGAAAAAGAGAACATTTGGGGAGCAGCAGGGTAGAAGTTAAGCTAATGAAATGGGTTGTGTCCCACAGTATGCTAATGCATGCACACACACTCAAACTAATTAAGGTTAAAATTAACCTAGCATAGCATATTGTGCACCATATGCTTTGGATATTCAGTGTGTGTGTGTGTGTGTGTGTGTGTGTGTGTGTGTGTGTGTTTCTCAGGAGCTGGCATACATTGTGGTGGGAATTTTCTGGGTTGATGAGGCTGAACAAATTTCTCAAAATAATCCTGAAAGGTCCATGAGAATAATTTGAACGTGTTCCTAGTCCAGAAGTCCAGATTGACATATCACAACTCATTTAATTCCTTCAAATTGTTTTTTCTTGCTGTGAGCGAAATCATTTTGATGTTCTTCTTTAGACTTCAGAATGTCTAAGCAGTTTCTCAACCTTGGCAACTTTAAGATGTCTGGACTTCTACTGCTAGCTGAGGAATTCTGGGAGTTGAGGTTCATCTCCTCTTAAAGTTGGCAAGGATGAGAAATAGTGACCTAAAGTCAGGCTTGCTTATTAAATAATTTGCTATGTTTACCAGATAAAGAGCACATTAGAACTAAGTCATGGTTTATTGAAAGTAAATTCTGCCTTGATTACAACATTATGATTGCTGAATTAAAGAGCTTAAATAGTTATAGAAAGCTAGTGGTGCAGAAAGTGAATATAGAAAACATTTGGTCTATTTCCTTTCTTTGGAAAGAGTTATAGTTTGTTGTTGTTTGTTGTTATTTGTGAAGTCATGTCCAACCTAGCATGACCCAATGGACAATGTTCCTCCAGGGCTTCCTGTCCTCTATTATCCCATGGAGTCCATTTAATCTCACGCCTACTGCTTCAGTGACTCCATCCAGCCACCTCATTCTCTGTCGTCCCCTTTTCCTTTTGCCCTCAATTGTTTCCAGCATTCGGCTCTTCTCCAGTGAGTCCTTCCTTCTCATTAGGTGGCCAAATTATTTGAGTTTCATCTTCAGGATCTGGCCGTCTAAGGAGCAGTCAGGGTTGATCTCCTCTAGGACTGACCTTTTGATCGCCATGCAGTCCAAGGGACTCGCAGGAGTCTTCTCCAGCACCATAGTTCAAAGGCCTCAGCCATCTTTATGGTCCAACTTTCACAGCCATACATTGCAACTGGGAAAACCATACCCTTGACTATATGCACTTTTGTTGGCAGGGTGATGTCTCTGGTTTTTAGTATGCTGCCTAGCTTTGCCATGGCTTTCTTCCCCAGGAGCAAGCGTCTTTTAATTTCTCACCATCTGCAGTGATCTGAGGTATAGTGTGTATAAACTGTTATATATCTGTAATAATTTGATGGCACCATGCGCTAAAATTGGAAATTGCAATATATTTTAAGCACAAAATTCAATACAAGTTTGCTATTGGTTTTTTTGTTTGTTTTGTTTTTAGGAAATATACAGAAAGGAATTGTAGCAGAAAGAAGCTACAATCTCTACTGTAAGCCATGTCAAATCTCCACTATTTTATGACTCTTAATTACTGAGTCTAGCCAGTGTAAACTCTGTAGGAATGGCAATCATAAATTAGAAAGTTTACAAACCATGTCAAGGTGTGAAAACCACCAACCTTGGAACAGTCCTGCAATTAATATATTATTTTAAGCAAATATATTTAGAGCAGGGACTGACAATTTTGCCTTGCTAAAGGCTACAGTTGACCATAAAATTACATGTTGAAAGCTGTAAAAAACTCCAAATGTAAACTGAAGCTAAACATAACTTGGGTTTAATATAGTTAGTGAAACACCATTAATATAGTTTACTTGCCTTTATTTGCTATTCTTATTGTAAAAATTATGTTACAGATTTTTTTGAAAAGACTTATGGAGTTGCGGGGAAGGCTTTAGCGATGCATTTTTTTGAAAAAATGCTTACTTCTGCATTTAGATAGGTCTACCAAATCTAGGCTGTAGAAAAACTGAAAGTCATAATGACCTGGCAGCAAAAGGTTATGGAAAACTCTTTTAATTATTTGTTTTCATGTCGTGACTGTTCAGGATTTTGCAATACAAATGCAGTAGGTCTTTTTTAGGATGATATTATGTCATAGTAGTAAGCACTGGAAAGAGTCCTAATTTAAGAAAGGTCAGAGATGCCAGCTAAGCAAGCAAGGATAAACATCTGAAAATAGCACTATACAATTCAGTACTATTTTCAGAAGTCTTTCCAAGTACTTCATAACCAGGAAGTCAATTCAAATACACTATTTAAAAGGCCTATTAAAATCATTCAACCAGGGTTGGACTATTTGCTTACCCAAACAGATCATTGTAAAGCAAATTAGCCTTGAATGCGTATTCTTCAGATCTAAGCAACTTTCTCCATCTGCTTAGATTTGGACTAGATCTGGTAGATCTGGATTTACTCACGGGTAAGTTGTACCAAGTGCAGAATGGCAGTCCAAATATCAGACGGTTTTTCATCCAGAACAAAGGAAGCAAAAATGTGGTTTTTGTGTCCTTTGGTGTCTTACATATTGCATAGGATCAACAACTTGAGCTGTTTGTGTGTGCAGCAGCAGCCAAAAAAAGCCAATGCATTAAAAATTGCATTAACAGAGGAATTGAATAACGATCACATGAGGTACTGCTCTCAAAAGCCTTAGTAAGACCACAGCGAGAAGCATCCAGTTCTGGTCACCACACTATAAAAAGATGTTGAGACTCTAGAAAGAGTGCAAAAAAGAGCAACCAAGAAGATTAGGGATCTGGAGGCTAAAACATATGAAGAATGGAACTGGGCATGACTAGTCTAGTGAAGAGAAGGACCAGGGGTGACATGATAGTAGTGTTACAATATTTGAAGGGTTGTCATAGAGAGGAGGGCAACAACCCATTTTCCACGGCACCTGAAGGCCAGACAAGGAACAATGGATGAAAACTGATCAAGGAGACATTTAACTTAGAAATAAGGAGAAATTTTCTGACAGTGAGAGCAATCAACCCATGGAACAGAAGTTGCCTTCAGAGGTTGTGGGAACTTCATCACTGGAGGCTTTCAAGAGGAGACCGGACAGCCACTTGTCAGAAATGGTATAGGGTGGGTGTCAGCAACCCGCAGCAACGAGAGAGAGAGAGAGAGAGAGAGAGAGAGAGAGAGAGAGAGAGAGAGAGAGAGAGAGAGAGACAGAGAGAGAGACAGAGAGAGAGAGAGAGAGAGAGAGACAGAGAGAGAGAGACAGAGAGAGAGACAGAGAGAGACAGACAGAGAGAGACAGACAGAGACAGAGAGAGACGGAGGGAGGGAGGAGGGACGGAGGGGAGGAAGAGGTAGGTAGTTAGGTACCTGTTTCCCACAGAAAGGAAAATACCCGAGCCACAAAACCTGGGAATGCATGGTTGGGGGGGGGGGGTGTCATGTGACTGAGTGGGAGTGAGTGACATCGAGTTGGCCATGCTCACCCAGGTTTTGTGGTTCCCAATAGTTTTTTTTTCTATGTGAAACAGGTTCAAATGGCTCTTTGAGTGTTTAAGGTTGCAGACCCCTGGTTTAAGCAGGGGGTTGGACTCAATGACCTATAAGGCCCTTTCCAACTCTATTATTCTGTTTCTTTGTACTGGAGAAAGAGAAAAGGAGATCAAATTTTCTTCTCATGCCTTCTGAAAACTCTGAAGAGCCACTAGTTTCACTCAGTCTTGGAGCATGGCATTGACATTTTAGCCAAAGCAATTAACCAGTGGAACAGCTTCCCTTCCCTTCCAGCTGTATTCTGATTATTATTATAGCTTTAGTCAGCCTTTAAACTAATGGGAGTTGCCCCTCTGCTCCACAACGATGCTAGAAGAATGCTTCAATCCATTTGCTGTATGCATTTCAATCTCACAAGTGTATCATCTCAGCAGGGATCCAGCTGACTGAGCATGGCCTTCTTAGTAGAGAATTATTTTCCACATGTAGAAGAAAGCAATTTCATGTTGTGCATTATGAAGTGATATTTTTACAGATATGTTATGGCAAGGGAAGTGTAACAGATCAATAAATGCACCAGCAGCTTATGGAATCGTCAAACAGATTTTTGAAGGACTTCCAAGTTGTAATCTTTATTGAGCAAGTGGCAATGGAGTTAGAATGGGAGGAAGAAAAATGTTTCAATTTTTGTATAGAACCGTGATGGCGAATCTATGGCACGCGTGCCACAGGTGGCACCTGGAGCCATTTTTTAGGCACTTGAGGCGTTGCCCTATCAGCTCCAGTGTGCCTGCGCGTGCTGGCCAGTTGACTTGGGCCTTCATTTTTGGGCATTTTTCACCCTCTGGAGGTTTCCCTGAAGCCTCCGGAGGGAGTAAAACGGCCCCATGGGCAACCCGGAAGTCCATTCAGAACTTCCGGTTTGCATGTTGGGCTATTTTTTACCGTCCAGAAGCCTCTGGAGGGAGTAAAATGGCCCCATGGGCAACCCCCTCCAGAAGCCTCCGGAGGGAGAAAAAGAGCCCAACACGCAAACTGGAAGTAGGAAAAAAGGGCATTTCCAGTCTCCAGATGGCCTCCGGGGGGGGGCAGGGGAGGCCATTTTCACCCTTCCCAGGCTCCTAGAAAGCCTCTGGAGCCTGGGGAGGGCAAAAACCGGGTCCACTGTGCCATCACATGCCAAAAGTGGGGGGAGGGTGGGATGTCATGCGCATACGCGTGCGGGGGACATGCACATATGCAGGGGAAGGGCACATAAAATTATGGATGTGTGCACGGGTGCGCACAAGCCCCCCGACCGTGCTTTTGGAACACGATGGCAAAAAGGTTAGTCATCACTGGTATAGAAGCATAGCAAACCCAGTACTAAGTATTCTATTAGGAACGGTTTGCAATTTAAATGCTGAATGTACTGGGCTACTGACAACACAGAAGCATCAACCACCTTATAATGGCCATCCAGGTATGAATTTATCATAAGCAGATTCTCGTTTTGAGATAGAATCTACAGCAGCAATTTTAAGCTGTACAAACTTCAAGACCCAGAATTCCCCAGCTTAAAGTTCCCAGGGTTGAGAAACATTGATGTATATAGTAAATGATAACAGCTCTATAACATTCTAAAAATGCCAGCAGATTTGTCATAATTTCCATGGCTCCTGCAGTTTAAATATGCTGAATGACAAGTGCAAATTCTATAAAATTTCCTTCCCAGCGGAGGTGCTGTCCGCCTTGAATTTATGCCTGACATGAAATTGCAGAAAGCATTTAAGCCTGAAGGATACTTCCAATCCTTCTTACCTTTGGCAAAAAAAAAATTCCCTAGATGTTTTAAAATCCCTTTGCAAATTTGCTCCAGATTTCCATTTCTATTTGTCTTATACACAGACATAGATAATCTACGTGTAACGTGTAACTATGGGAGAAGAGCAATTGCAGTTTTCTGTACAGTTTATTAGCCTTCAAACTTGGCCATGTTGTACAAAACTGGAAAGTGGGACACAGAAGCTGAAATATGTAATGCAGCACTGGCACAGGTCAGAGAAAAATGTTAGCTTCTAGTGATGGGAAGGGAAGTAGTGTCTTCCTGGATCATCAAATTTACTGGCCATCTTTTTTCTATCACAAAGTAAATGCTTTTGGAATGTCCATAAATAGGACACAGTCTGGAATCTGGTCCACAGCATAAAAGCATTATGATGGTATAAAATGTATAGCAGAAGCATAAGGAGGCATATTATGTTTGCTCCGGAGGGACAAGTTATATATAGAAGGCACATTTTAACAATGAACTAGAATGGTGTTTTTGTCCTAAACCAGGCATCTCAAACTCAAGGCTCGCGGACCACATCTGGCCTGCTAGGTGCTTAGAACTGGTCCATGGGGCCAGCTTTGAAATAGCGAAGGACCGGTCTGCGGTGACTCTGCCAGTGAAAATGGAGCTCGGGAGGGCCATGCACAGGTTCCAACCCCTCCAGGGCTAACACAGGTGCCCCCAGCATGAGTGATGAGATAGCCACACATACCCTGCCCCTCCTGGAGGTCAAACACAACTCTGTTGCAGATCAACCGAGATAAAGTTCTCACTTTTGAAATGCCATCATGATCTGTGTGTTCCAGGAAGCCCTTGCAGATTGAAGGAAAGTGGCCTTCCTTCAGTGATTGTTTATATGGCAGATGGTTTATGTGGTGCATCAGTAAGTCTTATTTGTCAACCCTGAAGATGATCTGGTTGAAGCCATTTTGAGGCTTCCGTGCTGCCACACTGGAGCGAGGGATAGGGAAGAGGGATTAGAGATATCTGGGGTGGTGTAGTCATAATAAAATACTTTCTCCTGGGAACATGGACATTCTTACACCTGGCTGGAGGAAGGAGTGATGTCACCAGCCCAGTAGACACTGCCATGATTGGGTCATGTGACTGATGGTTCCTGGTTGAGAGGAAAACTTTTACTTTTAATTAGGTGAAAACCGTTGGAACCTTCAGAGTTGGTTTTCACCAGATATGTGCCAATATGATATTTCCAATAAAGCTATTCTTTGAGAAATCCACCTGCCTCGTATTACTTGGAACCCTGACCTTATTATTATATATATTTTGTATTGTTTTAATCTCTGTTATGAGAATTTTGCCAATAGTCCACTGCTATTGAAAGTAGTAATGGCTAAGTGATGAAATAAATAATCTGTTGCCTGTTCATTTCTTCCATCGTATCTGTAGCCTATGAGATTGGCTGATCCTGCCAGGTATGGTTGTGGCACATATCCCAAAAGTGTTTTTTCAGGACTTTTCAACTGGACTTTCTTATTTTTTCTCTGAAGACATTTCGCTTTTCATCCAAGAAGTTTCTTCAGCTCTGACAGGATAGTGGGGAATGGAAGGATTTATATTCCTTGCAGACAGCTGGTCATTTACATCCTTTTAGAAGGTCCTTGAGGCCACTGGGAGGTTTATCTGTGTCTTCAGGGTCACCTGAGTAGTGCTCTTGGTACCTATAGTCTGCAATTTTTTCCTCTCCTTTTTTCTAAAAATTGCAGACTATAGGTACCAAGAGCACTACTCAGGTGACCCTGAGGACACAGATAAACCTCCCAGTGGCCTCAAGGATCTAGTAAAAGGATGCAAATGACCAGCTGACTGCAAGCAATATAAATCCGTCCATTCCACACTATCCTTTCAGAGCTGAAGAAGCTTCCTGGACGAGAAGCGAAATGTCTTCAGAGAAAAAAAAAACCAAAGTCCAGTTGCCTCCTGAAAAACGACCTTTGGGACAAGCATGATCTGGATGACTGAGAATCTCTACAGACTTGTGTCACTTATATACTGTATAATGTTTGGATATTAGACTACACCAGAGGGGGAATGCTGAGAGTACAAGTGAAGAGGATTCTGGGTAGGTCCTTGATAGAATTTTCACAAAAGCATTGAATGAGAAAGCACCTGTCATAGATCAGTATTTTCCCATTTCCTCCACACTATTGCTCTTGGAATGGAATCAAATGCCGATTTAAAATCTACAAAGCGTACATTTGAGGTCTTTCCTAACATAGATATTTCCTACCGTCCCTTTATTTCTTTGTCTTTAAATTTAACATATTCTACATCATTGTTAAGCAAGTCACCATATGTCATTAAGCAAGGGCCTCACATGATTGTGATTTCAGACTCTTTGTTGACTTCCCCATTGACTTTGCTTGTGGAGAGCCTGCAGGGAAAGTCACAAATCATGTGATTGCAAGACCCTGATATACGGTTATTTTTCTGTGTATAAGACGCACCGGAGTATAAGAAAACACCAAGATTTTGAAGAGGCAAATTTTTTTTTAAAGTTTTTGCACTCTGCAGACTTCCCAAAACGGGCCCGTTTTTGGTCAAAAAAAGTGCATGCAAGGAGGCTTGTAAAATACTCCTAGGGGCTGAGGGCAAAAATGACCAAAAAACAGCCCATTTTTCACTCATTTTTGCCCTCCCCAGCCTGCAGGAGCACTCTGGAAGCCTCCTAAAGGCTATGCATGGCCATTTTTGCAAAGGGGGCGGGGTTTCAGGAGGCAAAAAATGCTGTATTCAGTGTATAAGACACACCCAGATTTTTACCCTCTTTTCTTGGGGAAAAATGGTGCGTCTTATACTCTGAAAAATACAGTAGTCAGAAATTGTGACCAATTGCCAAGCACCCAGATCATAATCATTTACCCACAGGGGTGCTGCAACAGCCAAAACTTTGAGTATTCGTCATAAGTATCAACTTGTTCAGTGCCGTCACAAGTTTGAATGGTCACTGAGGAAATGGATGTTAAACAAGGACCACCTGTATTTGCACAGTTTCTGCTACAATAGTTATGTTCATCTTGTTTCTTCAACAATTACTGTAAACCTCAACTGAATCAGCAAACTTGCTATCTTTCTGTCTAAATGCTCCTTTTATTTGACTGATATTTTTTAAAAAAACGTTAGAACACATATTGGAGAATAACTGTTTCCAGGGGTATCAGTCAATTGAGGAGCCTGCCCTATTTATTGCCCTGGTTAGAGGTTTACTCTAATTTTAAGTCACTTAAAATTTAAATATGTTAAATTAACCCTGTCTTTTTTAAAAGAAAAAAGAAAAGAAAAAGAAACTGAATGGCAATGACACTTCAAAGAAATTTCTCATTACAGATTTCCCAACTAATTATTACAGGGTTTATCAGATGAAAGACGTTTTAGAACTGTTTCATTAGGCAACATTTATATTGCTATCAGCCACTGGGTTTCTTATTTGCATTAGGAAAACTTTCGTTTTGTTTCCCATTATGCTAAAACTTTGTAGATAAGAATCACTGATAGTTCATGGGTGTCAAAACAGAATAGATAATAAGAACATCAACCCTCAGGATGAATGAGAACAGATGTTCACCATCTTGTGGGTTTGGCCTTTAGGTGTGATTGTTTTACCCAATTCGGTGACAATAAGACAGCAAACTCAGCTCTTAATGTGATAGAAGTTATATACCGTTTCTCACATTCTGCAGAATTCCATGTGATGTATGCAATGAGTAGTTAGACCTGAGCCTTTCTTGGGCATAGATTCTTCTTTGTGCATCAAGATACTGTAGTTGCAAGTTGCCACAAATTGTTTTGTATCCTGAGAAATGCAATACAGTATCAGCACAAGATACTCTGTGTATGTGTGGATCTAGTTTACACAGAGATTAAAAAATGGTGGGAAAAGAGGCCCATATCCAAGGCTCCTTAGCTGCCCCACTGTACAAATATATGCACAAACTACATCAGAGGTGGTATTCAGCCAGTTCTGAAGAACCGGTAGCGGAAATTTTGAGTAGTTCGGCGAACCGGCAAATAGGCTGGCCCCGCCCCTGCTGCCTTCCAGCCCCCAGCTGATCTTTTTTTGTTGCCCTGAACAGGAGAACAGAGCTGAAAAGCAGGTTAGTGGGGTGGGAAGGGAATGGGGATTTTGCAGTATCCTTCCCATGCCACACTCACAAATCCATGCCCACCAATCCACGCCACGCCCACAGAACCGGTAGTATAATTTTTTGAATCTCACCACTGAACTACATGTTTCACGTGAAACAGTTCTGCAAATATGATCAGTGTGATTTTTACTGTTGAGGTGTGTACAGTGAAATTGAAAAGATTGTAGATCCAAAACAATGTTTTCATTGGGAAAAAAGAAAAAAATTGCAAAAGTTTTGCAACTAGGTTTCTAGAACACCTGCACATATTATTATTATTTTTTGGTCACATAAATATTGTTTTATGCTTGTGGCAAAAATTCAAAGACAGCAGAATTTTTTGAGCTGTAAAATAACTCAGAGCTTTGCCTATAACAATTTGAAATGTTCATAAAGGTAGTATGGACAAGATCAGACATCAACTAAACTCTTATGCAGTTACAGGGGGCAAAAAAGTCTTCCCAAGAATTTAAGAGAGATGTATTGATTGACTCCACCAGGAATGTTTTCTCTAAAAGCACCTTCATGTAAAGGAATAAAACCTCCACAGTTTCAGAGACATGCTGTTATACTGACAATTAATAAAATAATTTAAAGCTAGGACACATATATATTATGTCAAGAGAACAGGAAGGTGCTTTTTCTGTAACATTTTGAATCCCATACATCATCTGCATAAAGAGAAGATAAATTATGACTAACCTTTCCATCTTGTTTATTAAATTTCAAGCAACTAATTCCTACGGTGTATTAAAATGCAAATATTTCAGTAATTCCCTTTCTGGAGGATCCCACTTTTTAAAAAGAAGTAGATGCCTTTCTGTAGTCATCACACATTTAGAAATATAGATATACAATAGTAAAATGATCCAATTCTAATCTTTAATATAAAAATAGCAGCACAAAACTCCTTTTCAAAGTATGTTTATTGTGAACAATCAAAATTTCTGTTCAATTATCATCTGCATTGTATCAACATATCTCCCTACTTTTGGGATATATATATATATATATATATAGTATATATATATAGTATATATATATATAGTATATATATATAGTATATATATAGTATATATATACATATTCATAAACTTTTGTGATAAGAAATACTAAGTAAGAAAAAAGTATTCAAAGGGTTAAGTTGTTCAGGAAAAAAAAAAGAAATACGTTTTTTACACTATGTCTTCTTCAGTTCAAAATCCAGCTTTGAGACTGAGGAAGGCTCCCAAAACACAAGAAGCAATTAAGAGGTCCTTTCAACCAGTAGCAGTTTGATTACCAATGACTCGGAGGATCTCTTTATGGA
The DNA here is from genome assembly GCF_964273705.1 of Natrix helvetica. Classification (NCBI taxonomy): domain Eukaryota; kingdom Metazoa; phylum Chordata; class Lepidosauria; order Squamata; family Natricidae; genus Natrix; species Natrix helvetica. Next base: position 25,200,350 of record NC_138552.1, on the reverse strand, counting down.
TGCTTGGCTCTTGAGTGTTTATGCTTGTATCACCTACTTGACCATCTTCATAGCTAAACAAAAACAGAAAATATACAGAAAAAAGTGTTTAATATTTTGAACTCATCCAAAGTATGATAGACAAATTCAAATGTCATCCTTTCTGCATGTAGCTTTTATTTTTGCTATCTTCTATTAGTGAAGAGAAGACGTAACGTCAGATTTCTACTTGTAACTATTGATGAAACTGGAAAACAGAAGAGCAAGGTATTATTACTGTTGTGGTCCGCCGGTGGCCTGCGGAGCTGGCAGCAGAGTCGGACAGTGAGAACATTGGGGAGATACATGGGCCAGTCCTGGAGTCTGGGGAAGGCTCGGACGAGGACTCTGCATCGGAGGCAGAGAGGGGGCCAAGCCATCTGGTAGTGATGTGCTGCCTCTGGAGTCTGACATCGGTGAGACAGAAGAACCGTGTGAGCCTATTCCCAGTGTGCACATGCGCAGAGCTGCCAGAAGGCAAGAACAGTTACGACAAAAGGGGCGACTCAGGAGTAAGGCTTGGAGATGATTGGCCTCTCCCATAAGACATAAAAGAGGTGCAAACGGATATGAGCCTTTGTAGGAAGCAATTTGTTCATTCTGATCAGTTCAAACTCTGAGAAACTCGGTTTCATTCTGTGTTTCGTTTGGCCTTGCAAAACGAATTGGTAATTAGGTCTCTGGCAGTGTTTCAAGGGATATAAAGGTGGGTGCTTATCAGCATTACCCTGAAAGACTGTGGCAGACATCTGTTGGATCCTTCACAGACTGTTTGACCCATCATTCACAGATCCATCATTATGGGCTGTGACTGACCATAATTCACAGCCGTTAAAATAAAAGAGGGTTTTTGGGACTAAGCGGGTGATTTATGCTTTATCAGGAAGCCTAGGTCAGAACAATTACATCACAAATGTTTGTCACACTCAGAACGGTGCAGTACAGTCTGCAGGTTTTATCAGGATACCATGATGAAGCTGATTGCAGGCAGAAACTATCAGCAGTTATCACAAAGCCTCTTCCAATTATTCTTGCCTTGATAATGATGCAATGCTGGAGTAACAGTTCCAGTACTAATGGGATATCTTTATAGACTTATAGTTTTCTATCAAGCTGGTTTATGTTACTGGGAATATCTCCCAGGTTTCTCTCTGTTGCTTCCTGGCCAGTATGATTCTATTGAGATCTTTGATTGCCATTGGTATTAACCAGGAAGATAAAAGAAGGTTAGAGTAACAATGTATGTTTTAACAGCATATGATGATAACTTTTTTCTCCGTAAAGAGAAATATTAATCTATCTCTGGACTAATAGGAGTGAGGATGCTCAGGTGGTTAGGATACTGGGTTGACAAACGTTCAGGATCCAAGTGCTGCTATATGGCGGGGTGAGCTCATGCCGACCTAGCAGTTTGAAAACATGTGATTGCAAGTAGATTGATAGGTACCACTTCAGTGGGCCCATTAATTCGGGACCTGAAAGGAGCCCCCAACTGGGCATCCCCGGGCAATGGAGATGTCACTTTTAATCTGGAAGTGCCTTAGTTGCTTCTGGCATGAACACGAGCAAGCGACTAGACCAAACACTACTAACTGACATTATTCTATGTACTTTATTGTAAATATATGGATTTTTAAATTTTTAGTCCTGGGGCACTTCTTTCAAAATGTATTAAACTTCCAAGGGACTTGTGCAAAATGCAGATAATTGATATTTTAGTTGTTGTAGTTATAATTGTTATTGAATTGCTATTTTAGTTCTGACTGGGTTCTATTGGTCCATATTTTGTCCCATTCCATATTCACTGAAAAAATATTCTGTATTTAATATTGCCAAGAAAGATAATTACTGGTAGCTATGTCGATTGAAAACTATTGAAAAGTTTCTGAAATAATTTATTCCTTTGAGAAAGTTTAATTAAAAGTATGGGTGGACTGAAAGATTCCTAGCTGAGGCATACATCAAATTTAGATGCACTCTTGAGATCTTGTATAACCATTAGCATTTTTAATCCTGCCATAAACCTGAGAGCTCAGAGCAGCTTGCACAAGCATATCCTCAGTACAGTAACCTTGCAAAATATGTTAGCAGCGAGAGAATGACGGAGCAACTGAGGTTCACATTTAAATAAGAACACGAAGAGAGAACCCCCTTGATCTAAGTCAGTATCTTAATCATTAAAAGTTGCAAGTAATTTCATCCTTTTGGAGAATCAAAATATAAAGGAGAACCTAACTAACATTTTGTGTACCATTTTCCATTCAATTGGACTTCAATTCATGGAAATATCTCTTACTTTGTAGTTATAGTTATTTGGTGTTTTACCCAGGGGCGCGGGGGAGAGACTCAAATTTCAGATTGGACTTTTGCTCAGTCAAACCAGAAACATTTCTTTAGGTTGATTTTTTTTTCTAAATACACAATTGGCTAGTGTTTTTCTTTGTAGGCAAAAAGTTTTTAAACAGAAGACAATGTGGTAGATGTTAGAGTAGAACAAAAATCAGATAGCATTCTGTGTGTTTTAGCATAACAAATAAACTTCAATTCAATAAAAATAATTCAACTGAAAGACCGCAGTACGTACACAAAGAAGAATCTCGTACACACATGATCAGTGTTGGGAACTACCCATATCTCCCCATGTTTGTGCAGATCCGGTGAAGTTATCACTAAAAGAAAGAGAGGGATTTGGGGGAATGGTTAATATTTGATGATTTGATGCACTCAAAATAAAATGTATTCTAAATTCTAATAAGCAGGCTGATTATCAGAATCTGACATTCGTTGACTTTATTAATTGCAGCCAAGACTCTTATGGGTGAATGCCAACTTTGTAAACATCAACATTAAAGGCCAATGTAATTTGTCACTAGCTTAATTATATCATGTAAAAAGCCCGTCTGGTGTAATGATTTAAGGCACCAGACTGAAAACTGGAAAACAATAAGTTCTAACCCATTTGAGGAACAAAACTAGCTTGGTCACCTTGGGCCAGTCATTCTCTGTCAACCTTAGGAATAAGGCTAAGACAAACCACTTCTAAAATCTTGCCAAGAAAACTGCAGGGTATTGACCAGGCAGTCACAAGGACTCTACACTGACTCGGACACAACAATAATAATAGCAACAATGGCAATACCTAGCAGACCTGAATTAATCTAAAAAAAGCTAAGCAGGAACAGAACTGATCAATGCTCAGTTTGGAGACCACTAGGAAATGCCACAGCAACAGACTAGCCTGGGAAGGTGAAAAAAGAAAGGAGTGATAAAGCACTATTGATTAAAAACAACTATAAAGAAATATTTAGATAACCCATGGGAGTTAATTTGAGGAAGTTATTATTATTAATGCTATATATCAGAATGTAAATAATTAACCAATGACAAAAAAGAACCTAATTCTAAATGGTCGCTATTTTTATTGTCTCAGAATATTGGTGGGTCTCTATAGTTTCAGAGAAAATCATTGGAATTAAAAATAGGAAGGATACCCTGCAGAATGCCAGCCGTCCAGTTATTATTTTTAATTAAATAAACTGCAACAAATGAGGACAGGCAGATGGCATGGAAGAAATCAAGGATTAATGTTTCCATTAATGCTCAGATGTACCATGTTGGAGACCTCAAAACTAACAACTGGATAGGTTACTGAACACAGTATTATTTCCTGTGAAATAATCAAGTCTTTAACGTAAGTCTTACCTAATGATTAAAATATCATAAAGAAAGTAATTAAAATTAATCTGCTACAGAATCATAGATCCGGAAGGATCCACTGTAGAATCAGAGAGATGGAAGGGCCACATAGTCCAATCATCAGCTTAGTGCAAGAACTGAAATCAAAGCTTTGTAGGATTCTGCTTGAAGAAACGGAGTCAAGACTCTGGGGAACTTGCTGTTATGATGGGTTTTTTTTCTTCTTTTTTTTCAAAAAGATTTTAAATTAGTATCTGCTTCCCTGCATTTAAATCCTTTATTCCATGTCCTGCATTCTGGAATGGAATGCCTTCTGGGATGAGTTTAATTTTTGTGTGTGTGAAACATCCTTTCAGGTATTTGGAAAAAAAGCTATTTAACTGACTTTCAGTTCTGGTGGCTCAGAAACCCCCAATCCTTCAATCTCTTTTCATGGGTCCTAACATGTGTTTCAAGTTTTTGATTGCAGACACTTCTCGACTTACGGCTGGTAGGAGATACAATAGACCCTCCCGAAAAAAGCTGTTCCCTTGAGACCTGTATACTGCACGAGTCAAAAACAGGACCCTCACATCCTGGACATAAATTGTTTCAACTCCTATCCTCAAAATGACGCTATAGAGCACTGCCCACCAGAACTAGACACAAGAAAATTTTTTCCCCGAACGCCATCACTCTGCTAAACAAATAATTCCCTAAACTATTTACTAAGACTGCATTACCATTACTATTACTATTAATCTTCTCATCATTCCTATCACCCATCTCCTCCCATTTATGACAGCAGGACTGTTATTTGTTGCTTGTATCTTTACAATTTATATTGTTTCCTTGCATGATTTTATTGCTTACTTGCACCCTATGACTATCATAAATGGTGTACCTTATGATTTGTGACGAATGTATTTTGTCTTTTTATGTACAGAGAGCATATGCACCAAAGACAAAATCCTTGTGTGTCCAGTCACGCTTGGCCAATAAAGAATTCTATTCTATTCTATTCTATTCTATTCTATTCTATTCTATTCTATTCTATTCTATATTGCAACGTCCCTCTGCCGCCCTGTGGTCACTTTGGTCACTTGGTAAAGATGGCAATTGGCTCAACATTATAGCTATCTGCAGCATCCCAAAGTTGCATGACCACAATTTTCAATGTTTTGTGCTGATTTCTGACATTTATGTCCCGTTTCCAGCAAAAAATGCCCATTGGGTATAAGGACTTTGCTTAATGACTATGGGGTTTGCTTAATGACCAATGCAAACAAATGATGTAAGGTTAGGTCCAGTTACAGTTTAATGACTGCAGCAACCAATGACCGTAATTCCGGGCTCAATTGCCGTTGTAACATAAAGACTACCTGTATTATCAATTTCTATGAATCCTTAAAAGCATGGTGGGCAGAACAGGGCAAAATATTCAGGCAATATATTAAAAGAAAGCAATAACATGTTAAAGTAGCACATTAATAATGTGCCTATGAGCACCTCTTTGATATTGTGCCTGACCTTCCTGGTTAGATCAAACATTGCTGTAAACATTTCCCTAATTCCACTTCTACTTTCTGTCCTGCATTTTCCTTTCTTCTTTTCATGGTATGTAGGGTGTAGCAGATAAACGAAAACACAAGTATAAATCAAAGATTGTAAACATAGAATAAGTTATACATAAACATACGATCAACTAAAATTTTTAAAAAAGTGTGTTTTAAAACAAGTCAGTTAAAATCAGCAAAATCAACCGATTACTTTTTATGTGGTTCAAGATAACTGCGAGGGAATCAAATATAATTGAGCTATTCCACCCCCATCCCCCAAAATGCTTACCTTCACATAAGGCTATGCATTTTAAGTTTCGGCTTTGCAAAAATTGGGATTGCTGCCCCTTTTTTTGTAACTGTGAAAGAAAAGAAATATTGGAAGCGTTATATCAAATATTTTAAAAATGCTTTGGTTCATGAATTATTCTTGCCGGTAATACTGATATAATCTCTGTAGTCAAAACCACAATCATTTGTTATATTAGTCATAACTGTCCATTCAAGACCTTGATCCAATAGCACAGATAATTTCTGCAGACATTATGAAGGCTGAACAGTTTCCTTTAAGGGATGTTTTTTCATCTGATGGGTCAGTGAAAACTTCTGAAATGAGATTGTATCTGCTAGGAGCATTTATATGTATGTAAATAAAATTCTCTTCTCCTGTCCTCTACCAGAGGCCTGGAATGACATCTTAGCTTTTCTTAGTACTGCATAGTTCTGGTGTTATTCCTGGGAATCTGAGTTTAGGAATCAAAGCCCTGAGAATTTGTACCACCCCAGGGACTACTTTGGCCTTGACTTTGTACATCCACTCTAGTACCTCCTTCAGACCCTGGTACTTCTCTAGCTTCTCATACTCCTTTATCTATGCTGCTGTCCCTTGGCACCACTACATCTATCACCACTGTTGTCTTTTGGTCCTTTTGTTTACTGCCACAATTGTCTGGTTGCCTGGTCAGTACCTGTTTGTCTGCCTGGAGTTGTTATCCTTTGTGAATTTCTGGACTTAAGAGGACCTAGCCCATACACTTTGCAATTGTTCCTACACATAATGCCAGTTGCTTGGTTGTGCTGTTCAGTGCCATTATGTCTACAAGGCCTTTCTGCAGCTTAGTTGTGCCTAAACACCAAATCCACAGAAAACCTCCACTTCTATGGATTTGGTGCTTAGTGCCTGTTCTTGGGCTGCTATGATCAGAGCCTTAGTGTGCCTTTTAGTAAGGCCCTTTCCAGCCACTGATTTGATTTTCCAATGTCTGCCGTAGCTATCTATCGATGGTTCATTCCATGAATAGTCTTGCCTTGCCATTGTATTTATACAATACAATACAATACAATACAATACAATACAATACAATACAATACAATAGCAGAGTTGGAAGGGACCTTGGAGGTCTTCTAGTCCAACCCCCTGCCTAGGCAGGAAACTCTATACTGTTTCAGACAAATGGCTATCCAACATCTCCTTAAAGACTTCCAGTGTTGGGGCATTCACAACTTCTGGAGGCAAGCAGTTCCACTGATTAATTGTTCTAACTGTCAGGAAGTTTCTCCTCAGTTCTAAGTTGCTTCTTTCCTTGATTAGTTTCCACCCATTGCTTCTTGTTCTACCCTCAGGTGCCTTGGAAAATAGTTTGACTCCCTCTTCTTTGCGGCAACCCCTGAGATATTGGAACACTGCTATCATGTCTCCCCTAGTCCTTCTTTCTATTAAACTAGACATACCCAGTTCCTGCAACCGTTCTTCATATGTTTTAGTCTCCAGTCCCCTAATCATCTTTGTTGCTCTTCTCTGCACTCTTTCTAGAGTCTCCACATCTTTTCTACATCGTGGCGACCAAAACTGAATGCAGTATTCCAAGTGTGGCCTTACCAAGGCACTATAAAGTGGTATTAACACTTCACGTGATCTTGATTCTATCCCTCTGTTGATGCAGCCGAGAACTGTGTTGGCTTTTTTGGCAGCTGCTGCACACTGTTGGCTCATGTTTAAATGGTTGTCCACTAGGACTCCAAGATCTCTTTCACAGTTACTACTATTTCTTTTGCTTGATCTTTCTCCCATATTCGCTGCTATCTCAGGCATTTTCTGAGCAGCTCATTTTTGGGTGCCGCCTCACCAATGTACTCCAGGATGCCGTGGTTTTGTCCAGGACCCTGGTTTTGATACTCAGCAGACTGTGCCAGCTGGTCTTTGGGTGTTGGACTTGGGGTGGGAACCTATGTACATTGTGAAACAGTCTCCTTGTCCTCCTTTGGCCATCTCTCACTACAGGAACAGGGAATAGGATGACTGGGAGGGCATATGTTCAGTGGTGGAATCCTGCCAGTAGAGCAACCGGTTCGGTGATCAGATGCTTCAGGGGCATGTGCGCACTCTACGACTTACATGTGCTTTGCGCACAGTTTTAACAAAATTTACCTTCCACGTTACTTCTGGGGTGTAACGTAGCTGAGGCACGGCAATCTACTCTGCTGGGCAAATCAGCTGAGAGGATATAGGTAAGTAAAGTGCAGGGGTGGGCGGGCCCACCTGATCGTAGGAGCGTACCAGTTTGCTCCCCAGCTGATCATCGGAGCTACTGGTTCGCCTGAACTGGCCCGAACCGGCTGAATCCCACCCCTGCATATGTTTGATGGTATGGATTTTGTTCTTCCCATTGAACTGGCTTTTCAAGATGCATTCTCTTTCTCTCTGTCTCCCTCCCTGTATGTATGTATGTATGTATGTATGTATGTATGTATGTATGTATGTATGTATGCATGTATATAGCCTGCCATCCAAACCCAGGATAAGTGAACTCTAATTATCTATCGAATTGTATGAATAGATGTATGAGCTGCATCACTAGCTGTCAAATGTCTTTCTAAATCAAAATATATTAACAGTTAGAATAAGAATAGAAGGACAGAGCACGCACACACAATTATGATATGTCCTTGTCAAATATTAATGCATTGGCTTCCTGGTTCTGCCCTTCCCTGTATGAGTCACCCAATGTGAACAAGGATGCTGTGGGGGTAGATTACCACTGTATCTGGCACCTGCCTTGAGCAAGGAGAGCCATAAAAAAAGGGGAAAAAAAGAAAAAGCCTTTTTGAAGTGCATCATATATTTCTTTACCTGTAATACACTGCTGCTTTTACTGCTTGAAGCAGGCTCATCTTTAGCTGATACCTTCTGCTGTTTCTTGTTCATCCCTAAAGACATTGGATTTACATCAGACATAGTGGTGCGTAAAATACTGTATGAGATGTTCCACTCCATATACAGAATGCAGACAAGTATTAATGCCATTGCTGACTATCATTGCCAGTAGCCTATAGTTTAGTAGTTACCGTACTTTTTGTACTATAAGACTGCACCTGACCATAAAATGCATCTAGGTTTAGAGGAGGCAAACATTAAAAAAATATATTCGGAGTGGCAAATATGGAGCAGCTGTGTAGTGAGGGCAGGAGGTGGAGCCTGGGAGGACCACAGATAGGTGTCCTCTCATGTGCCAGCTTTGTCTATTGATTCCTGCACTGCAGAAAAGAGACAGAAGAGGCGGGCAATGACAAAGACAGAAGAGGCAGGTTTCAGCACTGTAAAAGGACCCTGCGGTGGCGGCCTGGCTGCTATTCACCAAAGGACCGGTACCGGTCCACCATTGGGGACCCATGAGGTAATATACTTCATGGTCTGTGATGCAATATTTGCTGCATAAGACACACAAACATTTCCACCCACTTTTTGGGGGGAGGGGGTATGTGTGTCTTATGGAGCAAAAAATATGGTACATACATTTATGCAGGCAACAATAATGACCCAATCATACAGCATTCTAAAACCCACTTCTGTTTCTGATAAATAATGGGAAGTTGCATGCTAAGCTCAGGTTAAAAACAAGTTAAAGATTTTTTTCATTGCAACCTGGATGGAATTTACTACCTGCCTTAAAAGACAAATGTTACTACTGGCCACTGCATCAAAAAGCCCCCCCCCCCCCCATTTTGTACCTGGCTGAGTCTTTTGTTGGAGCTAAATGTAAAAATGTCAGAGAGGGGCGTGTTTCTGTATCTTGTTTTTTGCATCAGACGTGTCAGGAATCTCAGGAGTAAATACTTCCTCAGGTTTTGAGCGCTACAGTTTCTAGCTAAAATGGCCAATAGTGAGGGATGTTGGGAATTGTAGTCCAGCAAACATTTGGAATGTCAAAAATTCCTCATTTCTACGGATATTCATGGGAGAGTAGAAAACAATTTGACATTTCTTAATTACAGCTGGAAGGTTAAATGTAATTAGTAAGGAAGTAAAACTTGTATGAGCAGACCCCTTGAGGAATCTTGATCTTAATTTATCCAAGTGGCTCATGGGGATATAGAGGACAAGCAGAATAACAGATGAATAACGTTGGTGCATGTAGATAAATGACACGGATCATGAAAACGGAGATTTTAGCTGCTGCCTTCTGTTAACTTCCGACTCCCGTTAGATTAATAAAGAACAGCCTTATATCAATTTATATTTTACCAGCTGTATTTATTTCAGTACATTCAATGTATGAAAGGTACCACCTACTGAACAAGAAATAGTTTCTGTATTCCACTTTGGAATTCAGCTCCCTTAGTGTTTCTCACTCTCAGCATCTTTAAGATGTGTAGGCATCAACTTCCACAATTCTCCAGCCAGCAATATGCTGAATTCTAGGAATCAAAGTCCACACATTTAAAGTTGCTGAAGCTGGGAGACACTCGGCTACTTAACCATCTTTCTTCTGTCCTACACCTGTTTTTTCTTCTTCTCTTAATTCTGGCAGTTTGCATATGTAGAGTAAAGCCGGAATGGCTTTATTTGACAGATACAATTTAGAAATGTAGAGACTTATTTATTTTTATTTATTAAATTTGTATTCCTCCCATCTTGCCCAGAGGTGACTATTATTTACTTTCCCACTCCCTGTGGTATTCCCCCCCCCCCCGCAGGAACAAAGGGATTAATATACATCACCTGAGTAACCAAAAGATATGCTTGACAATGGACTAAGGTAAATACCACTTCCAAACATTGCACCATGGAGCTGAAAGTTGAAATAAACAAAAAGCTAGTGAATTCTTCATACATTCTTTATACATTTACTGAATTCTTCAGTAAATTTTTCATATATTCACAGAGATGTATCGTGATCCAATTTTCTTCAGGAATGTGGTCCTTATGCTAATCTAAGACCAGTTTTGGCTGGTGGATATATCTGAATTTACAAAAGGCTTGCTATGTTGGCTACGGCCAATCACAAAGCCTCCATTTATCAGAAAGGAAAGATAATGAGGTGCTACTCAAACACACACACACACAAACACACACACACACCATATGACATCTCAAGATGCTCTTTATCGCTTCAACCTTTACAGCACAAGTTGCTGGAAATGATGGCTACTCTATATGTTATTTGCTGAATGTGTTTTTACTTTACAATGTTATGTTGAAATGTTAAAATGTCATGTTTTAGTGATTCGCGCTTTTGTTTGATTATACTGAATTGCCTAAAAATATTGATGAAATAAATAAATAATAGAAGAATGGGAGGCCATTTTTACTTAGTCTTCTGTTAGTTTTCCAGATGGTTCTCTAATCCATAACAAAACTCAAGAGAGTGAAAAGAGTATCAGTTCGGTCCCTGGCAAGTTGTACTTCTGTTAGTATGAGCACATTCAAGGATTCTAGGTAATAACAACAGTGATGATAATGTCAACCTGATAGTCATCTTTTCATTCTACGATATTCTACGAAACTGTAGTTATGTAGGAGGAGATCATCCTGAGCACAAGGGAGTGGCCAAATGTATCGTCAGTCATGAGTCTCTTTGCGCCCACAAGAGATATATCTAAGTCCAGCCCAGCTTGAATTCCTTCTATTCCTATCTCCCGCTAATTTTCCTTGGCTATTAGTAGTTCAGATTCTTGTAGGGAGCTTAAGCTTACAATTAATCTTTATACCCATTTGAACTGCCTGGATCTCCTGATTTTCCTGGAGCTTGACAGGTTAGGTCTCTATGCCTTTCAAAATAAGTTTATATATTTGCTACTTCTTCTCACTTCATTACCTGCAGCCTTGTATTGGAAGCAACCACTAAGCCATTCCTCAGGATCGAGTGCCAGTTTTCAATGTGCGATCCACTTAAATACAAAAGACAAGACAAGCAGAAATCAAAGTAAGGAAAGCAGTATAATTAAAAAGCGCTACCAATGAAATCAGAATGGATCTGTGTTGCTATCTCTGTTACACTTGGTGAGACAAGGATTCAATGATATCTTTATTTCTATTTTTAAATACTTACTGAAATGCAAAGGTACTTCCATAAAGAGTTTTAGCAGCTCTGAAATTGGACTCTTTGGCTGGTGGACTGCTGAGCAGAAGAAACTGGTGTGGGGTGTGCATAAATTTCAATTGCTATACAAGAACAAAAGCAGAAGAGGGGAGTTTTATATCTATAACAGTTCTGACATTCTCATGTACTTGTTAATTTTTTCGTTAGATCGTGGCTCAGGACACAGAAGAATAGATTTAGATCAAAGGTAGGCAGATTACATTTTAGTTTTTATAAAAAAACTTTGACAGTGAAACCAATCACAGACAGAGCGGGTTAGAAAGCCCTCTCCCTGGGCATGTTCAAAAAGGCATCTTCCTTGGACATTTAATTTGAATCCTACACTGAGCAAAGGCTTTGCCTAAGTAGCTCCACCCAGCTCTAATTCTATGATAGTAAGAGATTGGACATTCATCTGTGTAAAATGCTATAGGGCAGTGATGGCGAACCTTTTTTTCCTCGGGTGCCGAAAGCGTGCCACACACCCCACGCACCGTTTTTGGTCCCAGGAGGCTTCAGGGAGGCTTGCTAGCACCAAAACAGGGAGTGGGGGGCGCACCACCCCCGCACATAGTTTACATCTCCCAGCAGAGATCCAAACATCACCTGGCTGATGGGAGGCATGTGCACATGTGCAATGGAGCTGACCTGGGCAATGACTCGCGTGCCCGCAGAGATGGCTCCGCATGCCACCAGTGGCATGTGTGCCATAGGTTCACCATCATGGCTATAGGGTTTCCTGCTTAAACAGGGGGTTGGATGAGAAGACCTCAAGGTCCCTTCCAACTCTGCTATTTTTTTCTCTTCTCTTCATTAGACACAGACTTTGATATCCCAAGGCCATATTGATATGCCAAGGCCGTTTTGAAAACTACACAATCTCAAATTGGAATTTGATCTTGGAAAAATAAAGAGTTAATCCTTCCTATAGCCCATACATTTACCTGGACTGAACTCTTAACTCTGCACAGATACTGTTTCTTCTAAAGGATCAAAATACTATCAATACTAATAAAATGCATATTTTAAATATGGGGCTAAAAATGGAAACTGCTGTCAAACCAATAAGAGATGCTAATGGTTCTAAACAGATTGCAACTAAAAATCAAAAAGTTTTTCTCCTATATGTGATCATACTAACCTGGTTGTTCCAACAGAATGTATGTATGTATGTATGTCTGTATGAATGATGTTATAGAATTGGATGACAAAACACCCACAGGAAAACCATGAGCTCTGAGAACATTGAATCCAACTGGTTGAGCTACAATCTAAAAATGCTTCTGAGGAATCAACCAGACAAGACTTTCCACTTGCTATCTCTTTTTCTCTGGAATATTGTCCTTCCAGAATTAAATCAGCACTAATACTGTTCCAGTTTAGATAAATATTGGGGAAAAGAAATGCCTCAACGTTGAGAAAAAAATGATATACTTTCATTGATGGTCAATAATTATACTATTTTTTGTTTGTTTGTCTTAGTTTACAATGTATAATTTATACTGGTTTTATTACTTTGTACTAACTGCATATATCCTGTGTTGTTCTCCCTTGTACATATGTGCTAGTCGTTCCCGACTCTAGGGAACGTGCTCATCTCCATGTCAAAGCCGAAGAACCAGCGCTGTCCGAAGATGTCTCCGTGGTCATGTGGCTGGCATGACTAAATGCCGAGGGCACACGGAACGCTGTTATCTTCCTACCAAAGGTGGTTCCTATTTTTCTACTTGCATTTTTTAATGTGCTTTAGGACTGCTAGGTTGGCAGAAGCCTGGACAAGTAACGGAAACTCACTCCGTTATGCAGCACTAGCACCGCCAAACTGCCGATCTTTCTGATTGACAAGCTCAGTGTCTTAGCGACTGAGCCACTGCGTCCTCATATCCTGTGTTGTAAATCATATTGAAAGATTGTTGACAAATAATCAAATGATTATGGCTGTTAAGCTACATAAAGGTCTTCCTTGGAACATATCATTCCAGAGTTTTCTAAACTTTTCTTATTCTTTTCTAGAAATAACTTCTATTTGGCTATTAGAGTTTTCCCCAGTGTTAATACCTCTTTCTGAAAATTTTACAAAACCGAGGTTTATCTGGAGGATCTGTGGATGGAAGGCTGTAAAGGCATGTCTTATTGAGGTTGGGATGTTAAGACATATTTTTCTAGACTTAAAAGATTTCCTATGCCAAACAGTTCATTCTTAAAATTTGATATCATTGATATATTCAGCCAATCTTAATTTATATATAATCAAGGGCTGAGCCAATTGTATATTAGATAATCCAGCAACACTGAAACACAGAAAGAGTTAAGAATGTAATATATACACCAATGTACAGAGTATGAGGATTAAACAGGTTGAATTAGAAATTCAAGTAAAAGAGGGCAGATACAATATTGTTGCCATTACAGAAACTTGGTGGGATGAAACTGACAAATGGAACATGTAGCTAGAAGGATTTAAATTATTTAAAAGAAATAGACCAAATAAAAGAGGAGGTGGAGTTGCACTATATATAAGAAATAATTACCTCTCTACAGAAATAGAACACAACAATGATGAGAACTATCTTGAATGCATTTGGGTCAATATTAAAGGTTGGGGGGGGGGATGACATTGACATAGGTCTATATTACAGGCCACCCAACCAAGCAGAGGAAGTAGATGAACTTTTTGCTAGTCAGCTAACTAAGGTATGTAGACCACAATAGTAGTGGGGGATTTTAACTACCCTGACATCAACAGGGAAACAAACTCTGCACCAAGTGGAAGATCCAACAGGTTCCTAACAAACCTAGCAGACAACTTTGTTTCCCCAAAAGTAGAGAAGGAAACAAGGGGATTAGCCATATTGGACTTAATTCTACTAACAGAGAGGAAATGACAGAAAGTGTTGAAGCCACAGGAACCTTGGGAGCAAGTGACCATGCAATATTGGAATTCAACATTATGCAAACACAAGTAGTAGAACAAAGTGAAACTAGAGTCTTGAACTTTAAGAGAGCTAATTTCAATAAACTTAGAGAGAGCTTGGGAAAAATTCCATGGATGAGAACCCTCAAGGGGAAAACAACTCAAGAAGCTTGGGAAATTTTGAAAAATGAGATTATAAAAGCCCAGTCTAGCACAATACCAATGAAGAAGAAAAATAACAGCTCCCAAAAGAAACCAGCATGGCTGCATAAAGAACTATCTGAAAAACTGAAAGACAAATATGGTAAGTATAAAAAGTGGAAAGGGGGGGACATAACTAAGGCAGAATATCAGCAAATAGCCCAAGCATGTAAAGATGAAGTGATGAAAGCTAAGGCTCACAATGAAGAAAGGCTTGCCACAAAAGTAAAAAATAACAAAAAAAGCTTCTTCCAACATGTTAAAAACAAGAAAAAAGTTAAGGAAACAATTGGTCCATTGCTGGGAGAAAGTGGCAAGAAGGTGACAAGCAACAGGGAGAAAGCAGAACTATTTAACTCATGTTTTGCAGCTGTCTTTACCCAAAGGGATAAAACAGTCCAACCTATGAAAAACAGCACCACAAAAATCAGATTAGGAACACAAGTTGAAATAGGGAAGAAAATGGTAAGTGAGCACCTGTCTACCCTAGACGAGTTCAAATCATCAGGACCGGATGGATTACACCCCAGGGTTCTGAAGGAACTGGCAGACGAGATCTCAGAACCACTGAACTATATCTTTCAGATATCCTGGAGCACCAGGGAACTACCAGAGGACTGGAAAAGAGCTGATTTGGTTCCCATCTTCAAAAAAAAAGGGGGGGGGAACAGATCCAGGAAACTACAGATCTATCAGCCTGACCTCAATACCAGGAAAGATTCTTGACAAACTTGAACATTGGGCACTATCTAATAAAATGAAATGCAATGGTGAAAAGAGTAAGGTTCTACATTTAGGCAAGAAAAACTAAATGCACAGGTACAATATAGGTCAGCTATGGCGAACCTTTTTTGGCTCGCGTGCCATAAGTGGGGGGAGCGCAGGGGGGTCATGTACAGGCGTGCCGCACCCATAATGCAATGTGCGACCCCCCCCAGTGCGCATGCGCGCACTACAGGTGTGACCCCCCATTTTTGTATGCTTTTTTCACCCTCCCCAGGCTCCAGAGGCTTTATAGGAGCATGGGGAGGGTGAAAACAGCCTCCCCTGCCCCCCCCCGGAAGCCCACTGAAGACTCTGAAGCAGTCAAAATGACCCTCCGAGCAAACAGGACGTCCGTTTCCGAACTTCCGGTTTGCCCGTAGGGTCGTTTTAAGCTCTCCGAAGGCTTCAGGGACCTTCAAGAGGCTTCCCTGAAGCCTCCGGAGCAATCAAAACGACCCTCCAAGCAAACAGGAAGTCCATTCCCAAACTTCCGGTTTGCCCGTACGGCTGTGTTTTTTGCGCTCCGGAGGCTTCAGGGAAGCTCATGAAGCCTCCGGACGGCCGCCGGGGTGGGGAGGCTCTTTTCGTCCTCCCCAGGCTCCTATAAAGCCTCTGGAGCCTGGGGAGGGTGAAAAATGGCTTTTAAAAAGGGTGAACTCAGCTTGGCTCGTGTGCCCTGACAAATGGCTCCGTGTGCCACCTGTGGCACGCGTGCCAAAGGTTCGCCATCACTGGTATAGGTGGTACCTTGCTCAACAGTAGTAACTGTGAAAGGGATCTTGGAGTCCTAGTGGACAACCATTTAAACATGAGCCAGCAGTGTGCAGCAGCTGCCAAAAAAGCCAACACAGTTCTAGGCTGCATAAACAGAGGGATAGAATCAAGATCACGTGAAGTGTTAATACCACTTTATAATGCCTTGGTAAGGCCACACTTGGAATACTACATTCAGTTTTGGTCACCACAATGAAGAAAAGATGTGGAGACTCTAGAAAGAGTGCAGAGAAGAGCAACAAAGATGATTAGGGGACTGGAGACTAAAACATATGAAGAACAGTTGCAGGAACTAGGTATGTCTAGCTTAAGAGAAAGAAGGACTAGGGGAGACATGATAGCAGTGTTCCAATATCTCAGGGGTTGCCACAAAGAAGAGGGAGTCAAGCTATTCTCCAAGGCACCTGAGTATAGAACAAGAAGCAATGGGTGGAAAGTAATCAAGGAGAGAAGCAACATAGAACTGAGGAGAAATTTACTGACAGTCAGAACAATTAATCAGTGGAACAGCTTGCCTCCAGAAGTTGTGAATGCCCCAACACTGGAAGTCTTTAAGACGATATTGGATAGCCATTTGTCTGAAACAGTGTGGGGGTTTCCTGCCTAAGCAGGGGGTTGGACTAGAAGACCTCCAAGGTCCCTTCCTACTCTGCTATTGTATGGTAAGTCCTTACAATTGTCTGTAGGTAAATTTGCTTTCTTTGAAAAAACACACTATCCTAATTTTAACCATCTTTCTTAAATCTAAGAAATATGCATCAGTTTCAGCCTGATGATCTCCATATACAACTCCCATTACCTCCAGCTAATGAATAGAACCACCATTGAATAATTGCATTTTTTAAAAGGTAAAGGCACAGAAAAGCAAAATCTACTGGTTGATAAACTAAATCTCGTATTCTTCCAAAAACCAACTTCCTCTTAACATTAAACTTACCCTGTTCACAGGTAGCTTCACAATATGTGATCTATTACTGGAAATAACCCTGAAATAGAGAATAAGTGAAACAAAATAAATCAGTTTTTCATGTTAGCCCTGAATGCCAGTTGGGAGTCTTTATTCTATTTTCCTTGTGTTTATATAGAGGAGCTCAACTATTGCAAGGTATATTTTGTCCCCATGGTAAGCCAAGTTATTTGTATCAATCAAGTAAAAATTGAGTTTAGCAAAACTATAGTAAGTCACAAAATAAAATGTGCCCTCTTGAATTCAAGGAACCTATCTTAGAGCTCAAAATAAAATGTCCTCTGCTGAATTCAAGGAATCTATGTCATTTTAATTATTTCTAATCAATATTTACAAAGGAAGGGCATAACCATATCAATTAGCTGAGCGTAGATTTGATCCTTTCTGCCCATCCCCATCCAAGGCATAATGTTATCAATTCTGAAACCCTATTTTGTGTTACAATGCCCACATGACCATTCAATGCCCCAGTCCCTCATACAGGCAAGAATCATGTAAATTTACATGATTTTCCAATTACACCATATAATGTCATAAAGCATTGGGTTGTTCTTCAGCTTAAGGAAATTGTACATCATGTTAACAAGGTATAAGATAACTAGGGCCTTATCCTCATATTTCAAAAGTACTCTGAATGTATTAAATAGATGGCATATAAATCTATGTAAGATCTTTACCACTGTAGTAGAGGATGCGCAAGTGAGTCCTGTTTGTCCATCTGCTTCTTTATTTCTAAATAAGGTGCCTATGAAATAATAACAGTACAATGATGAGCTAAGATATATGCTGCAACTAGATACAAACGAGTGTTGTTTCTGGTAATTCTACTAATCCAAGAAACTGTAGATCAGTTTAGCAAGTCACCTAAAGAAAAAGCTATCACTTTAACGAAGTCTCCTTTGGGTCAAGCTCAGCTTCTAGTGACCCCCATGGGCATATTCATGTAGTTTCTTTGGTAACAAAAAAAAATGGATTGTCACTGTCACCTTCTGGAGGTTTTTCTGGCTTCTTAAAGATTTTTTGGTAATTTCCCACTCAAATACTAAGTAGTATTCAACTGCATTTTTTCAAAATTCAACTGGTTTTATTTTGTAATGGATAAGACTGGATTAACTAGATATACTGTATTTCTCAGAGTATAAGATGCACCTCCCCACCCCTAAAAGTGGGTGAAAATTTGTGTGCATCTTATAGACGGAATACAGGCATTTTTGGCCCCCTGAACCTTCCACGCATCACTTTTTTGCCCTCCCCGGTCCCCAGAATCACTCTGCAATGCTATGCATTGCCTGTTTTAATCAAAAACGGGCCTGTTTTTTGGCCTGCAGAGTGCTTCTGGGGGCTAGGGAGGGTGAAAATGCGATGCACGGAGGCTTGGGAGACCAAAAACAGGCTCATTTTTGGCAAAAACAGCCCAAGCGAAACACTGCAGAGTACTTCTGGGGGCCGGGGAGGGCAAAAACGTGATGCACGGAGGCCAAAAACTATTTTCTTGTTTGTTTTCCTCGTGTAAATTTAGGTACGTCTTATAATCCGGTGCATTTTATAGTCCAAAAATTATGGTAGTTCAAAACTCTAGAACAGTAGCCCGTTTTGTTATAAAACTGCATCTCGTCACTCGCTCTGGGATTCTTTCCCAATGATCTCTTACAAGACATTTGCTACCTAGTATAGCCTGTTCTCTGTAGATATTTTAAGATTTTTTTTTTGAAGCTGCCTATGCTATCCTTATTTTTCAGTGGTCCCCTAAGCCAGGATCCCCAAACCCCGGGACTGCGGTTCAGTACCAGGCCATGGTTTGTTTGAAACCTGCCGGCAGGCAAGAACCCGCACATAAAGCTCCACTTGTGTGAGTGGAAAGTGCTTGAACTCATGCACGAAGCTCCAACCGCACGAATGGAGCTTCGCACACTAGTAACCTCCCCTCGCGTGAGTTGAGTTTTGCACACAAGCCCAAATGCCCTCTGCTCAAGTGCCCTCCACTCATACAAGTGGAGTTTCCTGCACATACACAAGTACCTGGTGCTCGTGCGAGTGGAGCTTTTGAGTTGAAATTTGATCTTCACTGGGCCTCTTAGGAGTATAATTCAGTTACCCACAAACGTCAGTGAAATACAGTATTACTTCATTAAAAAAACACCACATTATTAAATGTAACGATGATTGAAAATCCTCTTTGAGAAGCTCATTATAGCGATTCGTTCGCAGTGATACCCCATGACTTTCTCACTTTAGCAGTCCTTGTAAAGACACCACATTTTACAGTTTAACTGACTTATATCCCTTCACAAAAGCTTTAATAAAAAAGTAGAGATACTACTGATAGTAAACAAAGCATGTTTAAAGAGAAACATCTAACATCCCGCCTGGACTACTGCAACGCTCTCTACATGGGGCTGCCCTTGGGACGCGCCCGGAGACTGCAGTTAGTTCAGAACGCAGCTGCGCGGGCTGTGATGGGGAGTACTAGGTACTCCCACGTAACACCTCTCCTGCGCGAGCTGCACTGGCTACCTGTGGTTTTTCGGGTGCGTTTCAAGGTCCTGATTACCATCTTTAAAGCGCTCCATGGCACAGGACCTAGTTACTTGCGGGATCGCATCCTCCCACATACATCCCTGCGGCCAATTCGCTCACACAGGGAGGGGCTTCTCCTGGTGCTGTCCACTAGGCAATGCCAGCGGGCGACACCAAGGAGTAGGGCCTTCTCTGTGATGGGCCCAACCCTCTGGAATGACCTCCCCCCCGACATCAGAACCACCACTGACCTCCGCTCCTTCCGGCAAAAATTGAAGACTCACCTGTTCCGATTAGCAGGCCTGGCATAATTACAACTGTTCCTCCTGGTAAACGTACTATTAACTGGTTATTTTAGGGGTATTGTTTTTAATTTAATTTGTGTGTGTCCTAGGGGTTTTAAAACTATATTTATATATACTGGCTCTGTACAGTTCTTTTTAATTCTATTTTTAACCTCCTCCATATTTAACTGTACATATTTAATTCTTCTATTTATTGTATTTTGATATATTCTTTATATGGACTGTACACCGCCCCGAGTCCCTTTCGGGAGAGGGGGCGGTCTAGAAGCACGGTAAAATAAATAATAATAATAATAATAATAATAATAATAATAATAATAATAATAATAATAATAATAATAATAATAATAATAATAATAATAATCTGATGAAATTAATGTTGACAAGACTGCAATGTTTGCCAGTCAATATAACTAATACACCTTATGTTTTCGTGAGCACAAGATTACATGTCCTCAAGTCTACTCTTCCTCCTAGGTGGCCATGAGGTCAGAGGTTTTGGCTTTCTATTTTATAGTTTGTTAAATACAAACTGGGAAGAATAATTGTTTCTGTAAGCAATGGTTAAACCAGAGGTGGGTTCCTACCGGTTTGGACCGGTTCGGCTGAAGCGGTAGTGGTTTGGTGGCCTGGGTCACTGGAACCAGCAGAAACCCAGGCCTGCCACGCCCCTGAACCGGTTTCCCAGTTGGTGCCGTCGGCACCCCCATCTTGTTTTTCTGTTCTGCGCATGTGCAGAACAATTTTAACTGCATTTTGCATGCGCACGCAGCATGCATCAAGTGCACGCAAGCGAAGCATGCACATGAGCAAACTGGCAGTAGTGTTGGCCGGAACCCACCCCTGGGTTAAACATAGCTTGCTTGATCCTGGCTTGTTTCCAAAGTAGCATCCCCATTCCTCGGTTAAAATCTTTGTCTGCAATTAACAATTAATATCCTGAGAACCCTTGATTTGTTTAAGATCAGCTGTTGATTATCTCTTTGTCCTATCTGTGCTGAAACAAGAAAGAGATGCTTGAGGTTGCTCATAAACGTGAGCTAAAACCATGATCGAACTTTAAGATAAATTGGTCCATTGTGTATACTATTCACAGCAATTTTATGTAGAATGCTTCCCAAGCAGCTAATATATACTTCTTAAAAACTGGTGCCAAAGCGCAAGGATCAATAAAATACAATGGGTTCTATTCAGGTATACATCTTTGTAAGTCTCACCAATAATGCTATCTCAAAATCCTCTAAAATGCTATTTAGTGTGTCCCTGAATAGGGTAAACTGGGGAATGGGGAGATAGAGAGAGAAAATAAATTTCTATCATATTGGGAAGAAGAATTTTCTGACATACTGTAGCTTCTGTAGTACCAGTAGAACTTATCAAGTTTCTTCTTGTTCCAACTCAAATATTCTGTTCAAGGAATGCGCCTCTTCCTCGAATTTTCACAATATTGTCCATCCCCTTGCAGCTCCTGAGCTGAAAGCTACTGTATTCAGAGGGGTGCATTTTTAGAGAACTGGGGTTTACCATGTCAAGAAGGGCTGATAAATCTGCACATTCACAGATACAGTATGTAGTATGACCCAATTTTAAGCCTTGAGTGAATGTCACCACATTTTAGTACATCATTTTGATTGCCCAATCTGAAGAGACACAAATTTAACTTCGGCAGAACTTTCGGTAGAGTCACAATATAGCCTTCTTCCATCTCCAAGTGCTCTCCTGTTCACTTAAATGAACAAGCTTTTACTTGCAAAACCATCATTGTCATTGCAGCCAGATTGTCACAAATCTGTATTTTTCCCTTGGCAGTTTGCTTTGGCTTGTTCCTAAGAATGCACACGAATAAAGAAATAAACACACAAAAATATAGCAAGGGACTGCTGGTCAGTGCTGTATTCCCCAGACAGCGGAACAATCTATTTACTCACAGGCAGTCCTTCCCCTATTTTTGAATGAAAAGCTTCTTGTAATGGCATATGATATCGATGGCAACATTCAAGCTTGATCTGTCCATGTTGTGGTTCACTGATTTTTATCTTGCAACTTGTTATCTACACAAAGATTATTTTGATAGGCTTTCCTTGCAGGGCTCTAGTAGAACAATAACCACACAATGGTCAAATCTAATCAACAGATGTATCATGCAATAAGACTTTAGAGCACAACAATTCATTTACTTATTTATTTTGCCTACCTGCGTCATTTCTCTTATGGAAGTAATGCTATCCAGTGCTTTCATGACCCGGTCATAATTCTTCTTCTATGGTGAAAGAAATGAAAGATTACTTTTCCACATTGCACATTTTAAAGTATATTAAGTATATCCCTTATAACAGGGGTGCCAAACTCAAGGGCCGGCGGCTGGATCCAGCCTGTGGGGTACTTAGATCTGGCCCGGGGGGGGGACACTCTGGAAACAGCAAAGGACCGGCCCAAGGTGCCTCTGCCAGTGAAAACGGAGGTCATTTTTGCTGGCAGAGAGTTGCATAAGGCCATCCCCGCCAAAAATGGAGTTCGAAAGTTTTCACTGGCAGAGGGTTGCCGGAAGCCATTGCAACCGAAAACAGAGCTCGGAAGCCCATTTTCACTGGCGGAGCACTGGGACCACCCAGAGACACAAGTGACATAGAGCTAGCCATGCCCCCCATGGTCTCCCCAAGGTGAAACACAACCCTGATGTGACCCTCATTGAAATAGAGTTTGATACCCCTGACTTATAGTGATAAAATTGGAACGATCCATTTAGTTCCTGAATCCAATGCTTGTATGCAGGCATTGAAATCAAGGTATCTATAACTGATAGCTATCTAAGCTCCCTGCTGGAATATGTGAAGGGAAGCCCATGACTTTTCTGAATAATTGGTTTCACTGTCATTGTAGCTATCATAACAATTACCAATAATTTTATATAGAAGACAAAATTTATAATCCCTATACCATTACAAGCCCTAACTATATCAAAATGTTGTACACGTAACATCATCATGCAAATAATGCAACTGACATACTCATGTCAACTGTTGTCACAATCTAAATCAAACATCAATTTCATCATTTACAGAAAGACAAATGATGATACATTTTCCCACCCTTGCTCTCCCTACAAACAGTAAGATACTGTTTGAAACGACATGTTAAAGTAATTATTTTAATAATTAATTATTGTAGTTATTCAGAACTAGATTACTATAGGTATATGCTTAAAACATCCAAATAGCTCAGACAAAGACACATTTTTTTCTGAAATTTCTGGAAGTGGTACAAAAAAATGATTGAATATACTGATGATTTAATGTAAAATCAAAAACTGCCAATGTTTATTCAAATGTTGATGTTTTTCTGCGAGATTTGGGGGGACTGCTTTCCCCCGCATGATGTAGCTGTCAAAATTTTCTATACCTGTTTTAACCCCCTTTTCTTTAAAAAATTTGTAAAAACCAATAAAAAAAATTTTCAAAAAAAAAGAGGAAGATTTTATGTGTTGTGTTTGTTTTGAAATAAAAATATATATTTAAAAAATAAAAATAAGACAGGGTCTTATTTTTTTTTGAGCCCCAAAATAGCACGGTATTATTTTCGGGGCAGCCGTATTATTTTTGAGGTGCAGGAGGCGGCGAGTGTGGTCACCTCATGACTGCTGCTATGTTACAATATTTTTGGGGAGAGCATATTTTCGGGGGAGGGCTTATTTTAGTGCATGCGCTTAGGAGTCCGTTCGGGCTTATTATCAGGGTAGGTCTTGTTACCAGGGAAACAGGGTAAAAAAAGATCTAGTTTAAGCAACAAACCACTTTATAGCTTTGCCACAATGTGTGAACTGAATGTTTATGACATTTGATTAATATATTGATACCACCTAAATCAACTGGTTTGTATAAGGACTGATGCTATATAAGTAACCATGCAGGGTACATAATTTTTATCTGATCTCAGTCATCTTCCAAGGATGTGGAAAAAGAAGGAAGCAATGTTCTTTGCCCATATCAACACCCCTCCCCTCCAAATACAAATATAATACATACCCTGGGATTAAAGGCTAGCATCTGAGAGTCATTAGGATCTACTACTGAAGGATATGGCTCAAATATGACAACTTTTCTTGGGGATTCTAATGCAGAACGGCACATAGATACGAGTAAGTCTACAACCTAGAGAAAAGAAAAGAGAAAAGAAAGTTCAAAAAGAAGACTTTCACCTCCCCCAAAATAAGTACATATATGATTTGCCAACAGATCTATACCAGAACTTT
Source organism: Natrix helvetica (assembly GCF_964273705.1). Taxonomy (NCBI): domain Eukaryota; kingdom Metazoa; phylum Chordata; class Lepidosauria; order Squamata; family Natricidae; genus Natrix; species Natrix helvetica. The sequence goes on along the minus strand of NC_138552.1, from coordinate 25,176,047 downwards.
GTTAAAATTTAGCAGGGTTTCAAATACAATTGTACCAGCAGGACTGAGATAATTTATATAGAAATTCTGGGTCTGTTCTTCATTGTGCTGCAATGTCTCCACTTTGACAGTAATTTAATAGGAGTGTCAAATGATGTGCAGGGGCAACAGGACGATGTCTGATTTTGTAGAATTTGCTTCGGCTCCTTTATTTGAGCAGCTTCTCTTCTGGGAACAATCCATTTACTTCTTCAAATTATTAAAGGCCTGGTTTTGAACATTTATTCAAGGATTCAGATTATTCATTCCACAAATGTACAAGGTATATACTAACAGGTTTTCTTTCCTTCCATGTACACAAACGACAAATTTTGGTGGAGTCCACAAGTATATGGTTAAAAGTATAGAAGCTTCTGTTTATGAAATTGTAACTCAATGAATGGCATTGGATACTAGGTTTCTGTGTCAGGGTTCCAAGTAACATCCCCAACGAAAGAAGACTCTGAGGCTTGAAGTTCTTCAAAGTTCCATTTTATTAGAGATGTCATATTGGCACATCTGGGAAAACCCGGATCTGAAAGCTTCCAGGTTTTCCCCATCCAAGTCCCTACCCAGAACCCACATGTCTATCACATGGTCCAATCAGGCCCTGTCCCAACTGGAGATGATTTCTACACAATGGCCTTCCAGGTGCAGGGCAAGATGTCCTTGACTCTCTGAGACTCTCTGAAAAAGGAGTGTTATTTTGACTATATATCACCCATATTCCATATAATCCCCCCTCCCATTTTCCCATAGCAGTAAATGTGGCAGGCCAGAAGACGCAATACAAAAAGATGGCTTCCAGGCCTGACACTCTGTGAATGTTGACAGGCCACCTGATCTGAGGCAGGATTTGGAGTCCAGTAAAGGACTGACTGACCCACCAGAGAAATTCTAGGCCAACTCAATACAGGACATCCTGAACTTACAACTACAATTGACCTACGAAGTGAGAAATTTGTTAAGTGAGTTTTGCCCCATTTTACAACTTTTCTCGCCAAATTTGTTAAGTGAATCACTGCAGTTGTTAAATTAATAGCCCGGTTGTTAAGTGAATGTGGCTTCCCCATTGACTTCATTTGTCAGAAGGTCACTAAAGGGGATCACATGACTCCGGGACACTGCAACCGTCATAAATGTGAGTCGGTTGTTAAACATCCCAATGTAAATCATGTGACCATGGGGATGCTGAACGTCATAAGTGTGGAAAATGGTCATAAGTCACTTTTTTCAGTGCCGTTGTAACTTCAAACAGTCACTAAGTGAACTGTTGTAAGTTGTGGACTTGTACCCAGAACTGAAGTGAGATTGAGGAAAATGTTCTCCCGTAGTCAAGCACAGGAAATATGTAAATGACTAAAATATTTTTCTCCAATCAAAATGGATGGAAACCTAATTAGGCTAAAATTTAATAGGTATAAATGATAAGAGATCTGCTTTTTTTAAATGGGAGTTTTTAAAACAACAAAACTTCTCATAAAATCATTATTCCAGACCTTAACAAAAATTCCTAAATATGATTTATACTATTGCTGCTCTTTAATAATAATTTCCTTTAAAAATTGTTTGATCTTAACAGATACTAATATATTTGCAATCTCAAGACTACATGAAGTTGCTTTTGAAGTTTATCTACAAATTTCAACTGATCTGGTATGCACTGACTGTGCGTTCAGAGGTCAGTTGCAGTACTACTACAGTAGTTTAAACAAATGCTTCATGAGATGCATTTATCAATAAGTTTCCAAGTGCAATTCAAAATGCTGCTTGCTAGCTATTAAATCCCCTATGGCTGGATACCTGAAATTTTGGGGCATACCTTTCCCAGTATATTTTGCCCATCATTTTCAGATAACCAGGGACTACTTGCTTAGTCATTCTCTCATACGTGGAGTTATGGTGGGAAACGGGCCAATGTTGCATGTTCCCTATAACAGCTCCCCGTCTACTGCAGTAACCAGCATGTGTAAAAAAAAAAAATTGCAAAAAAATGAGTTATTTATGTTTGGAATCACTGAAGGATTAATATGCCAAATAAAATCAGCTTGTAGCCATCTTTTTAATAACTCCATGAATTTGGTATTTATTTTCCATTGATATTCCCACTGTCGCATATCAATTGATCTCTTTAAATTCTGCATCAATTTAATGATACAGTTTTTGATTTGATCATATTTCAAAACAAGTTAAAATAAGTCACAACAGATGCTTGGAATTTTTTGCTATATGTTTTTCAAATTTGTCCAAATTAATGAGCAGCCCATCTTGTTTTTGTGGTGTTTAAAAAACCTATATTACTTATTTGAAGATACTGAAACTAATGAATTTCTGAATGTTCAACAGAAACTGTCTTGAAAGATTTCACCTTAGTTTTAATCTTGCTCTCTAAATAATTTATTATCTCTTCACTGACCAAATTCTATAGCAATTAAGCAAGAGACCATAAATTGGACTTAATAATTTACTTCCATCACATACTTTTGATGTATTACTTATGATGAAGTCATGTCTTACATATGAAACATGTTTGTTTATATCCCACCAAAATTATTTTGCATGCCTGCAAATCCTGTTCCTTTAACAAAGCGAAACCAGCAATCCAATCCAATCCAATCTGTATTCCAAATTAAATTGGCTTAATAATATAATTTGAATGTGCAATATAGTTAATTCACCTTGTACTTTCATATCTTGTGAAACCTTTAATTTAACCCTTACTCTTCGGTTTCATCAAATAAAGTTAATTGTCGTTTCCCATTCATTTAATATCTCTCTCCCCCCCCCCCAATTCTTAGTGGAATCATATGGAAGTTGATCTTTGTAAAAATATTCATTTTTACTGACTATATTCTTTCTAATTTGAACAAGTTTAACTTCTGTCTTAAGATACCTGCCATTGTATTTTTCCAACTCTGTTAATAATTTTTCTTGAATTAGTTGTCATTATGCTTTATTAAATAATTTTCCAGGTATTTAACTGGTTTAACAAAGATAGTGAATCTTGTTATTTTCTGCAAATTTTGCTTTTCTTCTTCAGGTAGTCTTTAGAAATAAAATGCAGATTTCCAATTATTATTATTATTAGAATTATTATTCCTAATATTATTTTCTTTGTACTTTGCTTTTTGTCATATATTGCTTAGCGAGGAAATCGAAGCTCATAAAAATGTGCATACATTTTTCGTTAGTTGCGAAGTCATGTCCTACCTATCGCAACCCCATGGACAATGTACCTCCAGGCCCTCCTCTTCTCTACCATCCCCCGGAGTCCATTTAAGCTCACGCCTACAGTGATTCCATCCAGCTACTTCATTCTCTGTCGTCCCTTTCTTCTTTTGCCCTCAATCTTTCCCAGCATTAGGCTCTTCTCCACTGAATTCTTCCTTCTCATTAGGTGGCCAAAGTATTTGAGTTTCATCTTCAGCCTCTGGCCTTCTAGGACTGACCGGTGTGGTCGTCTTGTAGTCCAAGGGTCTCCCAGGAGTCTTCTCCAGCATCATAGTTCAAAGGCCTCAATTCTTTGGCGCTCAGCCTTTCTTATAATCTTATACTTCTTATTCTTATAAATCTTATTCTTATAATCATTCTTTCTTATAATTTTTATAATCTGTAATCTTGAGAGGGTGTAAATAATAGTTTTGGTCTACATAATTTTGCAATATGCTTTTCTGGTTATTCATTTGTTTATCAAATTTATTTGCTATCCATCTTTTGGTTCAGGTAACTTTGCTTTTTCCTAGATAACAATGTGTGCGTCATAAAATGGAATAAGTGATTCCCACCACCACCATCATACACACACAGGATCACAGTAAAACTTTCTGCATGAGGAGCCAGAAAGAGTTAAAACACTTAAAGTATTGTTGCTCAGTGTTGACATTCTCCAGATATTTTGATTTTAAATCCCAGAACTTCTAACAATGACCATGTAGCCTAGAGAACAATAGGAGCTGAAGGCCCTACATCTGGAAGGTGCACTGTTGGGTAAGATCAATATTAAAAAAAAAATGTCAAAAAGGCAATCTTCAGTGGATAACTATGAGAACCTATATGCACTAATGTCATCTTTTCATCAGGAAAGACCTATTCTTGTTCTTATGCCTCCCCTTTTCTCAAAAAATTATAGCACTAATTAAGATTTGAGAGCTACACAGAACTTTTAATAATTTATAACTTTTCTCCCAAGTCTTCAGATGGGTTTTCAGAATACAATGGCAAACCATTGCTGGATCACCAATGGATGAATAGGATGAAACCCCATTCCCTGGAATGTGGGGAAAAGTTCTAAGCAAGGTTGCACTGTTAGTCTCTACTTGAGAACTTCAACTCCAGTGTTGAAGCAACAAACCATGTGCCAGATATTGCATGTGGGAGTGATACGACACTTTTCCTATAGAGTGGGTGAACTGGACTGGGAGTTTAGGAGTTGATTTGAACTTTTCTAATTTCTTTAGTGCAAATTAACTGAGCAGTCCTAAATATATTGTGCCTTCAAAATGGGGGCCAGAATTTAACAAGAATACTACAAATCATGTCTAGTTCTGGACAAACCACTTCCAGAAATAAAGCATGAGCCAGAAACACATGAATTTTCCCTATGATGATTGGAAATGATAAGGAGCCTGAGAGAACTGGATTAGCCTTGTGAAGAATAGCGCTGCAGAAATCCATGTCTTTGTTTCTGTTCTCCAAATTCCTGATCTTCAAAAGTATTGGCTGCTCTCCTGGTTTCTAACCCCTTATTAGTAGCCTGCCTTTGTTTTGCCTGATTGACAATTTTCTGGTGTTTTGTTATTCATTTTATTTCATTTCAGGAAACAAACTAGTGCCTGACCTTCAGCTACACAATCTGTCAACTGCCTATGAGCAACATTCTAATGCATCGTTTGATAATGGACTGGGGGAAGAAAAAAAACATTCCACTGCAAAAGCATCTGATTTACTTTACAAGTGTTCAAACTATATCATGTTTCTGATATTCACTGTCTTTAAGAAAGAACAATGTCAAAATATTCTCTTTAGCATTATTAATAGTCCTTCCTGTCAGAGTCTACGATAAAATCCTGAACAAATGATTGTGAATATCTCAGAAAGCAAATGAAAGTTATTTATTTTTGAAATACTGTATTTTTTCGGACTATAAGACGCACGTTAGCTTTTGGGAAGGAAAATAAGAAAAAAATATTCGGCCTCTGCCTACCAGCATCCATGATATTCATCTGGCTAGCGTCCTGGCAGTGTGGCTTGTTCTGTACTAAAGCTGCATGCTCTGCTGATATCTGAAACTAAAACTGAAACTTCTCTCCTCTGCTGACCTACCATGTTGGAAAACCTGCTTTTGGTATTGTATATTTACTTAATGTGTTATATTATATATCAAGAGAAGTTATTGAATCCCGCTGAATCAATTACTTGTGTGTGCTTTCTGAATGTGACTGCTGCTGCAAACCCTGACACGTCCTTGCAGCAAATAGCAAACAGCCATGTCAACTTCAGCACATTATTTCCGCCTGATTCAGCATGAACAGCTGATTGTCGGGTGGATCAGCCTCCCAGAATACCCCCAATCAGCTGTTCCAGGCTGCAGGAATTGCCACAGACCATCGCCTCCTCTGTGCCTCGTGTTTTTGGCTACATTTGGTATATAAGACACACCCAAATTTTCACTGTCTTTTAGGGGGGGAAGTGCATCTTATACTCCAAAAAATACGGTAATTAAGAAAATCAGCAATAATGTACAAACCAAGATTACATTTAAAAATTATTTGACTTCATTGTGATATTTACTGTAGCACAGAAACACCTTAAAAGAACTGTTCAACAACTATTCAAACACTTGAAGTAGTAAACATATTTTTACTTAATAGAGTGCTAGGAAATGAATTATATAGTTTGCAGCTCTTCCATCTTTCTGATAACGCTTCTTTGATTTAAAATGATTCATTCAGGGAGAATATTTTTTTAAAAAGGGATTTGATTAATGCAACCCTCTGATTCCTCCCACAGCCCCAGATGGGCTCTGACTCATACCAAGGTTAGTTCTGAAATCTTTATATTTAGTCCTCTGGAGGGAAATAAAAAAGAGGATTCTTTCAAAAAGGGCAGTGAGGAAAAAAAAAACACCAGGAAGCAAAATTATACTTAGGCTGCCTTCCCTTCTCTCCTTTTCTCACGCTTGGCATGAATGGGCAATCTGAATGCCAGTGAGCAAGTATGGATCATCGAATTTCAGTATTGGATTAATTGCTCCTCCTACCCACAAGACAAGGATACACAAGTATCTGTCTAGCCATAACATCATTGCTAAAAGGCAGCAGCGTGGAACTTGCAGCCCTTACTTACCAGGGTCTAATTCCAATTGGTGGGAATTGTGGTAAATCAGCCCTAGAAAGAAACTGACTTCTCCTTCCTGCCATCAGCATTGGTTGAGGGTGTCCTAAAGCTTATTCATCTGAAGGCTGCCTATCTACAGACTTTTGATTCAGTGGTGGGTTTCCAATTGTTTTATACTAGTGGTTTGCTCGCATGCACAATGCTTCTGCGCATGTGCAGAAGAGTCCGGGCAGGTGGGTGGAGCCTCCCACTGCCGCCACTACTGGTTCGCCCGATCCGAGCCAAATCCGACAGAAACCCATTTCTGCTTTGATTCCTTGACAAACTTGGCTTTGGAGAATAAAGATATGGACAATCTTGCACAGGGAGGAATGGAAGAAGTTTCTGCGTGATGTTGTAAAGGGAAACTTAGATGGAATAGTTGTCAGGCCTGGAAGCCATCTTTTGCATTGGGCCTTCAGGCCTGCCACATTTAATGCTGTGGGAAATTGGGAGGGAGTGCGGTAGATATAGTCAAAATAACATTCCTTTCTCAGAGAGTCAAGGACATCTTGCCCTGCACTTGGGGTGGCGTGACTGGGAGACATCTCCAGTTGAGACGGTGCTTGATTGGACATGTGGATGCTGGGCAGGGACTTGAACATTTGTTTGGGTGGGGAAAAGCTGTAAGTTTTCAGATTCAAGTTTTCCCAGATGTGCCAATATGACATCTCAATGGAACTTTCAGGAACCTCAAGTCTCTGAGTCTTTTTCCGTTAGAGGTGTTACTTGGAACCCTGACAATAGTTCTAGAATAAAGTTCTGACATACTGAGAGTGCGCAGTACTTTGATCTCCAGAAAATGCTTTGCCGAACAAAAAGGAATACGAATGGAAAGCTTGATTACAACAGTAGCTGGGTCATTTTCCAGACTCATTCAGCAGCTCAGGAAAAGGAACAGCTATTTCCAGGCAGTGCAGGTAAGTGCTATGTTTATTGTTACATGCCCTTTGTAGCACCTTTTGGAGACTGAATTGCTGCACAGTCCTAATTTATACATACAGGTAGTCTTTGACTTACAAACAGTCAAAGTTACACCAGACCTGAGCACCCTGCAAAAGGTACTTACAAACCAGTTCCAAAGTTCTGATAGCCAGGCCCTCCCCACAATGCACTCAGCAACTGCTCAACATTTACGGCCATTTGCAGCATCCCGTCGTCACATGACTGAGATTTATAACATTTTTGCAGAAAACTGGCATTTACTTCTGCTCTTCAGCAAAATGCCCCATTGCAGACCATGGATTCGCTTAACAACTATGGTGTTTGCTTAACAATGTTCACAAAATAGGTCATAAAGTAGAGTCTAGTTACTTGATGTCCCACTCTATGACCATCACAACTTACGACCTGTAATTATGTATCTAATACGGATTATCTAATACTGACAAAATAGAGTTTCCTAATAAAAACATGAAAAGTTGCTTTACCCTAATTTTCACCTGCTATATCATAAAAGTTTGGCGTTCTTTAAGAACACCGGCTATCCTGCAAAACCAAAGTACAATGAATATTTTGTATTAATCAAGAGGCAATAAAATGAAGCAAAATTATATACAAAGATGAATGTTAACTGCATTTGCTCTATAAAAGCAATTCATTCTTGTAACAAGTAAATTATTTGAATTTTACCTGAGCCCCTGTTGCAATTTCATCTGCGGCTTCATTCATCACGCCTAGAGTTTGGAAAGCAAATACACACAGTTCCCGTTCACAGACAGTTGGCTAAAAGCAAAGGAGAGAAAATGGTTATTATTATATTTAACAATCTTCAACAACCTAACATTCTACACATGTTGAAGACTACAGTTCCTAGAACATCTATGTAACTTGTTTAAAGTTTAGTTGGGATGCTGGGAGATGTAATTCCAGCCAAGGGACTGATACCTTGTACATGTGTAGCAATGCCGTGTGTTTGTGTGTGTGTGTGTGTATATATACTAATTTCACATGAAAAATATTCAAGGTCTTTTTGCCTATGAATTCTCATTCAGTTTAAGGCAAGAAAATTAGTTTTCATCATATATTTCAAAGGGGAATAAATATTTGGTATTATTCTTGTATTTTTGTGTTTATTTGCAGATTAGGTAGCTAAGAGCTGTTTCTGAATGTCCCACCTCCTATTGGATAATTACCACTGCACTGTCTCAGGCTCCCTGACTTTCTTTATTTCAATCCAATCCCAAGAGAAAGAATCACAAGGGGACTTCTCCCACTGAGGCTTTTGGAAATGGGAAATATGAAGAGTCAAGGAAGCCCGAAATGTTGGGAAAACGCGTAATTCTTCCCCCAGAAATTACTAGAAAGAGTATCCTTACCCCTACACCAACGACAAGATAAATTCAAAAACACAAGAAGAAACCAATCTACAAGAAATTCAAAACTACAAACCAATTTCATTACTAAATTCCGATTATAAAATATTTGCAGCAATTATGGCAGGAAGAATTAAACAGGTTTTAAATGAACGAATACACCCGGACCAAAACGGATTTTTACCTCACAGACACATTAAAAATAATACGAGAGTCATCCTAGACATAATAGAATATTACGAGGTGCATCCAGAAAAACAAATGGTACTGGTTTCCTTTGATGCACAAAAAGCATTCGACAACGTAATTTGGAAATTTATAATAACACTATTAGACAGGATGAAATTCGGAGGAAAATTTACAAAAATGATAGAAAAACTTTATAACTCAGACAGCCAAAGTTCTGATGAATGGAGAACTAACAGAGAAGATCGAAATAAAAAAGGGAGTCTGACAGGGGTGCCCCCTCTCTCCTTTGCTGTTTATATTAACCCTAGAAATTTTATTAAATGAAATTAGGAAGGACCAGGGAATAAAAGGATTGAGACTCAAAAACGAAAAATATAAGGCGTATGCCAATGACTTAGTATTTGTTCTAGAAGATCCATTAGAATCCAGTCTGAAATTAATTAAAAAATTAGAAGAATATGGCGAAGTGGCAGAATTAAAAATCAATAAAGGCAAAACAAAAATGATAACCAAGAATATGACAAAAAAGCAAGAAGAGGAACTGGAATTAACAACTAGAATGCAAATAACTAAGAAAGTGAAATATTTGGGGATCTGGGTGTCTGCAAAATGTTCCACAATTAAGGACAATAATTATAATAACTTAGTGACACAAATAAAGAAAGATTTAGAAAGCTGGAAAAATATTCAGCTATCACTAATGGGATGTATAGCCACAGTCAAAATGAATATTTTACCAAGAATCTTATTCTTGTTGCAAGCTGCACCTATTAACTTTCTTTCAAGAATTAAACAAAATAACTGCTAGGTTCATTTGGCAAGGACGAAAAGCGAGGATTAAACTAAAGTCAATGCAAGATAGCAAGGAGAGGGGAAGCTTAGCATTACCAAATTGGAAATTAGCAGTAACAGTAACAATAATAGCACATTAGCAGTAACAATAATAGCACATTAGCAGTAACAATAATATGGCTGAAAGATTGGATAGAACTAAAGAATAAAAGATTTTTGACCTTAGAAGGCCATGATTTGCAAGCAGGTTGGCATACATTCCTATGAGATGATAAAAATAAAACACACAAATGCTTTCAAAAACATTTAACTAGAAGAGCGTTAATGCAAAACTGGCTCAAAATTAAAAAAAAATCCACTATGTGAAAATCCCGAATTGGCTATCACTGACAGAAAGGACAATTCATCCAAATTTTATAGATATGAATAAAATGCTAAGATACAGAGACATAATTGACGGACAGAGAAATTTAAAAACAATTGAAGAATTGGCAGAACAAAATATGAAAGTTGACTGGCTAACCTGCTTGCAAATCAAAACTAAACACAATAATGATACTAAAATATATGACATAGAAACAGAACCACACGAATTGGATAAAATATTTCATAGCTCAGATAGAAAGATAAGAGGGAGAATATATAAATTTCTCATGAAGCATAAAATGGAAGAGGAAATTGTGAAAGAACAAATGATAAAATGGGCACAGAACTTTGGCTATAATATTAAATTGGATAAATGGGAAAAAATTTGGGGAACAAACTTAAAAATGACACTATCAGTTGCATACAAGGAAAATCAGTACAAAATGTTTTACAGATGGCACTTGGCACCAACAAGGTTAGCTAAAATCTAAACAAATACCTCCCCAAAATGCTGGAAATGTGAATCAATGCATGGAACATACTACCACTTATGGTGGACCTGTGAGGAGGCTAAATTTTTTTGGAAAAGGATCAAAAAGTGGCTAGAAGTAATAACAGGTGTTAAAATAGAATGGAAACCTTAAGTTTTTTTATTAGGAATAACGACTGTGAAATATAAAAAAGAAATTCAGTATTTAATATTACATATAATTACGGCGGCAACGATTGCCTTTGCCCAGAAATGGAAAAACAAATTAATTCCAAGCGAAAATTAAATTAGAAAGGTTATGGACTGTGCTGAAATGGACAAATTAACAAAAGAAATCCAGGGAAAAGAAGAAACAGAATACTACCAGATATGGGATAAATGGTATAGGTAGATAGAGGAAAGAAACAAGGATCAATGAAGGAAGACAACAAAGCCCAAAAATAGTAGTTAAGGAGAATTAACACATAGATATGTATCCAAGTGGTTTAAAATGTGTGTGTGTGTGTGTGTGTGTGTATTACCGTGTTTCCCCGAAAATACAACCTGTCCCGAAACTAAACCCTTGCCACAATTTTCGCGTGGGCAAAAATATAAGCCCACCTCCGAAAATAAACCCCCTGGACAACCACCCCCCCTCCGGCCAGGCAGAGCACAGCTCACAGACCTAGAATTATCCCGAAAGCGCCAAGTCGCAAGAGCGGGGGGGGGAGCGCTCACGTTGCTTTCCGCCTTCGGGATACCGCTAGGTTGGGGAGTGGCGTTCTGTCTGGCCAGAGGGGAGAGTTGCCGGGCAGCTGCTCCCTTGTGAACTGGCTCCCGAAGAGCCGGGCACAGCCTCAGGGGCGAAGCAGCCATGAGGTAACCATGCTCACGAGCAGCCGCCCGGCAAATCCCCTCTCCAGCCGGGAAAAGCGCCATTCACTGACCTGGGGGTATCCCTAAGGTGCCAAGCCATGTGGTGCTCTGCCCGCCCGCCCCCCCAGCTTCTGCAGCTTGGCACATTCGGGATACCCCCTAGGTCAGTGCATGGAGCTTCCAGCATCGGCCGCTCTAGGAGTGCTCTCTATGGTGGGCCGGCTGCTGGAAGACTCTGTCCGGAAAACTCTCTGTCCGGCAGCCGGCCCACCATAGAGAGCACTCCTAGAGCGGCCGATGCTGGAAGACTCAGCCCCGAGTTTTGGAGTTTGAAAGTTATGCTCGGAGCAGGTCGTCGTCGGTGGCCTGGGAGAGCTGCGCAAGGGCTTGGTGAAGCTGCGGGCAGAACAGGTGCTCGTGCAACCCCCTTCTCCAGCCGGGCAGAGCTCCATGCACTGACCTAGGGGGTATCCCGAATGTGCCAAGCCGCAGGAGCTGGGGGACGGGCAGAGCACCACATGGCTTGGCACCTTAGGGATACCCCCAGGTCAGTGAATGGCGCTTTTCCCGGCTGGAGAGGGGATTTGCCGGGCGGCTGCTCGTGAGCATGGTTACCTCATGGCTGCTTCGCCCCTGAGGCTGTGCCCGGCTCTTCGGGAGCCAGTTCACAAGGGAGCAGCCGTCCGGCAGCCCCAAAATGATAAGCCCTCCCTGATAATAAGCCCAAGGGCATATTTTGTTGGGCAAAAGAAAATAAGCCCGTCGTATTTTCGGGGAAACACGGTATGTTCCAGCATAACTCTGGAATGCCTTGAGCAATCTCTACTAAAACTTGGTACACAGATGACCTTCTCTCTGGAAACAAATACTGTGGGGGTAAAACACCCCTTGGGGTGTATTTTCTGTTAAGATACAGCCTGTTGTGTCTTAAAATGCTTCTACCATACTGCCGTAAAATGGCTTCTACTGTACAGCGCAGTGGAGTGTAATTTCTAATTGGATTTTCCCCTTTAGCAGAGGGAGCCCCCTTGTGGAATACTATGAAGCCGTTCTAACAGCTTCACAGTACTCCACAAGGGGGCTCCCTCTGCCCTAAGGGGAAAATCCAATTCGAAATTACATTTGGTCCGGACCTTTTCAACAAAATCAGGGCTTTTCCTGTCTAATACAGGATTAGGATAAATAAATACCCAGGCAACACCGAGTTATCAGGTAGTACATAAACGAAATCTCTATCTTTGGGCTCCTCCCTCTTTATTTCATTTATGTGAGTAGGGGATAAAGGATTGTATCAGATGGCCTTTCTTATGCTCTCATTGCTGCCTTCTAAAACCCAGAAGATGGAAATCTGAGGCAAGCAGTTTATTATTTCAGTTTGTGCTTCTGCTAACATTTAAATTAATGTCTAGGAACTCTAAATAGATAGCGCAGGCTCTCTGCTTTAGACATTTGCCATCCTAACCACTGGGTCAAGGTTATAGGAAAGTTAAGAGAACATACTTTCCTTCTTCCCATACTTATGGGAATGACTAAACACACCATTCTATCTTATCTGACCCATTAATAAAGACTAATGACAAAAGAAATGGAAGGATAATCTTATAAATAAATGAAGTTGCTGCTTCTCACATTATTTGCTTCCAAGCTCATGCTTGGAAGTGAAGACCGCTGGGAATACTATAAGACTCTAATGGGCACAAATAGTTTTCTGAGCAATATTCTTGGCATCAGGAACATTGGGAAACGCAGAGCCTGGTCAGGGTTCCTATTGTCAGCAAAGACCACCACAAGCTGAAGTTCAGAATAAAGGTAGACTTTATCTACAACTTACATTGTTGCTGCTGCTGCTGCATAAAACTAGTCCAAAAGACACCATCACAGCAAGAAAGACGGCTAGCACCCAATAAAATAAATCTAAGTAGGACACCATTCTGCATTTCGCATACGGAAGTACAGTTCCAACTTTTGAGTTGGAAGACATTCCTTGTGACACTGGAAGAACATTCACCATTATCTCTAATCAACATTTTTCAAATCAAAATGAATTTCAGCTAAGCCTGTGTGGTTTTCAAGAAGATGCCATTTTAAGAATCTTTTACACACACACACACACACGTATTTTGTTCTTGCACTTTGCTTTATCTGCAAAGTAAAACAGGAACACAGATAATCCTGCTGAACTCAGGACGGGTTGCTGTTGCTGATCTCATTTCTCTGCCATTCTTTTTAAAAAAAGAACCACATTATATCTTATATAGAGAACTGAATACATAGAAAACATCACATGTTTTCACGTTACAAAGATAACCAGTGAATCCGCCTTTCTTTGGTCTTTGGGTTATTTTTTTTCCTAAAGAAATGAAAGTTAAACAATAGTTTGTGTTTAGCACCATAGGAAATATAAATATATAGAAGGAATTTTCTTTCTTTTTTCTTTAAAAACTGCTTCACAGAGCATGGACTTGCATCACCAACTTTTCCATTCACTTTGTTGAGCATTATCCTTTTCCTCTTCCTCTACTTGCAGTCTCAGTGATTATATGATGATTACAAGTCTTGAAATATTTTTTGCCGTGATGGTTTTAGAAGATCCATTATCTTTCAAGTCCAATGCAGCATTGCTCATTTGATATATCTTATCTGCTGTGTTACATTGAATTAGGCAGCAGATGAAGCCTAACACTATCTAATTCACTGTACCATGGCACTCTAAACCAAATGAAATAATGTATAATAACTTCACTGGCTCTCTTGTGGGCACATTTTAGGAAAGTTTGACTGATGCACTTCAGTGGTCCGGTCTTGAAGTTGTCAATTAGAGAGCTGTCCACTTAATAGGGAAATGAATCCAGTATGTTTTACAAGCATGGAAGACAAAACAGGCACCGAGAATCACAATATTTTAGGGAAAGGTTACGGTGAGATGTAGAACATGGTATTTGCAAACTGAATGAGCCTATTCCCAATTCTCGGTCTAATTTTGCACAATATCCTGAAGAATAGCTATAGATAGCTGCCTTGATAGATAGGCAGAACTGGTTCTCATAGGACATGCTACCATAAGCAATTAGCCTGCAGCCTGTGGGACCTACTTAGAGGTGGTGTTCAGCAGGTTCTGGCCAGTTCTGGAGAGCTGGTAGCAGAAATTTTGAATAGTTTAGAGAACCAGTAAATACCACCTCTGAGTGGGCCCGCCCCAACTATTCTCTGCCTCCCGAGTCTCAGCTGATCGGGAGGAAATAAGGATTTTGCAGTAACCTTCCCCTGGAGTGGGATGGGAATGGAGATTTTACAGTATCCTTCCCCTGCCACGCCCACCAAGCCATGTCCACCAAGCCGTGCTATACCCACCAAGCCACACCCACAGAACTGGTAGTAAAAAAATGTGAATCCCACCACTAGACATACTTAACTTATGGAGACCTTCCATTCAGACAGATACTGTATGTACACAAGCCATTATTCGAAACTAATTCCAAACTAAATGCGCGAGCGAGCGAACCGGTACCAGTTTCTGTAGGAACTATCCCTGACCTGTACAGTATGCATGGGAGAGAGGCAATATTATTGCTGGTTGTAGCTTCAACAGGTTGGCCAGGATCTGTTCATTTTTGGTCACATCACCCAGCTTGCAATGTCTGCCTGTCTGCCCGTCCGCCTGCCTTTCAGTCAATGTTGGCTCATGGTAACTACCTGATCTAGTCCTTGCAGTTTTCTTGGCAGGGTTTTTTTGATAGAGGTTTACCATTTCCGTCTTCCTAGGGCTGAGAGAAAATGACTGGCCCAAAGTCACACAGATGTCTTCATACCTTAGGCAGGACTGAAACTCAGAGTCTCCTGGTTTTTAGTCAGGTGCCTTAACCACTACACAAAGATGGTTCTCTGTTTTATTTCTGTCTTATGTGGAAAAAAAATCCCACTTTAGGCCATTTGGCCTCTTTCTATTGGTTGACTGCAATATGGCAACTCAAGATCCCACCATGTTGGTTGGCTCATTTATTAAATTTATTTGCCACACATTTCGCCACAGGTTCATGGCGAACAGGAAGGGTAGGAAGCAGGTTTCTTTCACTACACCAGGGGTGTAAAACTCGCAATGACACGTCATCAGGTGACGTATCACAACTTTTCCCCGTCGCTAAACTGGGGATGGGCGTGGCCAGTGAGTGAAGCATCCGGCCCGCGGGCCGCGACTTTGACACCCCTGCACTACATTGTTCTTTTTCCAGTACAAACTTTTACCTGCCTTAAAGTCCTTATTATTTTTGGTGACCAAGAAAATGGTTAAAATACAGGCTACAATTTCACACACTGAAACAGGGAAGGTTTATTTTTAGTGATGGCTGATATAATTGCTCTCAAAGGTGAGCAACCTGGAGGCTGCACTGTGGAATCAAACTCCAGCTGGGGGCTGTAAATAGATTGCTATAATATCAAGAATTATATTTTTTACACCCTCCCTTCTTTTGGTTGAGGCGATTTAGGGAGGGTGTTTAAGGATAAAAATTGGCGACTGAACAACTCCAAGTTTTCAGTTTGGAAAAGGAAAGCAATGGCAATTGTAATATTCAGCCCCCTTCATTTGTGGGGATGTAAAAGCAACAAAATAGGTCACTGTTGGGAGGAGCACATGGGTTGTATGGTCTGCATCTCTCACATACTGCATTCTTAACACATTTGTTGTAAAGATGTGAAAAATATGAAGCCGTGTAGAAAACCTTACTCACAGCATCCCAATTCTCCTTGGTGACATTTAAGGATAAAATATGAATGTCTGAAGAGACATCTGACATGTGTTCAACAGAGTTTGCTTAGAAATCTTTCTGCAATTGGGAATTCTAATAACAAACGTTCCTGATTGCAAGCAATTATTCTAAGTGCGTTCAGGTGAACAAACCTGAAATCTTATTTATTTATTTATTTATTTATTTATTTCTGTTTTATTTATTATTATGCCAATGAATGAGTAAAAGTTAAAAAGAAAGTGGCAGAGACGGGCGACCCAGACACATATATAAGGGTATTCGCATAGTAAACATTACATACAATATGCCACAAGATACGGTCATAACTAAATAAGGCAATAGTTCATATAAAAAGTAATTCATATTTCCTGCTCCGCTACCAAACTAGAATATCTATTCAGTGTTATTTTTCCTTTTCAGTTTCTATAAGCTGAATAGAAATGTTTATGAAAAGATTCTGTTAATGAAAAAAATATTCCAGCTACTTTTATTGTGTCTTTTCCTGGGGTGGAGTATCAGAGAGAAATTTGATTTACTTGGTTGACACTTTATAGATCAGCCATACCTAGAGACAGTGAAAGTTACAATTCAATATATTTTATTTAGGAGATAATCATTTCTCTCTCAGTCAGAAAACTGCATAACTAAAGCACTGTGCTCAGTGGCTAAGATGCTGAGCTTGTCGATCAGAAAGGTTGGCAGTTTGGCAGTTCAAATCCCTAGCGCCTCATAATGGAGTGAGCCCCTGTTACTTGGCCCAGCTTCTGCCAACTTAGTAGTTCGAAAGCATGTAAAAATGCAAGTAGAAAAATAGGAACCATCTTTGGTGGGAAGGTTAATAGTGTTCCGTGTGCCTTCGGCATTTAGTCATGCTGGCCACATGACCATGGAGACGTCTTCGGACAGCGCTGGCACTTCAGCTTTGAAACAGAGATGAGTACCCCTAGAGTCAGGAATGACTAGCACATATGTGCAAGGGGAACCTTTACCTTTATGTATGTTTTTAAAGGCAGGCAAGAATTATACACCCTCAAAAAAAAAGAGAGTGAAAATTTGGGTGCATCTTATACACTGAATGTAGCCCCACCCAACTCGAGGCCTATAAGTGAGGCATGGAGGCAGCAATGATCTGTGGCAATCCCTGCAACAGCTGATTGGGGGTATTCCGGCAGTCCGATCCACCCGCCAATCAGCTGTGCTGAATCAGGCTGCAATAAGTGTTGAAGCTGACCTGGCTGGTCAGAGTTTGCAGCAGCAATCACATTCAGAAAGCATGCCAGCGCTCATGCTCACATTTGAGAGATAGCGGCTTTTCTGCATTGCCGTTACCTCCCGACCTCGGCGAGGGCTTCCATGCCGCCATCACTGCTAATGCCACACCTGCCCAGCCATGCTTACATGCAGTCAACGCCGATGCTCAGCCATGCTTACACACCGCCAATGCTGCCACTCACACCGCTGGGCTGCCATCCCTTCCCGTCATCTTGCTGATGTCGGCCCAGACGCAAATTTGGGAAGTAGGAAACAGAAGCAAAAGGGAGTTCCCGCAGCTCTTAAAATGCTTTGCATTGGTATTCTCTTCCTATGTATTACATTTCATTCCATAAAGGACTGTGCAAAGGCCAGGAAAGCCACATGCTTTTGCATTAAAGCAGGGGTCCCCAAACTTGCATTTTTACATGCTTTCGAACTGCTAGGTTGGCAGAAGCTGGGACAAATAATAGGAGCTCACTCTGTTATGTGGCGTTAGGCATTTGAACCGCCGAACTGCCGACCTTTCTGATCGACAAGCTCAGCCTCTTAGCCACTGAACCACCATTTGTATTAAAGGGTTTAAAAAAGCAAGTCACGGATCATGAGAAAAGGGAGCTATGGGAGCAAATCAGAGTAAAATTGGTTCCCCTTTATCTATTACTTAGTAAAGATCCCTCTCAATGTCCCTGCCCATCAGTGCTATTTGACCTCCAGAGGTGCTATCTACAATAAACAGAATTTTTAAGGGTAAAAAGGAGCTGAAAGTCAGACCCAATTCATTCTTGTTGAGGAGAATTTGGGGGAAATGAGGTTCTGAAAAACAATATAGCTAAAATAGTACTGGTTCAGTGCAGGGCAACAAAGATGATTGGATTTTTTTTTTTAAAAAAGTCCTGAAGTATGAAAAAAAAAGTATAAAGAAAGAGACAGCCACTATTTGCTGGTGGTGAACCAAACACCAGTTTGTGCCAGCTGAAAACAGTGATTACTGTCTGCAAAATAAATCACATTTTTGTCAGAGGCAACAACAAAACACCTTAATGAAAGTTATACTAGCTGGCATGACCTGCAGTTTTAATCAGAAGCTTCTGAACTTATAGTAAAAAGTTCCTGTTGATTTTACTCTGCTAGTTATTTTTACATAGAATTTAAAAAAAAAAACAGAGTTGGAAGGGACCTTGGAGGTCATCTAGTCCAATCCCCTGCTCAAACAGGAGACCCTACACCATTTCTGACAGATGGCTCTTCTTGAAAGCTTCCAGTGATGAAGCATCCACAACTTCCGAAGGCAACTTCTGTTCCATTGGTTGATTGTTCTCACTGTCAGAAAATTTCTCCTTATTTCTAGGTTGAATCTGTCCTTGATCAGTTTCCATCCATTATTCCTTGTCTGGGCTCTGGGTGCTTTAGCAATAGGTTGACCCCCTCCTCTCTGTGGCAGCCCCTGAAATATTGGAACACTGCTATCATGTCTCCCCTAGTCCTTCTTTTCATTAAATTAGACATACCCAGTTCCTGCAACCATTCTTCATATGTTTTAGCCTCCAGTCCTCTAATAATTTTTGTTGCTCTTCTCTATACTCTTTCTAGAGCAGTGATGGTGAACCTTTCGGCATTGAGTGCCCAAACCAGAACGTGCACATGTGTGCCGGCCAGCTGCTTTTTCGGTTTTTGGCAACCCGGCACATGCAAAGACCAGTTGGCTGGCATGCATACACACGCCAGAAACCAGAAGAGTAGCTGGCAATGGCATGCATGCCCAGAGAGAGGGCTCTGCGTGCCATAGGTTCACCAACACTGTTCTAGAGTCTCAACATCTTTTTTTATAGTGTGGTGACCAAAACTGGAGTAGAAGTACTCTAGTACTTCTGACTCAAGGGGGCAGTCTCATCTGTTTTAAGAGCCATTAAAACAGCACTCTCTGAAGACATTTCCATGGCCATGTGGCCAGCAGACATCATGGTGTGCTGTTACCGTCCCACCCTAATTGTACCTATTTATCTACTTGCATTTCCATGCTTTCCAACTGCTACGTTGACAGGAGCTGGGGTGAGGACAGGAACTTACCCCGTTGCATGTCGCTCGGGTCTTGAACCCAGGCAGCTGGCTTTCCACCCAACAAGCCAGCGTCTTAACTGTCACCATGCTGGCCTTTCTATCTTATAGACCATGTTTTCATTCACAAATTAATTATATTTCGCCCTTTGTCAGATGTATGATGATGTCAGAACTACTTGGTTCTGTGGCATTTTTGTGAGTTTCACTGTTAATTTGCTTTAAGCTGAAAGAAGAAAAATGGCCTGAGATTTCAACACAAGATGGCACTGTAGAGGACATGTCACAAATGGCAGAAAAATAATTGTGGCAGGCTTCATAGATTCAGGGATCAATCATTTTAAAGGAATCTTATTCCACTAAAATAAATGACTGAAAATGAGTTCTATGCAAATATCTGACTTTGTCAAATGATTTAGTTTGGACAAGTTTGAATACCCTTCATTCATAGGCCCAAGTAGTTTTAGTGTTTTTGTACAGATTCAGACTGATTTAGCTTGATTTGGATGATCAAAATGCTTTGGATATATCAACTGAACTGAATCAGTCTGAATCATTGGTTTGATTCAAGTTGCTAAATGTGGTTTTGAATGTCCTTTTAAGTTAACTGCCATCCTGCTTGTTTTGATCATCTCCTTCCCACTCTCCACAAACACCACTGATGAGAGTCTAGTACTTATGTTTTCAACAGCCACTGTTTTCAGACCAGTAGCCATGTAAATAGTATAAACAAACAACAACAAAATGACTTGCAAATCTCAAAAGCGAGTAGGGGAGAAGAATAGGAAAAAGAAAGAAGGAAAATTTTGGAGTCAATATTTTATCTTGATGTAGGATTTGGATGATCCCAAGGGATCATAAAGAGGAATTGGCAAGTAGAAAGGGCTTCAACAGAGCATTGTCACCATGGATGCAATGGACTACAACCCCTCTTCCAACTCTATGGATGCATTCAGCTAGAGCCAGCTGAGCGCGCTGTGCACATGGGCCGCTCCGGGAGCCCCGAGGCCTCGCAACCGACCGTCTCCTCCAGCTTGGGCACAGCTGGAGCCAGCCGAGTGCTCTGAGCACATGGGTCGTTCCAGGAGCCCTGAGGCCTTGCAACCGACCTCCTCCGCCAGCTTTGGTGCAGCCGGAGCCAGCTAAGTGCCCTGAGCACATGGGATGCTCTGGCAACCCCAAGGTTTCGCAACTGACCACCTCCTCCAGCATGGGCGCAACCGGAGGCAGCAGAGCACCCTGCACAAATGGGCTACTCCGGGAGCCCTGAGACCGCCTGAATGACTGTTTCCTTCCTCCCCGGACTCCATGTCCCGGGCATGCCTCACCTAGCCATGTCCACCGAACCAGTAGTAAAAAAATTTGAAACCTACCCCTGCACAATAAGGTTTATTATGTGAACATAGTGTGTTTGCTTTATGTATGGAGAACATCCCTAATTTATGAGGAGAAGAAATGCAACTCCCTTCCCTAAGTTTTTTTTTTTCTGGCTGAATTCCGACTTCAAAATTTCTTGTTTTGTCTTTGTTTTTGCCCCTGAAGAAAAAGGTATATCAATGTTCCTAGCTACGGAAGAGCAGGTGTCTGGCAGAGATTTTGAAAGAGAAATGGGAAGGGAGATTATGAAACTGCTTTTTGACTTCTTCCATTTTTTCTTCATTCCAAAGATTAAGAAATGGAATAGAGGGATTCGGGCAAATCTTGTCACTATCCCACATCATATTGTCCCCAACAATCTGTCACCTCATGATGGTGACAGGGGACAGTTCCTGAGTTCCTATTTATTTTATATAATCTTTTAATCTAGTAGATTTAAGATCTGAGGATGTAGCGGAGTTTCGTACAAATTTCAAATGCTAATGGAACATGGTAAAAATTTAAAGCAGGAGTAAGAAATAAGCTGGAAAGATCAAAAAGGGACAAGCAGCTCTGAGATGCAACAGAGGGAAAATTCCAAACAAGTTAAATGCTGTGATGACTTCTAGGCAACCAAGGGTAAAGGACTTATTCCAGTTTTAAGCATGCTATAGGGCGCATCAAAAATGTTAACTTTCAAATTTCCAAACAGTAAAGGTGAATGTTCCCCCATTTGCGTGCTAATCGTTTCCGGCTCTAGGGGTGATGCTCATCTCCATTTTTATGCGGAAGAGCCAACACTGTCCGAAGATGTGTCCATAGTCATGACTGAACCCTAAAGGAGCATGGAGCACTGTTACTGTTACTCTCTGATACCTTCTCACCAAAGTGGTCCCTATTTTTCTATTTGCCTGTTTTAAGTGCTTTCAAACTGCTAGGTTGGCAGAAGCTGGGACAAGTAACGGGAGCTCACCCCATTACACTGGCCTAGGGATTCGAATTGTTGAACTGCCGAACATCTGATTGACAAGCTCAGCGTCTTAGCCATTGGGTCAAAAGTGTGCTCAAAAGTTGTGACGTGCCTTGAGGATTGCAAAGATACTTCAGTTACTTTAATATAATTTAGATGCGCTTGATAAGTAACTACATAAAGATCATAACTTTTTAATATTTTGTTTGCTTCATGAAAGCTTCTGCTACCTTCTCCTTCACTCCCTGTAACTTTGGTTACTAATTCTTATCCATCATTAGACTGGGATGATTGCCCTTTCTACGAAGATGAAGGTCTAATAGGCAGGATGGTGTCATTTATATTAGGAGTAATTTAAATGGAGACTCGGTTTGGTTGCTAAGAATTGCCTTTTAACAGATCAAATCATTGCTACATTTGATCAGTTTCTGAGAGAGAGAGAGAGAGAGAGAGAGAGAGATTAAAGTCTTCAGTGGAAAACTACATTTCCCAATTGGTTATGGAACTAAATAGCAATTCATATGTTTCTAAACCTACCTCTAACCATGTTTTGTACAGCATACAGACTACAAAAATTCTCAGGAAAAAAAAATTAGGAAAACCTGATTTTGTAAAGACAGGGGATCCTAATTCAGGTTCCTGGTGGCTTTTCAAATGAGGGCAGATGGCAGAATAAACAAGCAATAAACAAGCAATGAAAGAGAAAACTCCCTTTCACAGCTTCTTTGTTCTGCAAGTATACTCTAATGAGCTTAAAGAAATCTCCTGGCTTCAGAGCAGGCATAGATGTAAAAGGATAATGCTAACTTTCAGGCGGTTTATTTTCCCCTCAAGTTTTCAAACTTAAGAACTTTTTAGGGAGGCTTTGCATTCTGCCAATATGTGCAATTTAACAACAGCTGTATCCAGCCCTTGCTAATTTCTGGGAGCAGAGCCAAGCCACGAAGGATGGTGCAAGCTGTAGACCTCCTAAACATAACTATTCACTATCTGTAAAACGGAGAACTCCTGCAACTTCAAGATCAGAATAGGAAGGACACAGGGGGGGGAAATATCTTAGATGCAATTAAAGGAAAGATACAGGTTTCAGATGAGTTTTTGGAAGCTTTAAAGGAAGGTTTAACTCAGTTCTTTGACACTCTCTCCCCAAGGAGTGACAATTGATCTTAAAGCAAGCTTGAAACAGATAAATCTATCTTGCAGTCAGTCACTGCTGCAATGGAGTCGCTTAACATCTTACTCCACTGCTGTTCTTCCGCCATGGAAATGTTGCTAAACCCAATCTCTGAGACCACAAAACTCCCCATAAATAAATAAAAAGTGGTCTAGTCCAAAACTATACAAAAAAATTTACAAATTAGAAAATGTCAAGGTAGCGCAAATGTCACATAACCATTTGGGGAATAAGTCTGTAGTTGATGTTTTATTACCGTGATGGCGAACCTATGGCGCATGTGCCGGAAGTGGCACGCAGAGCCATTTCTCTGGGAGCGCCGGCCACCACCCATTGCTTTTCCAGGTTCTGGCACGTGCATGCGCAAGGCCAGCTGGTTTTCGCGTGCAGGAGTGCTGGAAACCGTAAGAGCAGCTCCCAGGCGCTCATGCTTACATTGATAAACTGAGCTTCGGTTTCCGGTGTGCACATGCGTGCCAGCCAGCTGGTCTTTGTGCACACATGCATGCCAGAAACTGGAAGATCAAGTGACCGACGCACATGTGCACACCAGAAACTGGAAGCTTAGCTTCCCAGCACCACGGAGCTGCTCTTCTGGTTTCTGGAGTTCCCACGAGTGCATGCCAAGTAGCTGTTCTTCCAGTTTCTGGCGCTCTCCCCCCCGTACGTGTGCTCCCGTTTTGACACTCAGTTTACTGATTTATTATAACTGGCTTCCTAGGATCAGTCTGAACAACTATAGAAACAATTTTCATCAGCTGTCCCCAGCATAGACCCTAACCCTGGCTCCACTCCACAAGGAGCTACTCTACCCATGACTTACCATTCATTATCACAAGTTAACTCTACCCGCAGGGGCCTTGAATTAGCTCTCTCTTATCAGCTCTCTGTTATCAACTTCATCCTATCTGCCCTCAAGCCCAGCAAAAACGAGAGGGAGGTACTGAGTTTATTGCCACTGACAGTAGCTGCTGGGCTTACAGATATGAAGTTTCCAACACCATATCAGAATGTGCTGAACACTGATTTTTAGAATAAAGAAGAGCAACAGTCACTATTTAGAGAGAGGAAAGTTGAATTTTGAATTAATAGCTGTCTATATTGAAAGCATTGACAATGAAGCTCCAATTCCATAAAACAACAAACTGTTTAAATCTTCATCTTCTACTTTATTTCAGACAAACTGGACTCGGGAAGTAGCTGGCTGGAAAGAGTCTACGGAAAATGATTTGGTGAATTTGAGATAATAGTTTTACAAAAAGCCTGGCCAGCAGGAGAGGATGACTTAGTACAACTTTCAGTAGTGGCATACCTAAGTTAAAGAATAAGGGGTGAGCCTCTGGGGCTTAAGGAAGAACTGCAAATGACAAACTGAGAAATTATATCATGCGAATAATCTATCTCATACTGGCAGTCCCTGACTTATGACTGCTAATTTAATGATGGTTCGAAGTTATAACAGAAAAAGGGATTTATGACCTGTATTTGCACCTGTTTGCACTGTCGCACCATTCCCATGGTTATGATTGCAATTCAGGCACCTGGAAATTTGCTCATATTTACAACCAATTGCTGAATCTTTTGATCATGATTTGTGACTCTTTTTACTGATTTCTATTTCCAGTAAAAATGGCAAAAAGGTGTTCACTGGGGAAGCTGGATTTGCTTAATGACATGACTCACTTAATGACTGTGGTGATTCTCTTAACCCGGGGTGTCAAACTGGATTTCTTCGAGGGCTGGATCACCGTTGTAGTTCTCCTCCGTGGGCCAGCTTCGGGAGGGGGAGGGAGAGAGGACCCTGATGGCCTCCTGAAGCACTTTGCCAGCCAAAACAGGATGTGGGGGACCCCCTGTTCTAGCTAGGGAGAACTCAGGTGGACAGAGAGAGGCGAGCCAGGACTTCAAGCAGCTAACAGCTTTAATCGTAACAGGTTGCCAGCGCGGCATTCACATTTCGCGCGCGTAGCTAACAGGCAACAGCTGTGCCCTGCTTTGACAGCCTTTATATGTGCCAGCTGTCAAACCGGGAACCAATCAGCATCGAGCACAGCGCCCTCTGGTGGAACAGACCAGAGGGAAAACTATAATACACAACACGCACATTTTGGCCGGCAAAGTGCTGCACATGCCCCTCCCCCCCCGTACCCCATTTTGGCTGCCAGTGGCACCACAGACTGATCCTTTGCTATTTCCAGGCTGGTCTCGTGGGTCAGATTTAAGCATCCCATGGACCGGATCCCGCCTGCGGAGCTTGAGTTTGACACTCCTGCTCTTAACAATGATCATAAAAATCTTAATAAAATCAGGCTGGATTTGATTTTTAACCACAATGACTTACAATGGAAATTCCAGACCCATTATGGTCATATATCATGGACTACCGTGTTTCCCCGAAAATACGCCAGGGGCTTATTTTCTTTTGCCCCACGAAATATGCCCTTGGGTTTATTATCAGGGAGGGCTTATTGTTTTGGGGCTGCCGGGCGGCTGCTCCCTTGTGAGCTGGCTCCCGAGGAGCCGGGTGCGGGCTCGGCACCGAGGCAGCCATGGGGTGGCCATGCTCATGAGCGGCCGCCCGGCGGGTCCCCTCTTCAGCCGGGAGGAGCGCCGTTCACTGACCTTGGGGGTGGTCCCTAGGGTGCCAGGCCTTGTGGCGCTCTGCCCGCCCTCCAGCTTCCGCGGCTTTGCACATTCGGGATGCCCCCTGGGTCAGTGCATGGAGCTCTGCCCGGCTGGAGAGGTGGGTTGCGCGAGCGCCTGCTTCGCCGGGCACTTGCGCGGCTCTCCCGGGCCGCCGCCGCCGGCTGCTGCTGCCCGCCACCACCCCGTTCCGCTCCGCGCGTAGCTTCCGGGTCCGGAACTCGGGGCCGAGTGTTCTGGCATCGGCCGCTCTGGGAGTGCTCTCTGTGGTGGGCTGGCTGCCAGACAGAGAGTCTTCCGGACAGAGTCTTCCGGCGGCCGGCCCACCATGGAGAGCGGTCCTGGAGCGGCCGATGCTGGAACGCTCGGCCCCGATTTTTGGATTTGGAGGTTGTGCGCAGAGCGGAGCGGGGCGGCGGCGGGCGGTGGCGGGTGGCGGCGGCCGGCGGCGGTGGCCTGGGAGAGCTGCGCAGGTGCTTGGTGGGGCTGCGGGCGGAGCGGGCGCTCGCGCGGCCCGCTTCTCTGGCCGGGCAGAGCTCCATGCGCTGACCTGGGGGGGTCCCGGTGTGCGGAGCCGCGGGGGCTGGAGGGTGGGCGGAGCGCCGCGTGGCTTGGCACCTTGGGGATTGCCCCCTGGGTCGGTGGGTGGCGCTCTTTCCGGCTGGGGAGGGGATTTGCCGGGCGGCTGCTCGTGGGCATGGTTGCCTCGTGGCTGCTTCGCCGCTGGGGCTGTGCCCGGCTCTTCGGGAGCCAGTTCACAGGGGAGCAGCCGCCCGGCAACTCTCCCCTTCGGCCGGGCAGAGCGCCGCTCCCCGGCCTAGCGGTATCCCGAAGGCGGCAAGCAACCCCCCCGGCTCTTGCGACTTGGCGCTTTCGGAATAACGCTAGGTCGGTGAGCGGTGCTCTGCCTGGCCGGAGGGGGGGTTTATTTTCGGGGGTGGGCTTATATTTTTGCCCATGCGAAAAATGTGCCATGGGTTTAGTTTCGGGACAGGTTGTATTTTCGGGGAAACACGGTACTTATATATACTGGCCCTGAAATCCAGATATAAAGTTGTTGAACTTGCAGTGGTAAATGTTTACAATTCATCAAATGCATCCTTTTATTTTAATTCTGACTATTACAATACAATACAATACAATACAATACAATAGTAGAGTTGGAAGGGACCTTGGAGGTCTTCTAGTCCAACCCCCTGCCTAGGCAGGAAGCCCTTTACCGTTTCAGACAAATAGCTATCCAACATCTTCTTAAAGACTATTAGATATATTTAGAAATAATAATATTGGAAGAAATAATTCCTTTGCATACCCAACTCCTAATTATTTCACTTAGTAAATTTAATCCTAAACTAAACCAATCCCTATATGTTCCCACCAGTTTTATATTGCTGGCACTTGATCATCTTTACAGATGTTCCAGTGAATCATTTGGGCAGCTGTATGCATCATATCATTTATAACCAGTTTGTGCAATCGGCTTGCAAAAGCTGAGTATTATTATAATTATGATCCATTGCAGGATCAGTCAGATGTTTAAACTGGATTTGGCATTTTTATCTATCTCTCGAGTCCTTCCCAAGGACCTGGAATAGACAGGTGTTTGTTGTATAATGTGTTAAAGATATACTAGCTTCAGTAGTAGTATTCTACAATTATTCAATTCCTTCAGATATTTTTCCAATGCTCTTTCAGCAACGAGCTACAGATATTCTCCTTTATGTTACTTTATGCAGAATAGAGAGGAGAATCTTCCAAACCCATACTTCTATGAAATTATTGTAGGAAGTTATCACCCAGCCCTCTCCCAGAAAAATGAAATATCCTAGGAAATATTGAAAAGGCAGAATATTATATTTTCCTGGATGTGAAAAAGGGAGCAACACATTTTAAACACAAAGTAAATTCCTGCAGCTTCCTGTCCATCCTCACTTTATCAATGGGCCATTAAGAAGGCCAAGCTAGTCCACTTTACATAATAAAAGACTTCTACCCTTCAGCTCCAGGGGGATGGGAATGAAGGCATGATAATATAAGCCTTTACTCAACTGACCACATGGCATCTGAGAATTCAACCAAACCTGGATTCAAAACTCAGCCTAGAGGGTTGCCCTTGCATGGGCCCATGTGAGTCTGACAGCCAATCAGAATACATTTCTTACACAGGAACAGGAAACAGATAGATGGGGCCAAACAGATTATAAAAAGCCCAGCAAGCCCTTCTTCAGTCTCTTCTCTTCCCCTTCTTCCCTTCTCTTCTTCTCCACCAACATTGAACCATGTGATCACCTTTTCTGTTCAGGACTCAGGCCATGTGGTCCTGTCCACCATTAAAACCATCTTTCCAAGCAGCCTCCATGTCTCCAGTGTCTTTTTCCCCACTTGGAGCTGAACCCAGAAGGACATTTCTTTCATCATTATGAAAGGCACCAAGTCCAACTTCCTGTTCAATGCTGGAATCCAAATGACATCATGCATTATATAAAACCATCCTATTATTTCTGCTAATTTGAAGGGTAATGAGGGAGTGGAAGAGTATAACTAAAGCTCCCCCAAAATATCCTTTTAAAGGTCAAAGCATCGGCCATTGGGCTTGTCCAAATCCAAATCTATTGCAAGGGATGGAAATCCACCATCCATCCAAGAGTGCTTGTTTGTTTGTTTGCTTCCTTCCTTAGGTTTAGCTGTGAACTCTCAGTTCTTCAATTCCTAATCTCCTTCATTCTTGTTCTGGGATTCCTCTGAATCACTAAAGAGAAGGCAACAACTAGCTGACTCCTCTCTCTGTGATGTGCTAATGAAGCTCTGGCCTCCCTGAATTTTCACTTAAAAACCTGTTCCCAATGGGCAGAAAGGAAATGACTTTAGCTCAGAAAGGTATGCTTGAACAGAAATGGGAAAGGCACAGATGCCAGGAGAAGGTTGACAACACAACCGCTGTACGTCTAGATAGCTTTTCTTTGGAATAGAAGTGAGAGATTTGTGACAGGATATTTATGAAGACCTTAAGATGGCTTATGACTTCACCAAATTCTTCTTTTCCTCCGAAAGAAAACTTGAAAGCATTCTCCCCCACCCCCCACCCCCCAATTTAAGTGAAGGAAGAAAATTGCAGAAGACATTTTCAACAAAGCATTAGTGTTGAAGTGTTATAATATTAATATTATACTATTAAAAAAGGATTCTGAAACAGCCATCCATAATGCTAGGTCGGTCAAACTGGCGGCCCACAGGCCAAATATGGTCTATATGGTCCATGGGCCCATCCGGGCTCCGCAAAGGCAAAAAAACATCCCAGTATGTCATGATACGGCACGATACATCCCAATAGGGCCGTGATGCAATCAGGTTTGACACCCCTGCATAATGCATCCATTGACTGCATGTGAGAATCCTGACATAATGTAGCTATCCCTATCCAACATCATTTTCCTTCTCTGAAAAACCATCACTTAATTTTCTTCAAAGACATGAACTAAAGGGCAGGACTTCTTGCCCTCTCAAATGTCTCCTTCCTCGTCTCCATAACATGTACTAAAGATACAATTTGAGGAGGGGTGGGGGACTTTGCAGCATTTTTCAAGGCTGATTCAGAGTCTGTCTATGGTGCGTCTATGGCATCTGTCTACGTTTTCAGAAAGACGGGCCACATACTGAGATTCGGTGAATAAGACATCTTGACGGATGGACTGAAACAGATATCAAACTAGAGTTATGCTTCCACCAATCCATCACACAAAACAGCCACCTAAGATGCACAGGCTCTCCTATCAGTACCACTTTGAGAAGATCCTGGAAATGATAGCTTGTGAGGGCCCCCTCAATCCTTCAATCCAAGTATTAATCAAATATGACCCTGCTTAATTCTCCTCCTCCCCGCCACGCATACACTCATCTGCAAAGTTGCTAAACTATCTATCTACACACTTTCTTAACTTGCTATAAGTTATCACCACAGCAGAATGAACAAACTAGCTAAGAGTTGGCAGTGATCACTACTCGCAAAACACAAACATTCCAGGCTTATTTCATGGAATCTGAAATTCACAATAAAAAGACTACAGCTGAAACATAGGGGCCATGTATGCCTGTTTACTTTAGTATCCTATGCTCCTATGTTGTTAGTTGCGAAGTCATGTATGACCCATCACGACCCCATGACAACATTCCTCCAGGCCTTCCTGTCCTCTACCATCCTCTGGAGTCCATTTAAGCTCACGCCTACTGCTTCTGTGGCTCTATCCAGCCACCTTATTCTCTGTTGTCCCTTTCTTCTTTTGTCCTCAAGCCTTCCCAGCATTATGCTCATCCAGTGAATCCTTCCTTTTCTCATTAGGTGGCCATATTATTTAAGTTTCATCTTCAGGATCTGGCCTTCTAAAGAGCAGACAGGTTTAATCTTCTCTAAACTGGCACAAAAGATATGTGATCTTATCTGGTCCAACCATAATTTTCTTTCATTTTTAAATGCGCATTATCTCCTTTGCCTCAACTAAGAATCACAGAATCCAAATGAAGAGCATGACAAGCTTGCTAGATCAAACTTTACATCACCGTGGCAGACAAGGTGAATTATAATCCTCCCCTGCAAATTTCCTAAAGGAGCACATGCAAGTATATCACACCAGAGGTGGTATTCAGCCAGTTCTGACTGGTTCTGGTGAACCGGTAGCGGAAATATGGAGTAGTTCGGAGAACTGGCAAATACCGCCTCCCGAGTCCCAGATGATCGGCTGGGTCTTCTTCTGTTGCCCTGCTTAGGAAAACGGGAGCTGGAAAGCAGGTTAGTGGGGTGGGGAGGGAATGGAGATTTTACAGTATCCTTGCCTAGAGCGGAGTGGAAGTGGGGATTTTGCAGTATTCTTCCCCTGCCACGCCCACCAAGCCATGCCACGCCACGCCCACAGAACTGATAGTAAAAAATTTCTGAATCCCACCACTGTATCACACCATATTACAGAGCTTATTGTGAAGTTTATTGAACTTACCCTGAGCATGGGTCCATTCTGGAATACGTGAGGTTCATCACAAACTACACAATATTCATTTAGTACAGGTATCCGCTGCTCAGCAAACTCAATTGTCTGAGAACAACAGAAAAGAGAATAATACAATCTGCTTAAAATAATTAATAAGCAGCTCAGCCTTCTGCAAGTTTGTAAAACTCATCAGGCATTCTGACCTACCTGCACGAGAAAGCCGTGGTCTCTTATTGGAACAGATTTTGCACCATAATTTGGCTGTTTAAAAACAAAAGAAAAACTAACATCAGGAATGCTGCAAGTTGAATATGCATAAGCCTTGAAATAATTTAGTATTACCTATAATATAACGATGCAAACTAAATAGTATTCAGTTCCTGGAGGACATTCAGAACTATTTGCTATTTCACTGGAATTCAGTTGGATCTTTTTAAGTAGTTCTGTACCCAGTGCATTCATTTATCAATGCACTAGGGGGGAAAAGTTGAAAATAATTCATTTGGAAGAGAGAGAAAAAGGGAAAACAATATGTCCTTTTCAAAATGCTACTTCAATATTCATAAATAATAAAACCCCAAGAGAAACTTAAGACCAATACTGGGTAGGTTTGCATTTCTGTTGCTTGGTTTCATAGTGAAACAGAATTATCCCCCCCCCCCAAAAAAAGCCCTATGCTAATACAGTACCTGCTGTGAACTGCTGAGCGTATAGCACTTGCTTTGAATACGTAAGATCCCATTCCATTACCATCACTGTTAATTAAAGAAGTCTTGGACTTATTGAGAGTTTGGAGTTTGGTGACAAAAACTAGCGTCCTAATATAGAATAAGTTCCTTTCCTTTTCCTTTTCCCTCCCTCCCTTTTTAGATGGGAAGAACACAACCTGAAATGTCATGGTTTTCTATAGCTCTCTCTGTATATATTTATTTTATTTCTTTATTTCTTATTATAACATGATGGAAGCAGGAGTGAAATTCAGCAGGTTCTGGAGAACCGGTAGCGGAAACTTTGAGTAGTTTCGAGAACCAGCAAATACCACCTTTGGCTGGCCCAGGGTAGGGTGGGAATGGGGATTTTGCAGTATTCTTTCCATGCCATGCCCACCAGTTTTACCGGTAGTAAACAAAAATGAATTTCACCACTGGAAGGAAGGGGTAAAAAGTTAAATAAAAAGTAATCCTATCAACTATATGTAATTCAATTAATGTTAGGAAATTAAAGCACCATTTGATTTTGTCTAAGCTTTGCTTACTTTGGGGACTGAGTAAGTGTCACCTTGGCCTGAAGAAGCTTATTTCTTCAGCAGAGGTGAGCCCACATCCAAAAAGCTTCAAATCAAAGTCAGCACTAAGTGTGCAAGGAAGTTCAAAGTCTTGCACAAGTTATGTTCGTTTATCTGTCTTGAACAGATTCCCAAAAACTCTACAACTAGACTTTATCAAATGAGATCAATTAGGCTAGGAAACCTTGTGAAGCTTGTCCTCTGCTCCCAAAGCTCCCTCAGTTTTGTTCTATGGATTAATTCTGGGAATCAAAGCTCCAGAGTAGTTTTGCATAACTCTGTATGAACTGTGAGCAACAGAGGATTCAGGGGGGGAAAGGAAGAGAAAGGAGACTATATATTTTTATGTGTTTTCCTTAACTGTTTGTCCAAAAACGTTTTCTTCCTTGAAAGTGTACATTTTGATGAAAAACCTCATCTCCTGTAAGAAAACTACTGATTTGGATTTATAAATATAAATATCTACTATGGAAACTTTAAAAAAAACATTAACAATATGCATATTTGCTCCCTACCATAACTCAATTAGGAACTGTCAACAGAAATGTAGCCAGAACTGAGAAACAAGAGTGAGATATCAACATGGTCAAAGAAAACCAATTGCAGAATTGATGACAACATATATGAGGTGTATCCCAATTATCTGGACATGGTCTGTAAAATCACTTGGGAGTGGGCAGTGGAACTACGAAAGAATTTGTGGAGGGCATTATTAGGATAAGAACACTCCTGTTAGGAAGTGAAGCACTTTTAAGGTTCTTGTGGCATTCTCTTATTTCAACTGTTCAAATTAATAAACTACCTCAAGCTTGCCCTTACATTAGTCTTCTGACTTTATGGAATAGTAATACATATATATTCTTGGGCCACAGCTGGCTAGAAGCTGCCAAGATTCTACTAGGGACATAGAGACAATTATTCCAGAGGTGGGTTGCTCCTGGTTTGGTCCAGTTCAGGAGAACCGGTAGTAGCAGCGGTGGGAGCTCAGCCCACCCTTCGGACGCTTCTGCACATGTGCAGAAACGTCACACGTGCGAGGGACTGCGTCTGAACCGGTAGTAAAAAAACTGACAACCCACCACTGAACTATTTCCCTGTATATCAACATCTTAGTTGTAATTAGTAGTGATTCTAGTGTCAGGCCTGGAAGCCATTTCTTGCATTGGGCCTTCAGGCCTGCCACATTTATTGCTGTGGGAAAATGGGAGGGGGGATTTATATGGAGTGGGGTAGTTATAGTCAAAATAACATTCCTTTCTCAGAGAGTCAAGGACATCTTGCCCTGGAGTGGTGTGACTGGGAGGTCTCTCTAGCTGGGACGGTGCTTGATTGGAACATGAGAGGGACATGTAGTAATTAGTAGTGATTCTAGTATGGATCACCCAGCAATAATATATTTCTAGAGAGATCCTTCCAACATAATTGAATACGCACTACTGTAGACCCCTCCAAAGCTAAATTGCTGTCTATTAGCTGAGTGGCCTCAACCTTAGCAACGTTAAGAGCTCTTAATTTCAACTCCCAGAATCCTGGGAGTTGAAGCCCAGACATCTTAATATTGCCATGATTGAGAAACATTGCTCCAGAACAGTGTTTCTCAAACTTGGCGACTTTAAGTCCTGTGGACTTCAACTCCCAGAATCCCCCAGCCAGCTATGCTGGCTGGGGGATTCTGGGAGTTGAAGTCCACAGGACTTAAAGTCGCCAAGTTTGAGAAACACTGCTCCAGAAGCATTGGGAGTTGGAGTCCTGGGGTTTTCAGTCAGTATGACCAAGGTTATGCTGTCTGGGAATGCTGGAAACCGCAGAATATATTTTTCTCAATTGCTACAGGTAGGGATTACCATGTTCCCCCTAAAATAAGACAGGGTCTTATTTCCTTTTGACCCCCCCAAATAAGCACTTGGCCTTATTTTCGGGGAGATCTTGTTATTTTTGAGGTGTAGGAAGCAGCAAGCGTGGTCACCTCATGGCTGCTGCTGTGTTGCAATATTTTCGGGGAGGGCTTATTTTAGCGCACGGACTCAAAAGCCTGATTTGGCTTATTATCTGGGAAAGTCTTATTTTTGGGGAAACACAGTATATTGATGTACGTATGCTAATATCGCCTACATTTATATATGTTTCTATTCACATATCCTGTACACACTAATTGCCACAAAGAAGTAATAGTTCAGATCATGAGAATTTAAAATTGGATTGTTCAGTGTAAGGCATGATACATATTATTCAATGATCATTTCTGCTTTTACTGTAGGAAGGAAGATGGGCCATTCTATTTTTAGTATTAAAAATGTCCCATTATATCTTTTGGCATTATCTAGTGTATCTTTGAGAGCTACTTCCCAGAGTACATTGTGTAGGAAACAATGTAATGACTGAAAGATTGGTGATAATAACTCCATTAAATATCGCTATATTGAGAAAATGCTGAAAGTCTTCGGGATGTATGCATTAGTGTATGACACTGATAACTTACAGACATTAAATACAGACATGCACTATCACCCACAACATACAAACACAACATTCTGAAAAATCCATCCAGTACTTGCATAGTATCATTTCCTTTCATTTTTCCTCCTCTAAATCCTTTAAATTATGCCCACCAATATTTGCTAAGAATTAGCAAATAATTCAGCAAGGTTTATTAATATAGATCAGGGGTCTCAATCTCAAGGCCCGCGTGCTGCGAGGCCGCCCTGCTTCTGCCAGCAAAAACAGACCTTGGAGGGCCGTATGAGGCCCACATGAGCTCCATTTTTGCTGGTAGAACGCTTGGGCCACCACAGGCACCCCGACACGAGTGATGTCAAGCTGACCGTGCCCCCTGACCACGCCCCGAGGTCAAACACAACCCTGAGGCAGCCCTTAATGAAATCAAGTTTGACACCCCTGGTATAGATCAAGGACTAGTAATTCAGATCAAGTTATCTGTCAATCCTGAAAGTAATAATCATATAATTTTCAATGAAATTAAAATGAAGTTTTAAAATGTGCACAAAATTCATAAACCAGACTCTCCCATAAAATCTCGGATCACTCATCAGCAAAGGGAACTGGGCCATCATACTGAATTCTACAGTGATGCTGAAGGCTTGCAATGTTTACCAAGTCTGTGGATATGTAGAAGGAAAAAAATTCTACTTTTCTAAAATGTGGTGACATTAGCGCAGTGGTTCTCAACCTGTGGGTCGGAACCCCTTTGGGGTCGAACGACCCTTTCACAGGGGTTGCCTAAGACCATTGGAAAACACATATTTTCGATGTTCTTAGGAACCGAGACACCAATTTTATGGTTGGGGGTCACCACAACATGAGGAACTGTATTAAAGGGTCGCGGCATTGGGAAGGTTGAGAACCACTGCATTAGCGGAATCGATCCTCACACCAAATTTATGAGCGAAGGCACTCGGACTTCCTAAGATCCTTATGCATTTAACCATTCTAAAAATATGTGGGAAGAAAAGAAAAAGCTCACAGAAGAAAACCGTTTACGCACAGCGGATGGCGATGGCGAAGATGTGGATGGTGTTAAGATACCAATAAGCCCTGAGGTAAGAGAGAGTCTCCTGCCCTCTGTTATTGTGGGTTCTTTGAAAAGTTCCATTTTAGATGATTTGGGGGCACTGGAATAACTCTTGCTGAGTAACTTGTGGTTCTTCAACCCATCTAATTCATCCATCCTAAGATTACTGGAATAAGACCTGCTTAAAAGTTTGTGGGGCTTCAAAGTACTGTTGTGCTCACATCGCATATCCCCAGAGCATGGTCTATTCAGCAGTTTGTGGGACTTTAACGTGATGCCTTCATCCTGCTTGATGGTTGCAGAGCAAGAGTGGTTCAACAGTTTGTGTGACTTAATGGTCATTGTATGTTCAGCCCTAGGATCGCTGGACAGCGAGCGACCAAAGGTTCTGTGAGATTTTGCCACACAGGAGTCCTCAGATTTAACTGTGCTAGAACAAGTCCTCCTCAATAACTTGTGGGTTTTTGAGATACCATCTTGTTCAGGTTTCAGCTTTGATTTGTTTTTCCCACAGCCTGGTGGAGGATAACTCGGCGACCTTAAAGACAACCAGAGAAAATAATTAATTAGAGTACAAGTAGGCCCTAGATCACTATGAGAAACATCAACATGAGCATGTTTTTCTTCAGCTTCAAATTATAGGTTTTCCATATAACCAGTATCACCAATTAAATCAGTGGCCCCCAACCTTTTGGGCATTAGTTTTCTTTATAGATTTTTGGAAGTGGTTTACTGTTACCTTATTCCTTGAGCTGACAAGAGAGTGACTGGCCCAAAGTCACTCAGTTGATTTCAAACCAAAGACAGGATTAGAACTCATGGTCTCTCAATTTCTAGTTTAGTGCTTTAACCACTACACCAAACTGGCTCTCAAATATTTGATAGTGAATACTTGCCAAGCCGCCAACTGCAGTTTATTACTTAAACTAATTTATTAAATAATAGAAATGATATATTCTTCCCAAGTCAAACCAATAGCTCATCTCTTCTTATTAAATCAATGATAGTAGAAAAAAATTATATCTACTCATATACTTTGAAAGTTATATTGATTATTTTGTCCAATGCCTGTTTTCTAAAATTGATGTTGAAATATTAGCTCTACGGTATATCTTACATAAACTCAGTGGTGAGATTAGTGGTTTGTGAGAAAATCAAAAAGGATTTAATTGATCAATTAACTATCATACAGGGATGGAATTTCACCTAAAATACATGCAGTCATACATGCAAATTCCACCTGGTCAATCGATTCATAAGACCATCTAAAACAGCCGGATGGCCCTACTCCCCCAAAATAAAATGTTAACAGAATAATAGAAAGCAGAGTTGGAAGGGACCTTGAAGATCTTCTAGTGCAATTCCCACTCAAGCAGGAGACCCTATACCCGTAATGGCGAACCTGTGGCACGCGGAGCCATTTGTCAGGGCACGCGAGGCGCTGCCCTGTCAGCTGGCCAGCGCGCGTGCGCGCGCTGGCCAGCTGAGTTCACCTTTTTAAAAGCTATTTTTCGCCTTCCCCAGGCTCCAGAGGCTTTATAGGAGCCTGGGGAGGGAGAAAAGAGCCTCCCCCGCCCCCCCCGGAGGCTTCAGGGAACGTCCCGAGGCTTCCCTGAAGCCTTCGGAACACTTAAAACCAACCTCCGAGCAACCCGGAAGTGACTTCCGGGTTGCTCGGATGGTCGTTTTAAGCGCTCTGAAGGCTTCAGGGAAGCCTCGGGACGGTCCCTGAACAGGCACGAGACGTGCGTCTCCATCGCCCGGGCCCGGATCGCCTCCACCGCGCGGCGCCTCAGGCTCGGCGTCCTTGCGCCCGGCCTTCACATCGCTGCCGCCGCCGCCGCCACCGCCGCTAGGACGGGCTCGGCCAAAGGGAAGTCCGTCAGGCTTCAGCCGCGCCGCCCTCGCCTCCTCCTCCTCCTCCTCTAGCCGCGCCATCGCAAGGATTAAGGCGAAAGGGGGCGGGGGCGGGGAAAGCGAAGGGGGCTTTGCATGATTTTTTCGCCTTCCCCAGGCTCCAGAGGCTTTATAGGAGCCTGGGGAGGGCGAAAAGAGCCTCCCCCGCCCCCCCGGAGGCTTCACGGAACGCTCGAACGCGGCGCCGGGGCCCGGCAGGCAGCGAACGAGTCGGAGCCTGCCGACTGGAGGAAGAGGGTGAGAGGCGGGTCTTGTGAACGGCGGCAGCAGCGGCGACAATAGTCGCAACTCGGCTGCCTGCCGCCTTTCCCCTCCTTTGTCTCCCAGCCGGGGCGGCCCGCCGGCAACTTACGACTATTGTCGCCGCTGCTGCCGCCGTTCACAGGACCAGCCTCTCACCCTCTTCCTCCAGTTGGCAGGCTCCGACTCGTTCGCTGCCTGCCAGGCCCCGGCGCCGCGTTCAAGCGTTCCGTGAAGCCTCTGGGGGGGCGGGGGAGGCTCTTTTCGCCCTCCCCAGGCTCCTATAAAGCCTCTGGAGCCTGGGGAAGGCGAAAAAATCATGCAAAGCCCCCTTCGCTTTCCCCGCCCCCGCCCCCTTTCACCTTAATCCTTGCGATGGCGCGGCTAGAGGAGGAGGAGGAGGAGGCGAGGGCGGTGCGGCTGAAGCCTGACGGACTTCACTTCGGCCGAGCCCGTCCTAGCGGCGGTGGCAGCGATTTGAAGGCCGGGCGCAAGGACGCCGAGCCTGAGGCGCCGCACGGTGGAGGCGATCCGGGCCCGGGCGATGGAGACGCACGTCTCGTGCCTGTTCAGGGACCGTCCCGAGGCTTCCCTGAAGCCTTCAGAGCGCTTAAAACGACCATCTGAGCAACCCGGAAGTCCGGGTTGCTCGGAGGTTGGTTTTAAGTGTTCCGAAGGCTTCAGGGAAGCCTCCGGACGTTCCCTGAAGCCTCCGGGGGGGGGGGAGGTTTTAAGTGTTCCGAAGGCTTCAGGGAAGCCCCCGGACGTTCCCTGAAGCCTCCGGGGGGGGGGGGCGGGGAGGTTTTAAGTGTTCTGAAGGCTTCAGGGAAGCCTCCGGACGT
Source organism: Natrix helvetica (assembly GCF_964273705.1). Classification (NCBI taxonomy): domain Eukaryota; kingdom Metazoa; phylum Chordata; class Lepidosauria; order Squamata; family Natricidae; genus Natrix; species Natrix helvetica. The sequence continues at coordinate 25,137,658 of NC_138552.1, read as the reverse complement.
TCCCTGAAGACTCCGGGGGGGGGAGGCTCTTTTCGCCCTCCCCAGGCTCCTATAAAGCCTCTGGAGCCTGGGGAAGGCGAAAAAATAATGCAAAAATGGGTGCGTTGTGGGCGTGCCGCATCATTATGGGTGCGGCACGCCCGCACACGACCCCCCCCCGCGCTCCCCCCACTTGTGGCCCGCAAGCCAAAAAAGGTTCGCCATCGCTGCCCTATACCATTGCATACAAGTGGCTGTCTAGTCTCTTCTCACAAGCGTCCAGTGATGGAGGAGCACTCACAACTTCTGAAAGCTAGCCATTTGGGTGGTTAATTGTTCTCTGTTAGGAAATTTCTCCTTAGTTCCTAGTTTCACTTTGATTGGTTTCCATCCATTGTTTCTTGTCTTGCCTTCTGGTGCCTTGGAAAATAGATTGGCCTATTTTCCAAATCTTAATTTTAATTCTAATATTGTTTAGACTTGACAATCTGAAAAATCTAGCTTGTGATGGATCTGTAATGGAATTCTGAGTTTGAGAGCAGATGCTTTTGAAATCTGGCACAACCAGAAGAGGTTAACATTATTTTTTATATCTTCTAAAGGGAAAACAACCTTCTCCAAGTCGACAGACAATTAGAAAGAGGATCAAAGGCATCAAGAAAGTCCTGACTTATCTTACTCAATGTCTAATGAGAGATAAAATATAAATGTGATTATCTAATCTTTGCCTTGTCATTGTCCCGATTAATGAGACTATGAAAATCTATTTTGGGGGGTTATATTCTGCAGTTGGGAAACTGACAGACTGTCAGGGTTTGATACCAATGAACATATCTCTCAAATACTGACTGATTGCAGTGGCTGCTTTTCTAGCCAACAGAGAAGCAGCTAATTATATTTTTGCCAATACCTTGGTGACACAAAGAATCATGGGAAAACAAAGTCCTAGAGAAAATGTATAGGGCTCTACTAGTAAGCCTTTTTAAACTGAATCAGTATGATTGTGTGTTGTAGAACCATAAGTTGATTTGACCATGTTAGTGACTGTGTTATGGAAAGAAGAATCACTGAGGATTCCAAATAACATTACCATTGTCTGACTTTCAATTAACCGGTGGAAAATTGTTTATAAATTAGCATATGGATAATACAGCAGTTCCAAAAACCTGTTTTCAATATTTACTTTGTATGAGGCAGCATCTCAGAAAAGAAATTTCTCAACTCTGTAGAATAGAGAGAAGTGATGCAACTTCTAGAAGAACACTTTCTAGCTGCAGTACTGCTCATCTTTATTTTTTTTTAAAAAAATTTTTTTTTTAAAGAATGGGTTGCCTGATTAATTGAAAACAGCTTTTCAGTTGGATGGTATTCAAATCATTAAACAATTAAATTACACAGCTGCCTTGTTTAAAAGAAAAGTTTGTTAAATAGAACGAACAAAAGAGTAGAGACAAGGTGCTTCACCAATTATGCAAATTATCTATGTTCAAATATGAACACAGCTTAATAGTTTTTTCATGGTTCTATGAATTTTCTCCATCAGGACACCAAGCAGAACAGCAACCTCCCTATAGCAGTGAGATCTTGCCAGATGTAACTGACAAATTACAAGTATATTTTTTGAAGTGTCTACTATATTTATTGTGCTACTAATAGATTTGTGCAAGGCAGTGGGTGAAGGCCAGGGAAGGAAATTGCATGATGTGGGTCTTCAGAAATTATTCTACGAAAAACAAAACCCTGACAAAACCTATATTTTTCCTTAGTTGATATGTCACATCTCTAGACAGTGTGAGTTATTCAGGGACACACACACATTGGTGAGCACACATTTAAAATAAAGGGAACTACTGAGTTATTTTGGACACACCAAGTTGCATACCTGTTGAGATCTGTGAATATAATGAATATTAAAGGCTATTTTAATTGACCTAGAATTTCTAATAGCATAGGGAATTCCGGTGTCAATAATAATAATAATAATAATAATAATAATAATAATAATAATAATAATAATAAAATTTATTTCTTAACCGCACCCTCTCCCGAAGGACTCGGGGCGGCGTACAATAAAACACATAAAAACAGTATGGACAATACACACACAAAATAAACGAATACGTGTACATGGAGGAGGTAGGAAGAGAAGCGAACCTGGCTGGGGCCATTTTTGAGGCTTCAGGGTTGCCACAATGCAAAGATGGGATAGGGAGAGGGAACATAATTAGATGGGGGTTTTGTAGCCAAAACAAAATAGTTTCCTGTGGGAACCAAGGACATTCCAACAGGTGCCGAAGAGAGGAAGAGTCTGGCTACTATACGACCAGCCAGCACCTTGACTTGACAATGTGACTGACTGCTGGGGGGAAAGGAGGAACTTTTGTTTTTAATCAGATGAAAATCTTGGGGACTTTCAGAGTCAGTTTTCACCAGTTTGAGCCAATATGATATCTCTAATAAAAATGTTTTTTTGAGGAATCTGCCTGCCTTGGAGTTCTGCTTTTATTGGGCTATTACTGGGAACCCTGACATCCTGTACTATGTATACTTTTAAAATCAAAGACTTAGAATCTAAAGGAAATCAGTTACAAAAACTGTACGCAAATCCATTTCTTTAGTCGCAGATTGTGTGTCTTGTGGGTGGGAGATGACTAGTCGATATTTTAAAAAACCTGCAACCCCCCTCACAGAGTAAATAGGAATGGACAAATGATTACTCTCTGTGTAGCATCAGTTCAGCCTTTGGATATAAATGGTCTGCTCCTAGGAAGTGGCAAGTGGAAGATACCAAGAAGAATGAGATTTTAGCTGTGATCCCCTCCAAATTATCCTAAACTATCAAAGGATAAGAGGACCACCCCAATTTGGGATGCAGAAGTGATATTACATCACTTTTCTAATACTGCTAATATTTATTTTCTCTAGAAACAAAATCCAGAGAAATATTCACCAAATCAGAGAAGAGCAGATGGAGGTGCGTCTTACTTCCACCCACCCCAAATATACTATTCCTCTTCATTCTGGAGGCACTTCCCATGTTTGATCACATGGACATCAACTGCCACATTCTCATATAGCAATTTCAGGATACGTCAAGGAATGAGCCTCTATTTTGCAAAGAGACTGGCAGTGCTTTTATCATATATAAAGAAGAGACCTTTGGGGAATCATCAAAACTGTTCAGAAATGAACACAACTGCCAATCACTCCCGTTATGCTTTCTTTTTCCAAAAAAAATCAACAGACTAAGTCAGTGATGGCGAAACTTTTTGTAAAGGCGTGCCAAAATTGTGCGTGCACACGCTATCACACGCGCATGCATGCCCACACCCACAATTCAATGCGCCCCACCCACCTGTGCATGTGCGCGCGATCCCCACCCTGTGCATGCAACACTCCCTCCCCCACATGCACGGGGGGAGTTTTTGCCCTCTCCAGGCTCCGGAGACTTATCTGAAGCCTCAGGAGGGCGAAAACGGCTCCCTCAGACCCATGGAGGCCCTTCGGAAGCCGGAAATGGATCATGTTGAGCCTGTTTTTCACCCTCCTCAGGCTCTGGAGGCTTTCCTGAAGCCCGGGGAAGGCAAAAAACGGACCCACGGGCCAACCAGAAGTTCATTTCCGAACTTCCAGTTGACCCATTGGGCCTGTTTTAAGCCCTCCCCAGGTTCTGGAGGCTTTCCTGAAGCCTGGGGAGGGTGGAAAATGGATCCAATGAGTCAACCGGAAGTTTGGGAACCAACTTCCAGTTGTCCCATTGGACCTGTTTTTCATCTTCCCCAGGCTCCAAAGGCTTTCCTGAAACCTGGGGAGGGTGAAAATGGCCTTCCCCGGCCCTTTGGAAGGCCGAAAATCAGCTGGTGTGCACCAAAGCTGATGGTCGCGTGCCAGAAGATATGGCTCAGTGTGCCACCTGTAGCACGCATGCCATCACTGGACTAAGTGGACTATATTCCTTTTCTTCACCTGGGAGACCTTGGGAGCAAAACACACACACACACACAAAAAAAATTAATTGCTTGCAGAACCCATTGCAAAAGTTTTTTTTAATTCTGAGTTTGTTGCGGGGGGGGGGGAATAAAGTTAGTCATCATGCTTGCACTGAAAGTAATGTGACAAGATTTCACTAAAGCATATAGCAAACTGTCTCTCTTCTTTGACAAAGCAACAAGGTACAAGTTTTATCACTTTCTCCTACCTGCGCAATGTAGAAAAGATGTGCAGGGGTGATTTCACTTTCTTTTCTGACAGTTTTTTGTTGTGCGTACTGTTTGATTTTTCTTTGCCATTTTTCCATTGCTGTGTAACAAATGTTTGCATAATTCTGCAAAATATGAAACAAACAACTACTCTGGGAACCTGGCCAGGATAGAACAATCCATCCATCAGTCAATCAACGTAGTGCATGCATACCTTACCCAGAATGAAAATTTAAGTCTGAACTGTCAATGGGAGTCCTGGAAATCTATGTTCTGTTTCAACCTGGATTTGGTTGATTGAACTGAAATGCTCTCACTCTTATGCTTTCTTAGCAACAGCTATCTTTAGCTTTTATATTAGAAGCTAGTATAAAAGTCTATTATTTCAGAAGCTCTTTTAACACATGTATTGTATGCTCAAAGCTATCTGCAACTCTTTCAGTAGTTGAAAAAAAAAAAGAATACAGAAAGGAAGATGCAACATGCATTGTAGTCCATTTAATCACCCTTAATTTATCTTCCATACTGCTGAATACAATCTATGGATAGCATTCTTGCAAATGATAAGGAATGGATTTTTCACTTTCTAATCTATTCTGCAGAATATCAGTATACTGATATTGCCTACAGCTTTCCATTCAAATCCTCCCAGTTAAAATATCTGAAACCTCTACTCCAAAAAGCAACAGGCATCCAGTTTTAGGTCTATAAATAAGGCAGGATTCATCAGATTTTCTTTTCTGTCTAAAGCATAAAATTCATACATTTATCTCAAAGTGGCCTAAAAGTCTTGGCTTCTTAAATTTTTCAAGAGACCAATTCTAAGAAATGCAATTGAGGAATTGCTGATTTAGCTTTTCGATTTGTTCATGTCCAATACATTTATATAAGATTGACCTTAAATATCCATTCATAAACTATGAGAAAATAAAAAAGACAAATTATTTCAATTTGTTACAGTCATGCAAGGCATTGTAATAGTCAAAGGTAACTATTGTTAATATGGTTTATCTAAGTGGGGAAAACTGCAAAAAAAAGGGTAATTTTTAAAAATAGATTATAAAACAAAATTGTAAATATTTAAGGGTTGTCACAAACAGTGCTGGAGTTGTTAATAATTCAGAGTGCATTTGCTATAAAATATTGTAGCCGGAAACAATAACTTGCAACTAGAAGCAAATATTTATGCATAACACATTCATGTCTCTCTTTGGAGAAACTTACTTCTTAAGTTGATGCCCCAGTCCAAATCTTTCTTTAGTAGAGATCTGAAATACATCAATGGTGGGCACTGTCGAATAAAAGATATTGTTGAAAAAACAGGGTCAACCACATGGTTTAAAGGTTATTATTAATTGTACTTTATGCTATAGTTGGGCAATTAAGGGCTCTAAAATACACGAAGTGCTCTAATCCTCATTCAAAGATATCCAAGATTGTAGTTCTAAATTTGGCAGCAAAAATATATTTTTTTCAGTGGAACTTTTACTCTTTTTGGGGGGAGAAAGAGAGAGAAGAGGAAGCATAAATTAAGCCTCTGCAAGGCAAAACATTCTTTTCCACTCTAAACTCCTGCTGAGCCATCTCCAAATACTAAAAACCTTTCAACCTTGCCCTTCTGATAAAATTGCTATATCATCAGAGACATTTCCCCCATTGCTCCCAGAAGCTGTTAAAAAAGCAACAACAACAGCAAAACCCTAAAGCCTCTAATGTTTTCCCACTGCTGTTATATGAGCAGAATGAAGTACTAGTTACAATTAAGGTAACTGGTGTATTAGAAAAAACACAATGAGCTGTATATAACAATGGATTAAAAAAAGATCCTGTAGCTTCCATGCTAGCAACTTTTTCCAGTGGTAAACACAGTGCATCTAGACAGCTATGAGTAGTAACCTCTGGAACTGATTAGAGCTGCTCAATTGAACTCCATTCAGATAGGTGCTGAATTTCATACCCATTCCAATTACATGAGAAACTACAATTCCCACAATCTTAATGCTCACAAAGCAATACCTCCTCTTCTGAACACTGCTTCTATCAGTAAGAACAAGTGATGAGAATAATTTGCAATGATGTGTCCAGTTCAAATGTGCTACGGACACCAACAAAATTATTCTAGGATGACATTTTGGTCATAACTGGAATTCAATTGTCCCAAAAGTGCTTTTTCAAAAGGCAACTGGACTTTCTGGTTTTTCTTTGAAAATCTTTAGCTTCTCATCCAAGAGGCTTCTTGAATGAAGCATGGATGAGAAGAAGCTTCTTGGATGAGAAGCAAAAATGTCTTCAAAGAAAAAACAGAAAGTTCAGTTGCCTCTTGAAAAAGCACCTTTGGGACAACCATAATCTGGATGGCTGAGAATCTCCATAGACAGAGGCAGAAATGATGATATAGAAGAACTTGATTTTAAAATCAAAACCTTTGCCAGACTAATCCTCGGATGCAGCTCTTCTGCCTGGAATCCACACTGTATATATCAGACAATAATACCATCGAGCGGGTCCCAAGGTATTTCACGAGAAGAGTACTCCACTCCTCTGCTAACAATAGAGGCTTGAAATTTTGGCCTTGGACAACCTTGAACTAAGCCGCCTACGGCCTGACCTAAGCACAGCACACAAAATTGTCTGCTACAATGTCCTACCTGTCAACGATTACTTCAACTTCAACCACATAATACATGGGCAAACAATTGATACAAAGTCAAGGCAAACCACTCCAAACTCGATTGCAGAAAATACGACTTCAGCAACAGAGTAATAGTATTTTAACCTGAACTCCATATGGAATTATCCAAGCAGCTCATTTGTCAATTCACTTTATTGACTCCCCCCCCCCCAATTGGAATCAGATCCTCTTTTTACTAAAGAGTTTTATTTATTTTGCTGACTATACCTTTCTCTTCGTACTTGGACAAAACCCTGCCTGCCTGAGATCTTTGCTTGATGTAGAATAAAGCAGACTTCTGCTTGCATTTCTCCAAAGCCTTTTTGAAGACCATCCCTATTTACCAATATGGAACTGGGGATGGGGCAATTGCTTTTCGGACCTGGGGCAAGTTGTGGAGAAGGAGAAAAAAAACGGTTAGCCCTTTTTGCATTGTTCTTGCCACCCTCTGAACGTTTCTGCAAGATAGAAACTTTTTCCTGTTCTCAGGCAATCATAGGGCTTGGAAGAGAAGTGGGGATATTTATTCCCTTGGAGATAAAGTGATATGATACCAACTGGGAAAAAGAGAGCAGCTTGGTTAGTGAATCAGCCTATACAGTGATGGCAAGTTAGGGAAGAATGATTTGTATGAATGAGGGAAAATATACGTGTTCCAATGTTGCAGGATCCAGTCTGGGTGTTGTGGCCTGCCAGCGGAGCTGTTGGCAGACTCAGACAGTGAGAAGTTTGGGAGGAACATGGACCAGTCCTGGAGTCTGGGGAAGGCTCTGATGAGTGCCCTGTGTCAAAGGCAGAGATGGGGCCAGGGCCGTCCAACAGTTATCAGCTGCCTTCGGAGTCGGAGATCAGTGGGGCAGAAAAACAGCTGGAGCCTGTTCCCGCTGTGTGCATGCTCAGAACTGCTAGGAGAAGGGAACAGTTAAGAAACAAGGCTTGACTCGGGAGTAAAGGCATAGGTGGACGGTGAATGGCCCCTCCCATAGGGAACAAAGAGGAGCAAAAGGGGAGTGGAATTTGCAGGAAACAATTAATTCACTTATTTAGTGTGAATATTTGTTCGTGAGTCTCAGAGGCACCTTGCCAAATATTTTCTTGTACAGCATTGTGTTTGGAAGATATCGGGCTGGCAGCTCTCCAAGCCTGATAATGTCTGTAGTCCTTGAAAGACTGTTTGCCAGGACTTTGCTGGATGTGAATGAGGGGAATTCACATTAGCTTCATAAAAAGGGGGTTTGGTAGGGACAAGGAGTCAGCTTCGTGATTTTGTGAAGCCTAGGTGAGAACACTGGGTTGGTCACTTGGGCCAGAGATTTAGTCTTCTGAGCTTTCGCACGCAAGCTGGAGCCCATCCTCGTGAGCTCTCTCTCACCAGAATATGTCACAAATTCTGACGACAAAGAAGTTCCACGAGGATGGGCTCCATCATGAGTCCGAAACCTCAGAAGACTAAACTTCTGGTTCCGGTGGAATGATCTGTACATTTTACCATTCAGTATTTCAACTCTGCTACTAGATACAATTCAAAACCCGCAATTATGGGGTAGATGAAAACATCTGCAAGTTAAGTAAATTTTGCACATTCCAAACACTGGAACAGTTTCATATTCTTTTGCTGAGTAAGGAGTTAAATAAAACAGGAACATGGCGCGTGTGGTGACTGCCATTTTTAGTATTTATTTATTTATTTATTTTATTGAACTTATTAGTCGCCCCCTCTCCCCACAGGGACTCGGGGCGACGTACAGAGCAATAATCAAGATAGCACCATAAAATCGTGCAGAGGAGGTAAAAATAAGTCCATAAATAAGCATACTTACAAAGTTTAAAACCCCAAAAATATTAAAAACAAAATTTCCCATTGTAAAATGACCTGGGGTGGCAAGATAGTAACGTTATGCCAGGCCGGCTTGACAAAACAGGTAGGTCTTCAGCTTCATACGGAAGGAGCGAAGATCGGTTGTTGTCCGGATGTCTGGGGGGAGGTCATTCCAAAGGGTAGGGCCCACCACAGAGAAGGCCCTACTCCTGGGCACCGTCCCCAGGCACTCTCTAGAGGACGGCACCCGGAGTAGCCCCTCCCTGTGTGAGCGAGTGGGTCGCAGGGATGTATGGGGCAGGACGCGATCCCGCAGGTAACTAGGCCCTGTGCCATGGAGCGCTTTGAAGATGGTAACCAGTACCTTGAAGCGCACCCGGTAGGCCACAGGAAGCCAGTGCAGCTCGCGCAGGATAGGTGTTATATGGGAGAATCTCGATCTCCCCATAATAACCCGCGCGGCTGCATTCTGGACCAACTGCAGTCTCCGGGCGCACCTCAAGGGGAGCCCCATGTAGAGAGCGTTACAGTAGTCCAGGCGGGACGTCACCAGCGCGTGAGTGACTGTGCGCAAGGCCTCCCGGTCCAAAAGGGGCCGCAACTGGCGCACGAGGCGAACCTGGAGGAACGCCACCCTTGCCACGGTCGCCACGTGATCTTCTAAGGTCAGCCGATCGTCAAGGAGGACGCCCAAGTTGCGCGCCCCTTCCACCGGGGCTAATTGCTCATCCCCGATGGTCAGCGATGGAATATGCTGATTGAATCGGGAAGCCGGGAACCACAGCCACTCTGTCTTGGAGGGGTTGAGCCTGAGCCTGCTGTCATCCATCCAGACCCGTACGGCTTCCAGACATCGGGTCATCACTTCGACAGCCTCGTTGGGGTGGTTTGGGGTGGAAATGTACAACTGAGTATCATCAGCGTACAGATGGTAACTCACCCCAAAACCACGGATGATCTCGCCCAGCGGCTTCATATATATGTTGAACAAGAGAGGCGAGAGAATCGACCCCTGTGGGACCCCACAAATGAGGGGCCTTGCGGTCGACCTCTGCTCCCCCGTCAACACACATTGCGTCCGGCCAGAGAGGTAGGAGTGGAACCACCGTAGCACGGTGCCTCCAATCCCCAACCCCTCCAGCCGGCGCAATAGGATACCATGGTCGATGGTATCGAAGGCCGCCGAGAGATCTAATAGAACAAGGATGGAGGAACAACCCTCATCCTTTGCCCTCCAGAGATCATTCACCAACGCGACCAAGGCCGTCTCCGTGCTGTGACCGAGTCGGAAGCCGGACTGGCGCGGGTCTAGATAATCATCTTCCTCCAGGTGACGCGGAAACTGCTGAGCCACCACACTCTCAACAACCTTTGCTAAAAAAGGAAGGTTGGAGACAGGACGATAATTTGCTAGTTCCTTTGGGTCCAGAGAAGGCTTCTTGAGCAGGGGCCTGACCACCGCCTCTTTCAGGGCGGCCGGCATCCGGCCCTCCCCCAACGAAGCGTTCACCAGCCCCAGTAGCCAGCCTCGTGAGCCCTCCCAGGACGCCAGCACCAACCAGGAGGGACATGGGTCCAGTAAACATGTGGTGGCCCGCAGTCGCCCGCGCAACCTGTCCAAATCTTTGATGACAACAGGGTCAAACTCCTCCCAGCATGGTCTCTCAAGACTAGTCTCGGACGTCCCCACTGGAGCACTGGAGTGGGTCCAACCTCTCCGGATATGATCGATTTTATCCTGCAGGAACTCTCCAAATTCCTCTGCCCTGCCCTGCAATGGGGGGTCCCGCTGCTCCTGTGACAGAAGGGAGCGGGTCACCCGAAACAGGGCAGCAGGGCGGTTCTCTGCGGACGCTATAAGAGTGGCACAATACTGACGTTTGGCCACTCTTATTGCCACAAGGTAGGTCCTTATGTAGGCTCTTACCTGTGTTCGGTCAGCTTCGGAGCGGGAGGATCTCCACTTACTCTCCAGGTGTCTCCTAAGGCGTTTCATCGCCCTTAGCTCCCCGTTAAACCAGGGGGCCCGGGTCGATCGTGACCGTCGGAGAGGCCGCAAAGGCGCCACCCGGTCCAAGGCACCGGCAGCCGCACTATTCCATGCGGCTACCAGGTCCTCAGCCCGGGAGCGGGACAGGTCAGCAGGAAATGGCCCAAGCTCAGCCTGGAACCTATCCGGTTCCATCAGGCGCTTGGGGCGGAACCATCTGGGATAATCTGGTTCCGCCTCCCCGCGGTGGGGAGTAGCGCCAGGGAAGTCAAGCTGGAGAAGTGAGTGATCTGACCATGACAGGGGCGTGATGACTAAATGCCCTCTTCCCAGATCACTCGTCCACTGGTCGGAGACAAACACAAGATCCAGAATGTGGCCTCGCTCGTGAGTGGGGTCCTGAATTACTTGAGTCAGACCCATGGCTGTCATGGAAGCCATGAATTCCCGGGCTACCTCGGATGCCTTTCCCGTTGACGGCAGGTTGAAATCCCCCATCACTAGTAGTTTGGGGGTCTCAACCGCCATCTCCGCGATCCGCCCAGCAGATTTGTACTTAGTAGTTGGCAGGTTTGTACTTTTTGTGCCTATCGGATATATCTGACATTGGACCTTGTAGAATTTTATTCAAGCCTTCCTTGGCAATAAATGAGTTTGACTTGCAGGGACATTGCCTGGAAATTTAATGTAGCTGTTGGAGAAATGAAAGCAAAGAGAGCAGAGAATACAGAAAGAGAGATAACAATGCATAAAGGCAATGCATAATTTATAAAACAGGCCATCTGAAGCAGAAACTTTTTGCTCTCCTTTTATGAGTATTTCATTGCCCATTTATGGTGTGTGAGTGTATTATTAAAACTGGAAAAAGTAATAAAGAAAAAAAGAGCCCCTGGTTTATTTTTAAGAAAAAGAAGACTCTTCTTTGGGGGGTGGTGAAGTATTAATACTGCTAGAGAGAATTAGAAATCTGGGTTGAAAAGAGACTTAAGAAAGTATAAAGTTTCTAAAACAAAAAAGGTTAAATGAGCTGGTGTTATGGAAGTCCTCTCTTTGAATACTTTTAAGGCTAGTACTGTATTTTTATGCATATGTTTTTCAAATGTCTATATTTGTGCAATAAAGTATGTTATATAACTATGGCATATATATGTTATATAACTATGTGCGTGCCACAGTGATAACAATGAGCTCTTGTCCCTTGGAAAAAGTCTCCAAATTATGAAAACAAGAGACAGGTTAGATTTATCACAAGAACACAGCTGATTTCTTTAATACAAGGGGTTTTTGTTTGGAAATCATAGCTAGATACTTTTAGAGAACCTCAGCATTGATGTAAACAAAATCAACCTTCAAGGTTACATTTCAAAAGTACTTGCATTAGTATAATTAGATACTGCAAATTATAACAGCTGGTTTAGAAAATTTTAAAAAGTGAAAATTATTAAAAGCAGAAGGAAGAATTTTATCAACTCACAGAACCAATTATGATACTGAAATTTTGGTTTACTGCAATTAAAATAATAGCCCATCAAAATGTAAAATTGAGTGAAGAACAGTCTCCTATAAAAGGCTTATAATGACTTTTATCTCAGCAAACATTTAAAGTGTTACTTAATTGGACCTAGTTTACTGAATCTCTAATGCCATATGTTGCTATTAATAGAGAACTATAATTTTCCCTATTCTTTTTTCTCCCTTGCAGTATTAATATTTATAAATATATTTGTATAAAAGCATTATTTGCATTCTTAATTGCTTGGCTACAATCCAAATCGCCATAACAGCAACTGGAATAATCATATAAGAAAAGAAAATGCAAGGTGGTTATATGCAGCCTTTTTGAAGTTTTGTTGTTGTTAAGGAGCAATAACAAAAAACACAATCATTTTTGCTGGAATATCTAGTGATTAACTCTAATTTCTGCCTCAAGTAATCATACTGTACTAATTGGACAAATTACTTGCAGCCTCAGATGATCTAATGTTATAAATTAACTTGCAATAATTTAATATATACCATCATAAGTGAATTATTTAGTAAAAATGAAAATGATTAGTCAAATCTACATAACCAATTTCCAAACTGACTCATGGCAATAGACTAACAGACATCCTTGAGACAAGTTGACTTCTAATTACTGTAGCCATGATCTCTTGGCAGGATCCATTTGCTGTCTTCAGGAAGAGTTTCTTTTTGGTTTTGTTTTAGTTTCCAAATCTAAATCCATTGCTCTAGAATTTTCATCCAAGCGCTAACCACTATCAATCTTTATAAACTTCCAAGATCAGTGAAGGTCTGTAAAGATCATACTTAGGAGGAAGACTACCAGAAAATATCAGGCAGTTGATTAGACTGAGAAAATGAAATATGTCTTGGAAACAGGCAGCCACCTTTGTGTGAATATGCCATGTAGTCCAGGGATGGGCTGCAAAAATTGCAGCAACAGGTTTGCTGCCCTATTGCTGGGTGGATGTGGCCATGTGGGCGTGACCTAGTCTGCCTCCTGCACCATGGTGGTGGTGCACTATGCTCCCCGGCATCCAGAGGCTTTCCTTGAGTCTCCGGAAGGATGAAAACTGCTTCCCTGGGCTCCGGAGACCCTCTGGAAGCCAGAAACAGGCCCATTTCTGGACTTCAGGAACTTCTGGTAGGACGGTTTCCCTCCTCCTTGAGCCTCCACACAGGCCCTGCACTTACCTGGCATGATGAACGGGCTGTGCGGAGGCTCCTGGGAGGGCTGGGGTGGGCATGGTCAGCCAGGGGTGGCATTTGGAGGTTTGACGAACTGGGCAGAATCCTAGCTAGAGGATTGCCCAAACCCATGCTAACCCCCAGCAGCCCATCCCTGATGTAGTTCCCAGAATTTACAGTACTTACTTAGTTTATTTATATGCCACTCTAATCCAAAAGGATTCTGGGTGGTTTACAATCCCCTCTTACAAGTCAGAGTAAACTACCAAAACAATTTACATTTGGAAATGTAACTGAACTTATGGACCAAGCATCAAACAAAACTCCTTAGCCTTGCATGCCAATGTTCCCATATAGCAGTCTCCCAATTTCTAGAGATCAACTCTATTTCAAAATCTTTAGTCTCCAAAATAGTATGTGTGCTGGCAGATATATTCAATTGTGGCAGCAGCAGGGCTCAGACAAACTGGGAAACCTAAATTTCCGCCCCAAGCGCCTGATGGAACCGGATAGGTTCCAGACGGAACTTGGGCCACCTCCTGTGGACCTGACCCGCCCCCGAGTGGAGGACCTGGTAGTCGCATGGAATAGTGCGACTACCGGGGCCCTAGACCGGGTGGCGCCTTTGCGGCCTCTCCTGCGGCGACGAACCACCCTGGCACCTTGGTTTACCGAGGAGCTAAGGGTGATGAAACGCCACAAGAGACGCCTAGAGAGTCGTTGGAGATCCTCCCGTTCCGAATTTGACCGAGCACAGGCACGAGCCTATTTGAAGACGTACCTTGTGGCATTAAGAGCGGCCAAACGTCAACATTGCGCCGCTCTTATTGCGTCTGCAGATAACCGCCCTGCCGCCCTGTTTCGGGTGACCCGTTCCCTCTTGTTTGAGAGACCACGGGAAGCCCCACTACAGGGCAGAGCAGAGGAGTTTGGGAATTATCTACAGGACAAAGTCGCTCAAATCCGGATGGGATGGACCCCTTTCAGTGGTTCAGTAGAGACGCCCGTTGCGAGTCTTGAGGGACCGCTTTGGGAGGAGTTTGACTCGGTTGCCATCGAGGATTTGGACAGGTTGCGTGGACGTCTGCGACCCACCACATGTTTATTGGACCCGTGTCCCTCCTGGCTTGTACTGGCATCCTGGGAGGTTACGCGCGACTGGCTCCTGGGCCTGGTGAACGCCTCGTTGGGTGAGGGGTCTCTACCGGCCGCCTTGAAAGAGGCGGTGGTGAGGCCCCTGCTCAAGAAGCCTTCCCTGGACCCAACGGACCTAGTCAATTATCGTCCAGTCTCCAACCTTCCTTTTTTAGCGAAGGTTGTAGAGAGTGTGGTAGCACAGCAGTTCCCACGTCACCTGGAGGAAAATGATTATCTAGACCCGCGCCAGTCCGGCTTCCGACCCGGGCACAGCACGGAGACGGCCTTGGTCGCATTGGTTGATGATCTCTGGAGGGCCAGAGATAGGGGTTGTTCCTCTATCCTGGTCCTATTAGATCTCTCGGCGGCGTTCGATACCATCGACCATGGTATCCTGTTGCACCGGCTAGAGGGGCTGGGAGTCAGGGGCACCGTTTTACGGTGGTTTGGCTCCTACCTCTCTGGTCGGACGCAACGTGTGTTGACAGGGGAGCAGAGTTCGACCCGGAGGCCACTCACATGTGGAGTGCCATAGGGATCGGTGCTCTCGCCTCTCCTGTTCAACACATATATGAAACTGCTGGGCGAGATCATCCGTGGTTTTGGAGTGGGATATCATCTGTATGCTGATGATACTCAGCTATACATTTCCACTCCGAACCACCCCAATGAGGCCGTCGAAATGATGTCCCGGTGTCTGGAGGCCGTACGGGTCTGGATGGATGGCAACCGACTAAAACTCAACCCTTCCAAGACGGAGTGGCTGTGGCTTCCGGCCTCCCGGTTCAACCAGGTGCTTCCATCTCTGGCCATCGGGGGCGTCCAACTAGCCCCCATGGAACAGGTGCGCAATTTGGGCGTCCTCCTGGATGCCCGGCTGTCCATGGACAACCATGTAACAGCCGTGGCAAGGGGGGCGTTCCATCAGGTTCGCCTGATGCGCCAATTGCGCCCCTTATTGGACCGGGATGCCCTACGCACAGTCACCCATGCGCTAGTGACGTCTCGCCTGGATTACTGCAATGCTCTCTACATGGGGCTTCCCTTGAGATGCACTCGGAGACTACAGTTGGTCCAGAACGCGGCCGCGCGGGTGATTATGGGGAGGACTAGATACTCCCCTGTAACACCTCTCCTGTGAGAGCTGCACTGGCTGCCTGTGGTCTACCGAGTGCGTTTCAAGGTTTTGATTATGATCTTTAAAGCGCTCCATGGCACAGGGCCTAGTTATATGCAGGATCGCATCCTGCCCCACACATCCCTACGACCAATTCGCGCACGCAGAGAGGGACTTCTCCGGGTGCCGTCCGCCAAACAGTGTCGGGGGGCGACACCCAGGAGCAGAGCCTTCTCTGTGATGGGCCCAGCCCTGTGGAATGACCTCCCCCGTGACATCAGGATTACTTCCGATCTCCGCTCCTTCCGTGTACAGCTGAAGACCCACCTCTTTCAATTATCCGGCCTGGCTCAATCGCAATCGTAATTTTCCCATTCCTCCAAACTGTTTTTAAATTGTCCTTAAATATTAATTTTTATTGGGTTTTTACAATTGGGGTATTTTAAAGTTGATTTTTAACTGTCTATTGATGTAATTTGTTTCCTCCTCCGTGTATGTATGTAGGTATGTTGTGTATGTATGTACGTTTGGTGTTGTTATATATTTTTTATGTTTTATGCTCCATTGTACGCCGCCCCGAGTCCTACTTGGAAAGGGAGCGGCTAATAAATCCAAATTTATTATTATTATTATTATTATTAAATCTCTTGGGCATAACCTGCTGTCAAAGATATCCCAAGGCCTGACACCATCTCGCAGAAGGCTACCCCATCCATTTTTGCAAATCTCTCTTGTCCCCTGGCTGTTGCAAATTGGTTGACAAGTTCTTTGTTAGTTCCTGGAACGTCTTCATCTAAGCTGGATGGCCCATGCACTGCAGCTAATTCAGATTGCTACTCGTGTTGCCCAAGCTCTGAACATCATCTCATGGACACCTAACACCATCACCCATCCAGTCCATAGCTTCAAGCATTTTCCACACTTCACCTGGTCCAGATCTCAATCAATCTTTTCCACTTTCCCCTCTTCTCTTCTTCTGCCATCCAATATACACCAAGCCCTCAAAGATCTCTACCTCATAGTTCCTCCATTTCCCTTTGCATCCAATCTGATTCAGTAACTTGTACTGCACTTTCATTTCCCTTTCAATAATTTTCACTATTCTGTTCTGTCTAGCTTCTCCTTCCAATCCTCCTTACTATTGAGCTCAAAGAACATTTTACTTTTAGATAACGAATATTTTTCAGCACTTTTGTATTACTAAGAAATATTGAATATCGCTTAAGCTGAAGTTATGTATAATGGAAAGAATTATTTTATTTATTTTATTTTATTTATTTATTAAATTTATAAACCGCTCCTTCTCCCCGAAGGGACTCGGGGCGGTGTACAGACAAAAGTTAAAATACCATATACATAGAAAAACATCAGAACCCCGTAAAAACGAATTACATAAAAATCTGTACAATAATAATAAAATTAAAACAACATTAAAAAATCTACCCCAGAAATTTAAAATACCGGCCAGGAGGATTGAAGAATAAAACTATAATTGGGCCAGGCCAGCTAATTGGAACAGGTGGGTCTTGAGTTTCTACTTAACACACATAAGCACCCTGATTATTATTTTGTTTTGCATCTTCTCTTCTAGGATGGTGTAAAGTTTAAAGAAAAGGATAATTTATGTAACTCCCAGACCGCTTTCACTCTCAGTCAACCTACTTCACAGGCTATCACTGTGGGGATAATATATGGAGAGAACCTATAGAAACCTTCTTAAGCTGTTATAGGAATGGAGGGATATTAATAAAATATTTATGTCTTGGCTGTACATTGATACCAATATTTACTTTAAAAGCGAACAAGCAGTAATAATCAGGAAGACACTTCTGCATCAAATACCGTATTTTTCGGAGTATAAGACGTACCGGTATAAGACGCACCAAGGTTTTGAAGAGGCAATTTTTTAAAAAAGTAGGTAGGTAGATAGAGGGATAGAGAGAAATAGAGTAGGTAGGTAGGGATAGAGAGAGAATAGGTAGGTAGGTAGGTAGGTAGGTAGGTAGAGGGATAGAGAAAGAGAGAGAGAGAGAGTAAGAGAGAGAGAGAGAGAGAGAGAGAGAGAGAGAGAGAGAGAGAGAGAGAGAGAGAGAGAGAAGGGGGCTGGGGGGGCAAAAATGGCCCATTTTTTGCTCATTTCTGCCCTCCCCACGCCCCAGGAGCTCTCTGAAGGCTATGCATGGCCATTTTGGTGAATGGGGCAGGGTTTCGGGAGGCAAAAAAATGCTGTATTTGATGTGTAAGACGCACTCAGATTTTCACCTCTTTTTTGACAAAAAAAGGTACATCTTATACTCCGAAAAATACGGTAATCCTTGATTACCGTACCAACAACTATTGGTTTAGTGACCATTCAAAGTTATGGTACTGAGCTTATGACCGCTTTTCACACTTATGACCATTGCAGCATCTCTGTGGCCATGTGATCAAAATTCAGACACTTGGCAACTGATTCACATTTATGACAGTTGCAGTGTCCAGAGTCATGTGATCAGTCAATGGGGAAGCCAGATTAACTTAGCTGTTTTACTAATTTAACAACTGGAGTTATTCACTTAATAACGGTGGCAAAAAAGGTCATAAAATGGGGCAAAACTCATGCTTAGCCACAGAAATTTGGGGGGGGGGGTCAATTGTGGTCGTAAGTCGAGGACTTTCTGTAATGATAAAAAAAGAATAAAACCTGCTAGGTTTTATTAAAAAACAAGGAAGCAATAATTTAGGCAGCTGATATAATCAAGGCAAATAAATGCATTAACATTTCTCCAAAAGCTCTTCACCAAGAGGATCTACTTATTTAGTTGCTTATCTGAGATGGTATGGGTTCTCCTGCTTGAGCAGGGGGCTGGACTAGAAGACCTCCAAGATCCCTTTATTCTATTCTATTCTATTCTATTCTATTCCATTCCATTCTATTCCATTCTATTCTAATCTAATCAATCCTATCCTATCCCCATCCCTATCCTTATCCCTATTCTATTTTCTATTCCTATTCCCATTATCTGACAGCATTACACAAAAGCATTCAAATGATATTCCCAGGATCCCTAGAGCTGTCAACTCATCTTCAGGGACAATAATAAAGAAAACCCTTCCCTGACTCTTAGTCACTGTATATTCCGCCATATAAGGCGACTGGGCGTATAAGATGACCTCCTACTTTCAGGCGCCCTTGAGCTGGATGAAGGACTCCGCATTGCCGGGCTTTCGTAGTTTGAGCTCAGCGCCTTCCTCCTCCAGATCTCCAGCCAGACCTTACTAAGCCATCTCAGCGCTCATCCATCCATGTGTCCAGGTGAGGAGCGCTGAGGTTATAGATCAAAAGGCCGGCATCTGCACTGGTGGCGGCGCGGCTTTTTGCTTGGTGGCGTTGCTTTTTTTTTCCTTTTGGTTTTTTGGTATACCCGGCGTATAAGACGACCCCCAATTTTTGAAATATTTTGGGGGGTTAAAAAGTCGTCTTATATGCCGGAAAATACGGTAGTTCATTTCTATAGCCACCCATCTCAGCCTGCTGACTCTGGGAGGCGAAAATTCTAAAATTTGGAATATCAGATTAGAACTCTTACTGCGAATGGGGAACATGCTATTGCCCATAATTCATGGCTCCACTGGCCTTAGAAAAATGCACAAGCTTGTAAAGTTCGGAGCAAAACAAACAAACACCAGTGGAGCTTTTGAGCTTTCATTAACCCCTCTTACTAGGGAGGAAGTCAAACAGGGGGCAATGTCCCTTCCAACTCTGTTATTCTGAGAGAGATATGCAACCAATAGCTAAGTTCTTAATGTCCTCTGCATGACTCAAGCATTCCCAAGAAGACAAATTAAAATAGCAAAGGCCTTCTGGAGGTCAGGAGTTAGAGATTGTTTGTCCCATTATTTTATAGGAAGGCAACGTGGTGAAGGAAGGGAAAACCCCTGCTTCCTTCTAAGTAAGCCACAACTCCTGAGTGTAAGTCCCTGCAGACTCAGGGATAGCTAAGTGTAAAGGCTGCTGTATAAAAAGGCCCTGTGTGTGGGCTGGAGAAGAAGGTAGAAGAAACAGCAGACACCAGCAAACAACAACAACCACGAGACGCCTGTGGAGGAAGCACCAGCTGGAATTATTGCTATCAAGGCCTATATAAACAGACTCGCCTAGCTTTCTATGCTGTCTGGCTGAGATCCAGCTCATTTCACGGCCACAGAATAGAACTGGTTCCTAATATTGAAAAGCGTTATTTAAAAGGAAGGAGCCAGACAAGCTTTTTTTTTTTTTTACTTTTGAGCCTAGAGCAGTGTTTCTCAATCTTGGCAACTTGAAGATGTCCGGACTTCAACTCCCAGAATTCCCCAGCCAGCTGGCTGGGGAATTCTGGGAGTTGAAGTCCGGACATCTTCAAGTTGCCAAGGTTGAGAAACACTGGCCTAGAGGAATGCTTGAAATATTTTTTAGGCCTCAAGGAACACCTACATCTTCAGGCTCAAAATTAGGCCTAAAATTAGTGTTTTATTTTCCACATGTACAATTATGTACCACCTTAGTGAAGAAAGCTCATCACAAACACATAGAAGTCATTATGAAGATATTAAACAGGAAAAAATCAAATGTAACTTACCAGGTCCATTTAAGTACTGTGTGAGTGAACAGTGCAAGCGCACAATTATAGGCTCTGTGCGGATTACATCCCAGGCCACTGCAATCTCTTCCTGCATGAGGAGCACAACAGGACCTTAGCCATTATCAGGAATTTTTTTTTACAAATTTCACAGCTAGCGAAGAAATTGAAGATGCTCACCTAAGTTCTTTTCTAAATTGATTGGCCAAGACAAATGTTGTATCAGCTGCTATCTAGTGTACAAAAGGTCAGTAGTAGAACTAAAATGGGACTTGAACAGGAACTAGCTCTATAAATGGAAAGAAATGGCATATACACAAATACATGCATACATACATACATACATACATACATACACACACACACACACACACACATACATACAATATATATAGTATATATATACACACACACACACAGTTGTAACTATATATATATATATATATATATATATATATATATATATATATATATATATATATATATATATATATATATATATATATATATATATATATATATATATATATATATATATATATATATATATATATATATATATATATATATATATATATATATATATAGGGTTTCCAAAAGGGTTGCGCACTGGCCCCTTTTGCTCCCTCCGGAGGCTTCAAGAGGCTTCCCTGAAGCTGCCAGAGAGAAAAATGGCCTTACGGTATATACTTTCCACTTAGCTATGTTGAGAGTACAGGATTCTACCTCAGATCTTTTAGTCATCACCTTCAGAGGTGGGACTGAGAGCTACAAAATATGGGCTCAGGGGCTGCACTAGAGATTGGCCACCTATGGTATAAACAGCTGAGAAGATGAGCAGTCTAATTTAGATAATGCAACTTCCATCAGGAATGTGTGAATCAGTACAAATCCAATCTGTTTTGCAGTCCATGTTTTAATTTGCATAAAGAGCTTTTGTACAACATTTTGCCTCATATAGCATTTTTAAAATCAATTCCCTACTTAATAGGGATAATGCAGAACTCTTATTCTTTATCACATGCAATCCCCAAGTAGGTTTTCTTCACAAGAACACAACTCCCGTGTTTCTCCAAAGAGACCTTGAAAGAAGCCCTATCACGTTTTTGAGCGCATGTGATCAAATTAAGCCCCACTCACAAAATTAGCCCTAATTAAGACCCTGCCCCCCCTGGAGTGCAGGGGGTGGGGAAAGGCACACAGGTAAAAAAATAAGCTAGGGTGGGGATAGGGCGGTAGAGCTGCCCTACTTACTAGGCCTCCCACACCCAGACACCTACCTTGTCTTCTTCTGCAGCTGCTTGCCACCACTCGGATGCATCGCCCCAGCTTCTGTTTTACCTTTAGATGCCTGCGAGAAGGTGAAACGGAAGCCAGGGTGATGCGTACGAGTGGCAGCAAGCGGCCAAAGAAGAAGTGAGCCAGTAGCAGGCTCCTGCTGGGCGGGACTTTGGTGCCACCACCATGAGGTGAGTCAATAATTAGAACCCTCCAAAAAGACAGTATCGTGTTTTGGTATAGAACTTTCAGAAACCTTCACGTGTTCTTTTTCAGACACAACTGGGAAAATGCTTTTATCCAATGAAATTAGTTCATTGTAATTCAAGGTGTGTCACACAGGCAGATCTTAATTTAGGCAGACCTCACAAATGTGATTCCAAAGAAATCTAGGGCATATTGCTTTTATAGGCATTTACCTTTGGAAACCATTCTGCAAACCTTTCCACTGAAAATAAAAAAACACATCCCCCCACCATGCAAGAAAAAAAAATATGGATTTAAATAAAAAGAAGTAACTGCCTGTGAACAATTGACTTTATATCCTGCTGAAAGACAGAGACAGCTGCTTTTCAAACTTCATTATACAACCTTGTTATTAAATTACTTACATCAAGAAAGCTAACATCAATATGCAGATCAATATCTACATCATCAATGGCTCCATATTCCCTGAAAGGAAAGAACATGACATTATATCTAAGTCTGATATTTTTGATCATTCTTCCCAAGCTAACTGGCTATTCGGAAATGCAGTTTAAGCAGAAAATCTATGCTTTTACAGTGAAACGGGTTTGATTTGCCAATGGATTAGGATAAATAATTCTTCAGTGATACAGTAAATATTCTGTATGCTACACGTCGGCTATTCATAGTTCAGGAAAACCTTGAAGAGTGCATGCTATTGAAAATAGACAGGATTTGACTGGATGAACAAATAGTCAACACTAAAGGTGAATGAGCTAATATAATAGCATCTCTTCCAATAAAGTACCTTTTAAAAACGTATAGCCAATGAATAGTATTTGGAAATGTGATTTCACTAAAATCAATATTTGCTTAATACAGGGGTGTCCAAACTTGGGAACTTTAAGACTTGTGGACTTCAACTCCCAGAATTCCCCAGACAGCATGGCTGGCTGGGGAATTCTGGAAGTTGAAGTCCACAAGTCTTAAAGTACCCAAGTTTGGACACCCCTGGCTTAAAAATAAAAAAAATTAAAGGGGATATTTGTAGCCCAGGGTTGAACTGTAGGGTCCTTGATGCTCTGTGAGCTTAGTTGTTTTCTTACAGACATTTCATTCCTAAAGTAGGTAACATTATCAGTGCACTGGTGGTGTTATCTAGTTTGGTAATGAAAGGTTAATAATAAGTATCAAGCAAACGTGATTATTCTTTCAAGCTCATCAATTATAAACCTTGTTAAAGCTCATCTGAAGAATCAACACTGGATTCCCACAGACTTTTCATATATAAGAAAACTGTACTTCTGAATTTAAAAGGAATCGAAGAGAAAAAAGAATAAAAAATATTTGGGTTCTAATGCAGGCTTCATGATAGCAAGAGTTTATCTTCTAGTACAGGGATATCAAACTCCCAGCCTGCAGGCCAGATGCATCACGCACTGGCCACGCCCACACCTTGTTTAGCAAATTGGGGGAAAGTCCCGATATGTCACATGACGCCTTGACAATGTGAGAGTGACAGCCCTGTTCTAGAATGAATCTGGTTGGAACCAAGAGTTATGTTATTCCTTCAAAAGAAAGAAAGATTAGGTTTTCTAACTTCCCTGACAACAATTTTACCTAGCATTTTCTAGGATAAAGGTATTCTCCCATGGTCGCTGTCCAGTATTCAACAATTGGTATAATACCTATCTTTTATATTTAAGAAAAAGCTCAGTCTCTGGATAAAAATCCATATAACAGTAATTAGGCAGCACACCTCTTAAGTTGCTAGATTCATTTAGAATAACAATGTGCAACAAACATTCTTTTTTCATCTACATATTATGAAAGACACTGCTTTTGAAATTTCATTTCAAGAAGGAAGGAACTTTGGTAAAAAAAAAATTATGGGTGGTCTTCTTGCACTTATTCTAGTTTCAAGGCCTGTGTGTGTGTGTGTTTGTGTCTGTGAGAGAGAGAGAGAGAGAGAGAGAGAGAGAGAGAGAGAGAGAGAGAGAGAGAGAGAGAGAGAGAATGAGAGAAAGAATGAGAGAGAGAGAGAATGAGAGAGAGAGAGAGAGAGAGAGAGAGAGAGAGAGAGAGAGAGAGAGAGAGAGAGAGAGAGAGAGAGCGAGCTGCAGCCTTCCTGGCTTCCTCATGTGCACCCACAGCCAAGAGAAGACACCATAAGCAGACTCCTCCAAGTTGTGTGTGTGGAGTGTGTGTGTGTTATGATGTGTTGATAGACAGGGAATATTCAGAAAAGAACAACAGCAGCAGTTGCCTCTGCTATCATTTCTAAAAAGAAAAAGAAAAAAAACTCAAACATCCCCCAAAATAAGGTAGGAAAACAAACATCTCCATAAAATTTTACAAAGTTGCAGGGCAGTTTTTGGCACAGTATTCAATTTTTGAATCTTCTTAGTGTGTTATAGGAATTTCCAAATCATACCAATCAAAAAATGGCTCGCCTATTCCCAAATATCCTCCCTAGTTACAAAATATTCATGAACCAAAACTGGTTAAGCAGAGAACATACACTATCATACCCACCCCAGATTTTCCTTATTACCCCCAATTACTTTGGTTTTCTAAACATACTTCCAATCAAACATTGACTGTCAAAGAAGACTTGTATAGACCATGAAGTGTCCAGAGTCATTCTTGTAAATAGAGATAGTCCTCGATTTAGTGCCAGAATTGATCCCAAAAGTTATGTTGCTAAATGAAACATTTGTTAAATGAGTTTTACCCATTTTATGACTTTTCTTGCCACAATTATCTCCATCGCTGGCCATAGGGGGCGAACAATTGTCCCCTGTGGAACGGGCGCGCAATTTGGGCGTCCTCCTTGATGCCCGGCTGTCAATGGAGGACCATGTGGCAGCCGTGGCGAGGGGGGCGTTCCACCAGGTTCGCCTGGTGCGCCAATTGCGCCCCCTACTGGACCGGAGTGCCCTGCGCACGGTCACTCATGCGCTGGTGACGTCTCGCCTGGACTACTGCAATGCTCTCTACATGGGGCTTCCCTTGGGACGCATCCGGAGACTGCAGCTAGTTCAGAACGCAGCCGCGCGGGTTATTATGGGAAGTACACGTTACTCCCACGTAACACCTCTCCTGCGCGAGCTGCACTGGCTACCTGTGGCCTTTCGGGTGCGTTTCAAGGTATTGATCACCATCTTTAAAGCGCTCCATGGCAGTGGGCCTAGTTACCTGCAGGATCGCATCCTACCACACACGTCCCTGCGGCCTATCCGCTCACACAGAGAGGGGCTCCTCCTGGTGCCGTCTGCTGGTCAATGCCAGCGGGCGACACCTAGGAGTAGATCCTTCTCTGTGATGGGCCCAACCCTCTGGAATGACCTCCCCCCTGACATTCGAACTACCACCGACCTCCGTTCCTTCCGGCAAAAGTTAAAGACTCACCTATTTCAATCAGCTGGCCTGGCACTTTCTTAGTTTACCTCCCGGGGATTTATTCATTTTAATTGGGTTTGGGGTTTTAAAAGTTTTTATTATACTATATATTATATTTAATATTTATTATTCCATGTACAGTCTGTAACCTCCTCCACCCACCTACTTATTTAATTATTTAATTGTTTTGCATGTATTTTATAACGTATTTTAGTGACTGTACACCGCCCCGAGTCCCTTTCGGGAGAGGGGGCGGTCTATAAATATGAATAATAAAATAAAATAAATAAATAAATTATTAGGTGACTCACTCCAGTTAAGTTAGTAACACAACTGTTAAGTGAACCTGGCTTCCCCATTGATTTTGCTCATCAGAAGATCATAAAAGGTGATCATATGACCCCAGGACATTGCAACCATCATAAATACGAACCAGTTGCCAAGCCTCTGAATTTTGATCACATCCAATGGGGATGCTACAACAAATGTAAGTGTGAAAAATGGTCATAAGTCACTTTTTTCAGTGTGTTGAACTTTGAACCGTCACTAAATGAACTGTTGTAAGTCAAGAACTATCTGTGCAGATGTTGTTAGAAACTGGCCTTTTGTTTTGCAACATTTCAGCTTCTCATTCATTTCTTGCAATAATAAAAGAAGGCCAGCAGTGCAGAGATCCTTAGAAGCCGCAAGAAAAAGCAGCTCCTTGTCCATCTCTTGTCTAAATATAAATGTCTTTATGTTACAGGGCTATGTCATGGCAGCTTGAAAAAGCACTGCATGTTATTGATTGATGAGTTGGAATGGAAAGTGGAACGAGGCCTCCTATGAAGGTGACCCTGGTTTAATTTACAGTGATGTCCCAGTTGCCAGACTAGGTTATGGAAGTTGGAGACTAGCCATAAAGTTGAGAAAAAAGATCAATCAGTATTCAAGGGAACTTTTTTTTTTGACCACCAAGGAAGTTAAAACACACTCAACAGTTTGCACACAAGAGATGGCTTTTTTTAAAAAGAAAAGGGATGCTTCCTCATTTATTTGTTCCAAGCGAGAAGCAGCCAGCTTCTTAATGGATTGAGTCTCAAAAGACATTGAAGCAGGTCCTGAAGAAATTAAGCATGGTGGTGGTTTTTTTTAATAAAAAGTTAAATTTACTTTCATAACTGCAAACCCAAAGGGAGCTTATTATGAAGCTATGTACAGCTTTTCAACCATAGCAGTTATCAGGATATGCAATTAAATGATTATCTTATTCATTTCCTCCTTGGACTTTAATCTCCAACATTCTGTATACTCAATGAATTTCCACTTAATTCAAATAGCATGTAATGAAAATATTTTCCCCCTGTACATATTGTCTAAGGAACTGGAATGTACACTCGCAATTCAATTTGCATGTCACTGAGCAAATGAAACAAATGAATGTTAAGGTAACTTTTGGTTCACTGAGGATCTGGATAACTGGAGTGACTGCCAATGAAATAGTCTTAGAAGATTGTGTTCAAAAACTGACAAATCACAGATTAAGAGAAAGACATAGGCCTAATCTGCAATGATGTTATACCGTATATATCTGGAATCCTGATGAGGACTACTCCATTGTAGGGTACACTATAAACCTGATCCATAAAGATTAAGTGGCCTATAAAGCAAGTGGAAGAAGTAGGATGGGCATTATTCAGGGGGATTTTGGCAATTACAGTGACCATTTTTTCCCCTGGCAGTGATTTATTTTGGTTGATTCATGCGGAATACAAGTGTACAATCCAGTTTATGAATAAATGAAGGTACTGTACTATCAAGATTCTGGACCAGCCTATACAAGAGAGTTACCAATTGCTGCAATCATGTGAAATAACACTTAGTTAAAGGAAGAAAGCCAGTAATATATAAGTCTACTGACAGTATGCTGAAGATGTTAGGCAGGAACATTGAAGGTGCAATCTTAGCCATGCATATTACAGGGAAGGGGAAAAAATCATTTTTAAACTTTCTATATTTATGATATTCGAACTGCAGCCTCTAATAGGTTCAGGAAATATTACCAGTTTCATGAATTGTTGGTCAGCATCATTTACAGGAACAGAACTTCCCTTTCTATCTAAATCTATTTAGGATTGTGGCTTTAAGACAATCATTTCACTGTGGTTAGTATATTTAGAAATAATGAACTGACTCACCTAAGTTGGCAGTGAAGTTAAAAACAACACTTGAAGTATAGATAGCATTAACAATTACAATTTAAAAAGTTTACATCACTCATCACCTAATTCAGCTTTTGCTCTTTAAATAATCTCATCACTCCACTAAATAATCCAAGGCATGTCTCTGAAGAACAGATTTCTCATAGAAGCCTAGAATCAGCAATTGGGACTTTTGCGTAGCTACCTTCAAATTAGTCTCCTATTTTAAAAATGAAGAAAAAATTTCAATGTTCTAAACAGCAATGATTATCTAAATCTTGTTACTATAATTGCTTCCCATAATGCTTTGATGCACAAACAGTTTGAGGCATTGTGGGACATTTAAATGGATTTTAGAAAAGTTTTGACTTCTGCCCAGAATTTCTTCAGGCCTGCAACCAATTCTGCCTATATTGATTTGACATTTTCCATTATAATGGCCAAGTAGAAAACATTCTGTTTGAATGACTGCCTTGTTCAATTCCAGTAACTTAAAAGAAAACCAGGGCTTTGAAATGTGTCTCAAGACAGCATTTAGATCACCTAGTTAGAATTTTTGCTATGAAGTAAAGAGAATTATATTTCTATTTAATTATAATCACATTTCTTTTTTATTTATTAATACAAATGGCTGCCCATCTCATAGAAAGATTTGTATGTTCATTCTTTAGTTCTCATCAGTTTCTGATGAAACATTTTCTCTTTTTTGTTAAAATGTAATTGTTTATCCACAAAAAATTACTTTTCCTTGCTTACATAGATATTCTTAATATCAAAAGAAAAAATGAAAAAAAAGCATTTAACACCCTGAACTGATTGAAAGGATGAAGTCATTTAGTAAAGGAAACCAAAGGACTGAACTCATTAGTCAAAATGATCATACTTGAATTTATTGTACTTGATTGGGACAACATAACATATGTAAATGTAAAGGTTTCCCTCACACTTTATGTGCTAGTTGTTCCCGACGCTAGGGGGCAAAGTTCATCTCTGTTTTAAAGCCAAAGAGCCAGTGCTGTCCGAATATGTCTCTGTGGTCATGTGGCTGGTATGACTAAACGCCGAAGGCGCACGGAACACTGTTACCTTCCCACCAAAGGTGGTTCCTATTTTTCTACTTGCATTTTTACGTGCTTTCAAACTGCTAGGTGTTGTATATAGCATATGTACCAATATTTTAATGATTTAAACTAACCCAAACTGAATCAGGTTTGGAGATTTGGACAGAATTGATTCAGATTTCTGAACCAGAAAAATTTTGGGGGTTCTTCTGAATCAATTTGAACAAACCAATTTGGATACCCCTGAATGGATAGATGATTAAATAGAGAAAATAGACCAACCTGAGAGATACTGCATTTGGCCCATAGATTTCTCTTACTGCTGCCAAATCAGCTTCCAGCTGTGGATGTTTGTGAAGCTCTCCGTCATAACTAACCTGCAGAGGAGTGGGGAAGAAGAAAGATTTTCTTTTAAGGTATCACAAATTGTGTAGCAAAGCTTTCCTTCTCCAATGTCTCATTTTCCTTTTTCAGTGCCTAGTCCAAACATAAAGTTTCTTCATCTCAATAAGTATAGCTATAAAAAGAGAAGGCACTCAATTCTGCTGAATGTACCCTTCTCCACCATTTTGCTAGATGGTGTCTTGGAATTCTATTCCTAAATTCTGCCCTGGGAAACCCCACTGGATTCCTTAGTAGATGGAACCAAAATGTTAATTCTGTTTCCATCAACACTCAGCAGAAAGAATATAAAATGAACATCCTATTACTATTGCTGCTCCTGGCAAAACGCTTATTCAGATTTGTGTGATCTGTCAACATGGCCATTGTGCTTAGTCCTCATGACAAACAAGGACATCTAATCATTGATCACTATCTTCATGTAATAGGTGTAAGCCAAGATAGAATTTAAGTACTCATTGTTTTTAAAAAAAATGCTACATGGAGATGCTACATAAATATTTCAAAAATTATTTTATTTTTTCATTAAAAGGCCAGAGCGGAAAAGATTGGTATCAGAAATATAATACTAAGACTATTTTTATTATTATTTCATTCAGTACTGAACCTGCCTAACTCTGTTATAAATTGTTGCTTAGCTAGGCAGTACACCACAAGGATTCTTTTACTTTTAATTTGTATTTACTGAATTACTACCTCTATGTTAGTAAATTTGATTTAGTAAATGTTTGAAGTCACTTTTTAAGCATTTCTTTATTATATTCTCTTTTTCTTTTTTCTGCACTTTTTATGCTTTTTCTATTCTATTTTTGTGTCTAAGTTTAGTTTGTATTCATTAATAAAAATAAAATATATATTTAAAACATGCTTAATATTAACACATTGCATAATCCACAATAAGCTGTCATACATCAACAGTATCCTAGGCAGTCGTTCATACTCCTAGTTTATGTAATATTACATTTATATCATAAATATGCTGTTAGCCGGTGCTAAATTACTATTCATTATTTCATCTTACAGTTGACCTTCAGGATGTATGATGCCAAGAAAATTTGAATAAGATTTAGTTAAATACCAATCTATTGGCATCTGAGTAGGAGACCTATATCATACATTGATAATCCCCAGGTTACGAGTGTTCCCTTAGTGAACATTTGAAAGTACGTGATATGCGCCACCTAGCGTTTATGAACAAGTCCCGAAATTATGAATGTTGTAGCACCACGGCAGTTGTCCACTCTTACAAACAACTGCAGAGGCTCTGCAACATTCATCTTGCCTATTCACACACCACCGGGTCTTCACAGGCACTCTGCCTGTGGAGACTCATTTACCTTGCAAAGATCTCCTCTCTGTTGCAGTTTCTTTGCCTACTTCATTGCTTCAGGCTTTCGGTGCATTCGTAGAGAACAGAGGCCTAACTTACTGTGAGATCACGCACTTTAGGTTTCTATTCTCTGTGAATTGAGGTCTGGATGTTTGCAAACGGAGGGAAGGCTTCAGGCCTTCAGGCCTTTCCTCTGTTTGCTGTTTCCTTGCCAAAGTCTGCAGGCAGATTGTATCCATGTAGGCTTCAACAACCCTTTGCAAAAAGCCTTTGTCGGTACCAGTGAAGCTTGAGAGGGGCAAATGCATGCCTCCGAAGCTCTGTTCCTACCGGAAAAAGCTTTTTCCCAAGGGCTGCTGAAGCCTACAGAGACGCAATCCTCAAGCACTATGCCAGTGAGAAAGGAGGCTCAGAATGGGGCTCACGGCCATCAGGGCGTCCTTTTTAGTTGTCAAAGCTGTCCTCAAGAGGTTCAGCAGTGAGGAAGCCCCGTGTGCCATTCTGGCCTCCTTTCCTGCCCCTGAATTTCTTGAGGAAGGCTTTGGCAGTGAAAAAGGAGGCACATGCACACCTCCGGCCTTCCTTTTTTGCTACTTGAGGAAGGCTTCAGCAGTGCAAAAGGAGGGAGCAGGCAAAGAAACAGGATGGAGAGGAGACAGATCTTCATCAGGTAAGTGACCCAGCTCAGTAGGATGGGGGGAAGGAGAATGAGGTATCTGGGTCGGTGTACTGAAGCAGGTGGCTTGTTCCATCACTAGGCCCCTTCCCCATCCCGAGATACCTCACATGCACTTAACAAGCCATGCATTTGATTAGCAAATGCATGAGCGAAAGGAGGGAGTGATCGCATTCAAGGTACAAGATTCACTCCCACAAATTCTCGGGTTATGAATGGAATGGGCAGGCTCCATTTCATTGGTAACTCAAGGCCTACCTGTAAATGGTTCTGACTGAAGGCAAAGATTATCAAATGCTGAAGTTGTTATCTAATGGTAAAATTAAGCATTAGCACTGTGCTGGTCTACTTTTTCCCTAGACAGAGACCATTTCCTCCCATTCACTCTATAGAAGCATTGATTTTATCAGAATCTGAATATTTAGCTTTTAGATTTATTTGCAAATTCCTTTAGGCTTTGTTGAAGCAGTAGGTATAATGAAAGATCTATACAGTTGAATAGTAAATTGCAACACTCCAGACTGGAATGGGAACTCTGTGTGTGTGAGAGAGGGGGGGAGGGGGGAGGGAGGGAGAAGGGGAGCTCTAGCAAGGTATCTGAAGAATTAAATAGTTGTGAACACCTGACAGCTGTCGACAACCCTGCAGTATCATATTTTACAAAGCAACTCAATTTACTCAAGGCTATGGAACTCCAGAGAATGCATCTGTCCAAGTAAAAGATTTCTCTTTAGGTATAGCTTATCTGGTTTTATTCACACTGAATTTTGATTCCCTACCTACACAGAAGAATATATTATCAGAGTTTAATATATCTCCCCCCCCCCTATTCGTGTTTGAATCATTGTTTCTGTTGCACATTTCCTTTCTCGCCCCCCCCCCCACCCCACCCAGAAAAGGAATAATCCTATAGAGAAGACAGGGCAGAGAAAACAATTAGCTCAATGTGTCTATGGAGATTCTCAATCACCCAGGTATCACCCAGGTTCTTTTCCAAAAGGTAACTGGACTACATTGTGTTTTGTTGTTTGAAAACATTTCACTGAAATGTTCTTTCAAGGAAAAAAACCAAGAAAGTCCAGCTGCCTTTTTGAAAAGCACCATAGGGGAAATTGTCCCAAAGTCATTTAATGCAGGGGTCACCAACTTTTTAGACCTCAGGGACCACTAAATTCATAATTTTAAATCCCACGGACCACTAATATGATCTGCCTAATGATCGGCTGGGTGAGCATGGCTAGGTAGTCATGTCACTCACATCGAGGAGTGCCTCGCCAGCCTCTACTCGTCCCTCCCCTCCCCACCACTTCTTGCCTGCCTTCCTGGACTTCTTAGGGCCCCAACAGGAAGTACCGTATTTTTCGGAGTATAAGACACACCGGAGTATAAAACGCACCAAGATTTTGAAGAGGCAAATTAAAAAAAAAGTAGGTAGGTAGATAGATAGAGGGATAGACAGGGAGAGAAAGAGAGAGAAATACAATAGGTAGGGAGAGAGAGAGTAGTTAGGTAGGTAGGTAGAGGGATAGAGAGAGAGAAATAGAAAGAGATAGAGAGAAATACAGTAGATAGGTAGGGAGAGAGAGTAGTTAAGTAGGTAGGTAGGTAGATAAAGAGATAGAGAGAGAGAGAAATAGAGAGAGAGAGAGAAATATAGTAGGTAGGTAGGGAGAGAGAGTGTAGGTAGGTAGGTGGATAGAGAGAAAGAGAGAGAGAGAGAGAGAGAGAGAGAGAGAGAGAGAGAGAGAAATACAGTAGATAGGTAGGGAGAGAGAGAGAGTAGTTAGGTAGGTAGGTAGGTAGATAAAGAGATAGAGAGAGAAATAGAGAGAGAGAGAGAAATACAGTAGGTAGGTAGGGAGAGAGAGAGAGTAGTTAAGTAGGTAGATAGGTAGATAAAGAGATAGAAAGAGAGAGAAATATATATAGAGAGAAATACAGTAGGTAGGTAGGGAGAGAGAGTGTAGGTAGGTAGGTGGATAGAGAGAAAGAGAGAGAAATACAGTAGATAGGTAGGGAGAGAGAGAGAGTAGTTAAGTAGGTAGGTAAATAAAGAGAGAGAAAGAGAGAGAAAGAGAGAGAGAAATGCAGTAGGTAGGTAGGGACAGAGTGTGTAGGTAGGTAGGTGGATAGAGAGAAAGAGAGAGAGAGAGAAATACAGTAGATAGGTAGGGAGAGAGAGAGAATAGTTAGGTAGGTAGGTAGATAAAAGGATATAGAGAGAGAAATAGAGAGAAATACAGTAGGGAGGGAGAGAGAGAGTGTGTGTGTAGGTAGGTAGGTAGAGGGATAGAGAGAGAGAAATAGAAATAGAGAGAAATACAGTAGATAGGTAGGTGTTTCTGCTGGCACAGCACTTGATCAATGTAATTCTCATCAAGAGCTTTCCAAAAGGAAAAAAAGGCATGAATAGCCTTGGGGGGACTTGCAGAGTGCTTCTGGAGGGGGGGGCAAAAAACGGCCTGTTTTTCGTGAAAACGGGCCCGTTTTGTCAAAACAATTTATGCATAGCCTTATGGAGGATTATAGAGTGCTGCTGGGGGCCGGGGGGGGGGGCAAAAATGGCCAATTCTTGCTCATTTCTGCCCTCCCCAGAAGCTCCCTGAAAGCCTCCATAAGGGTATGCATGGCCATTTTGTTGAAGGGGCAGGGCTTCGGGAGGTATTCGATGTATAAGAGGCACCCAGATTTTCAGCCTCTTTTTTGAGGAAAAAAGATGCACCTTATACTCCGAAAAACACAGTAGTTGTTGGAGCTAAGCAGCCACCACGAGAAAAAGTTGGCAAAACAGCTCAGTTCAAGTTGGATCTGACTGAGAAGGAGGCTCAGTAGAAGGACCTCACTGAAGACTATGAACATAGGCCTTCCAAGCTTAGGGAAGACCTGCAGGACCAAGTACCGGTGCCTGGAGGCTCAGCAGGCTGAGATGGTCAGCCAGTTCCAAGCCATGATGTAGTCCCACTGGAACAAGTTCCTCTGGCTCTTCACCACCAGCAGCACTTCCCTCCAGCCTTTGGCCAAAGGTCCACACCAGGAGGCGGAAGCAGACCCCAAGTCGGAATTTCTCCCCCCGTCCGACCCACACAAAAATGAAGGGGAAGACTCTCTACATCAGGGGTGTCCAAACTTGGGAACTTTAAGACTTGCGGACTTCAACTCCCAGAATTCCCCAGCCAATGGAGTTGAAGTCCGCAAGTCTTAAAGTTCCCAAGTTTGGACACCCCTGCTCTACATCAACACAAACGTTCATTACACATATCCATCCCAGGGTCCGTAGTTTGAGGACCCCTGATTTAGTGCAATATTAAAAAATGCAAATAATTTTTCTGTGGACCACCAACATTTGTTCACGGACCACCAGTTTGGTGACCGCTGATCTAAGAGGTTTCTAGGGCTAAAAATGAACCTCAATCTGGGTCTCCCCAGTTCTAGTTCCACATCTTATCTACTGTACATCTCTGTACTGTAGTGTGTGAATGGAAGAAGAGATTTGTTGCATTCAAAAGATGAAGGAAAATGCATGGTTTCTCATCAAAGCCATGTCAGAATCTTTCTGACATAAGAATTCAACTGAGTAAAAGTAGAGCAGGCCCAATGCAATGTTAGCAAATGCTAAAAAGAGACAAATACTACAGTCTCTCCCCCATGTGTACGGAGACATACAGAATGGAACAGCAGCAACTTTGAATGATGGATTCCTACATCTATTTTTAGACAGATCTAAAGAGAGGCCCAACAATAACGTTAACACTTTTTTTGGGGAGGGGGGGGGGTTCTGGGCAAATGTAGTTTTGCTTTCATTTCCAGAAACATTATCATAATGAAAAGTGAAGTACTCAAAAAGATAAAAGCTATCTCTTTTTTGTGCCTGAAAAAATGGTACTTAAAAGTGATGAGCCATTAAATTGAGACATGATATAGATTTCTGGTTGTCGTTTGTGAAGAACAAAGCATTTTTCTCTGTAAAACTCTGTACAGGTGTCTTGCAGGAGAAACAAAACTATCAAAGCTCAAAGCTCTTTTCTTTCTTACCATCTGTCTTCTAATCTTTCAACTGATCGCAACCATTCATCTCTGGTTATTCAGTTCCATTAACTAAAAGCACAACACTTATTTAGGAAGAAAGATTGATGGATCCATCTATTTCTGTTCCTTATCACTTTTACTTGGCTTTGTTCTTAGATCCATTTCTACATTAATTACAGTTTTTAGAATATGTTTAAATTCATGATTATTTATGTCTATTGGTCAATACATTTCACAGAAGGCAATAGTATAGAAGTGAAGAATTGGAAATATGGTATGAATATTGTATGATACGTAGGAACTGGAGATGTATACGGATTGATACTAACTATATAACGTAAGGGAATAATGGGTAGGTTATTTGACCGATTACACATATCTAAGTAATGGATATAAACTGTTATTGTTGTAAGATCTAAGAATTCTACGGAAATGATTGTGCCAGAAATGTTGCACTATGTCCAATGTTTTTAATGTTTCCCTAATAAAAACCTTAGTAACATATATATATATATATATATATATATATATATATATATATATATATATATATATATATATATATATATATATATATATATATATATATATATATATATATATATATATATATTTACCCTTACTGGGATATATATATATCCCAGTAAGGGTATGGCTAGCTGATGAGACCTAATAGCTTGAAATAGATCTATACTAGTCTCCCTTTATTTATTTATCAGCACAAATACCACACACACAAACACACACACACACACAGACACACACACTGCATTTTCCTGCCTGGAAGGCTCCTAGGTGAAGCTGAAAGGCAAAAGGGAAGCAGTATGCTCCCTCCCATATTTGGGCATACCAGGTGCTTTGACATAACACTATATATATATTAAAAGAATGATTATGAAAATCCTATTACAGGAACTAATTTGAAAGGTGGGCCTAGAAACTTATTGGGCAGAATTCGGATTGAAAGAGCACAAGAGGTGATAGTGAAATATTGGAAATGCGATCAGGCTTTATTCTGTGAAATGCAAACAAGATTTTTGCATTTTTTAATATATATAATAGAGCAAGATTTTTATAACAGACACTGTTTGAAAATAAACACTTCTAAGTTACCTACTTATAATATGCACACATGACATCACAATTTTGGGAAAGCTGAGGAGCCCAAAGGACAATTATGCATATTTTTATTTTATTATATTCCATTGGCATACAATCCTGAGAGGATTAAATCCAATTAATTCATACAAAAGTTCCTCAAGCATCATTAGAGATAAGCATACATTTAATTTTCTTTCTTTCTTTTGGCAATTGTTTTGTTCTTTTAATCTTAATTTTTTTTAGCTGTTGAACTACCCTAGTGGGTAAATTGATTAATACAGTATATGTACCACAACTTTCCCAAAAGTAGAATTACAAAAAAGGTAGGCTCAAATAGCAGCCTACTAAGGAAAAAAAAAGTATCAAAATATTGTTTCAATTGACTTCTGAAGACTTGGGGTAAGTTGAATCACTTGAAATGGAGATTCTTCATTAGTCTTCATTATTTAATTCCACTATTGAAAAGTATCTTTACAAAAATGTAAATGCAATGTAAAAGACAGAACAGATTTTCTTCTAGAAAATGAAATATATTCAGGAATTTGTAGGACTAGGAGTACTCCTGGAGATACCCAGGTCCCTAAAGTCATGGAGCAATGGACTGAATAATGCTTCTCTGAATACTATTTTGTCATTCTGCAATTCTTTGCATGCTACTTTCACTTATTAAAATCTATATAAAAGGTTGAAATCCAAAGCTGAAATATGATAGTCAATATATCAATTATCAGACACTTATACTGACATTTTAAGATTCATATTAATGAAGGATAAGAAGATTAAACATCTTTGGCTGACTTTTGATGAATAAATATTATTTAAACGGAAAGTAGGCTTCCCTAATCTTTGATCATGTACATACTTAAATTCCTAACTTGCACATATTTTAAGAGTAAAGATCAAAAGCAGTCTAAAGTGTAAACATCACAACAGAAATCCAATTCACACTATCAACACTGAACCCTTTAGAAAGCAACATGAGGACCACAAGTGTATGGAATGATAGCTGGCTGAAATTGTATTATAAAATCTTTCATTGGAAATAGATTTTATTTCACTGCCCTAAGCAAACATACACAAAAAAATGCAATTCTGTAATATGGAATAAAAATATAAATATGAACGAAGAACCTAGTTTATAACAAAATCAAGACTACAGGTTTTTTATGTACAAACTGCATAGGCCCCATTAGTGATGAACAATAATGATCTGAATATTGCAGTGATGCAATTAATCTTTTAAATTAATCATTTAATTTTAAATGATAATTGAAATCCAACTTGAATTCCCCATAAGTTGATCTTTACCATATAGCTGATTTGGGGAATTTTTCTTATGGCAGAAAGCTACTGTTGCTTTTAGTATTTGAAGACAATCTCTGGAATCAGCTGGAAATTCTAAAAAAATTGCTAGCTGTTTTCAGAAACACTTTCTAATATAAATGCTTCTTCCTAAAGCAAGAATAAGCAATGCCCATTCATTTGAATTACGAGTCTGAACAGTTCTGAAGTGGTAGAATATTGTGAGCTATTATGGAAGTTAAAAGTCCACTTTCACGGGGAAGATTCCATGTTATTGTGTAATGGTAAGCAGAAAAAAAAGAGAACTGTAGAGTAGGATATGAATACTGTCCATCTTATTATATGTAGATTCAATATTCTTTTTAAATTCCATCTAGGTGACTGATAACTCTTGTTTACCTGCCCTCCATAGTAAAACTCTTCTGAGTCATTGTCTCCTTCTGAATCTTCTTCAACCACAGTACAGTGTCTTGATTCCTGATTAGAAAAAAAAAAAAGGTAGAGGAACTCAAGAGGGTTTTTCTTTGATTAAATATGTATTACACCAGGCTACAGAATACATCAGTTTCAAAAAGGGGGTGGGGGAGATTTCAGAGTATGCAGGACTGTAGCTGTTGCCCTTAAATCAAACATATTTTC
Source organism: Natrix helvetica (assembly GCF_964273705.1). Taxonomy (NCBI): domain Eukaryota; kingdom Metazoa; phylum Chordata; class Lepidosauria; order Squamata; family Natricidae; genus Natrix; species Natrix helvetica. The sequence continues at coordinate 25,099,874 of NC_138552.1, read as the reverse complement.
CTCCAGAATTGCATGGCAGCTGCTCTATCTATAAATTGCTTCCGTTTTTCTAGTAATTTTCATATTCTATTATCTAAGAAGTAGGCAGAGACAGAAGCAAAGACAAAGATAGTGGTGACATAACTCTTAATCAAGGTTTGTTCATGAGCTATACCGGATTTACACCCAATTAAAAGTAAACATTTATAACTTCCCCCAGTCACCAGTCACATGATCTAATCAGCACACAGTGTAGTTGCCGGGTGACTTCAGTCTCCACCTTACAAATACCTGCAGCAATGACCTTGATTCCCAGCGAAAGAATTTTATTATGGCTACAGCAACCCAGTTATCTCTACAACCCCTTCCTTGCACCTCAGCTCCAGGCTGTGTCAAGCCTGAAGCCATGTGAAGAAAAATCCCTATAGAATAGGCTACAGGAAAGAAAATAGCCACAGCTTCAGGGTTGATAGCTATACTTGATTGGCAATAATCCAGTTGTTCAGATCACTATGTGTGATGTATATAGTAAAGGTAAAGGTTCCCCTAGCATATATGTGCTAGTCGTTCCCGACTCTAGGGGGCGGTGCTCATCTCCGTTTCTAAGCCGAAGAGCCAGCGCTGTCCAAGGACGTCTCCGTGATCAGGTGGCCAAAATGACTAAATGCCAAAGGTGCACGGAACGCTGTTACCTTCCCACCAAAGGTGGCCCCTATTTTTCTACTTGCATTTTTACATGCTTTTGAACTGCTAGGTTGGCAGAAGCTGGGACAAGTAACGGTGCTAGGGATTCGACCTCCAAACTGCCCACCTTTTTGATCAACAAGCTCAGTGTCTTAGCCACTGAGCCACTCCTTTGAGGAATGAGGGGAATAGATGCTACCTAGGGATTGAATAGACAAGAAGGGGAAGAGTCTGCAGTTGCTTAATGGTCAGAGAAAGAAGGACCCACCTTATTTAAACAGACTGTAAAAAGAGACAACTTGCAAGATTATTTAATGTAGCTCTACATTAAAATAGAATTGGCTTATCTGGTTACGTTACTTATCTGGTTTACCTGGAGGGCTAATACTACATTATTACTTATGGGTCAATTCTTTAAACTGTTTAGATCAGGCAAAGCAAGAAATATTGAGCATTGTTCAGTTGTGAGATAACAACATTAAATGAGAAGCTTGACAGGTACAGAATTGTGGGACTGCACGTTATAAAGGTAAATTGTAAGACTCAACATATTCACTTGAACCAGTTATGCTGGCAAAGTTGGATATTTATTACTTTTAATTAAGCAATCTAAGAATAGTCTGGGACATGTAAATGAAGTGCTTGCAGCCACATATGTCCCATGGATTATCCATCTCTTGTTTAAATGCCCCCCACTGACAAGCAGTTAAAATTAAGCAGTATGTCCCATCAAAAACCTGTCTGGATTACCACTGGACACCAACACAAAGTGTATTTTAATGTAGGCGAAATAGAAAAAACAAAGATCGTCATATCCATTACTTGATAGAGCAGTTTGGATCTAAAGACTAAAATGAATGGCTATGAAATCCAGATTAAACCAAAACTCTTAACACACTAAAGGTTTTGCCTTGCAGGAATTGTCTGAATGTAGTGGGAAATACAGTCATCGCAAACCTTTTGCTGTAGTTCCTGGATCCATTTCAAAACTTGTACCCAAATGATAAAATTTAATGTTAAGAACCATGAGATCATTAAATATACGAAGACATTTATATAATTCCATTTGCATTAATTTAAGAAAGATTTAATATTTGTCCGGAGACTTTGCCAACTTGCTTAAATACTGTGACCAGCATGAAAGCGACAAAGACTAAAAGCTCAAAGTAATTGTTTTACCAAAATAGAAGAAAAAATATGTAAGTCAGAGTTGTATTGGGAAGTCTTTAGTGCACTCTGAACTTGGTTGTTTCCTTGCCGATGCTTTGTTACTTGAATAGGTAACATCAGCAGCACAAATACCCTTGATTTAATTTTAACTATATTTGGTTTTAATTAAATTTAAATTCAATTATCCTGTTTGCATACATTTTTTTTTCCAGAATGGAGCCTTGGCAAATTATTCAAAGGTCAAATCCAAAGAGAGTTGGGAATCTCTTGCCTAGAATGACTTTTGGAAAACATTCTTTATACTAAAAGGTAGAGATTCCCCTCGCACATATGCGCTAGCTGTTCCCAACTCTAGGGAGCGGTGCTCATCTCCGTTTCAAAGCCGAAGAGCCAAGCTGTCCAAAGATGTCTCCGTGGTCATGTGGACGGCATGACTAAACGCCGAAGGCGCATGAAGCGCTGTTACCTTCCCACCAAAGGTGGTTCCTATTTTTCTACTTGCATTTTTTACGTGCTTTCGAACTGCTAGGTTGGCAGAAGCTGGGACAAGTAACAGGAGCTCATTCGGTTATGTGGCGCCAGGGATTTGAACCGCCGAACTGCCGACCTTTCTGATCAACAAGCTCAGCTTCTTAGCCACAGAGCCCTTTCTTTATACTACTGGCTATTAAATTAGAAAGCAACATATTCTGGGTCTACAATGTTCCTTCCATCACTGAATATATGTGGAGGAAATGCTTATCTCTTGGTGTCCATGAACACAACTAACATGAGACAGCTATAAAAAGCTGTATTGCAAAAAAAAATGTGAGCAATCACATTTCTTCTGAAACTCTTTGGTAGGAATAAAATGCAATGTTTGTAACCAGAGGCCTTCAAGAAAAGCTTTAAGGCTCATTTATTTTCTATGACCTTCTGCTGAGTTGTGCTTTTTATAGAATTGTTAATGGTTGTGACTACAACATTTTGGCTTCTTAAAATATTTTAGGCATGACAAGTTTGTTTTCTTGTTACATCTGTATTTTTATTAACTCTAATCTTCATATTTGCATAGTTTTTCCCTTTTGAGGGCTTTTTTTTCCCATCACAAAAGATTGCTTCATTTTAAATTAAAACTTAAAATTAAAATAGCCAAGTAAAATATTTTGCATACTTAATGGGAAAATCATGGAAAATTTGTTTCTATTTATTTCTATTGAAATAATTAGCTTGTTTTCAGATTCTTCCAGATGAAATGATTGTACACCCTATCAAATAGTATGCAAGGCAATGAAAATTTGCTGGTCGAGGTTGATGGTGGCACTAGAACAGATTCTTTGGGAAATAAATTTAACGAGTTTGTGCAGAAAAGTTTAAGCAAACAATGCAGCCGTACTTACAACAAGCTGTCAAGCATGGATGTACTCGTATAGAGAAAATGAGGATTTGTGTGGCATCACCTCATCATGCAAAAGATGTGACATATGTAGCAGATGTGTGTCCATCAGTACATAATAAATCTCATACTGTAATTCTGGTGTCATTGCAGTTTCTTACAAATGAGACTATTATCAGGATTTCTTAGTCATATGAATTCGGGCACATACAGATTCCATTGAGCATAAAAGTAGTCTGTTCACATCACAGAAGTAGCATGTGATTTTAACCTGCCATCGATGGGAGAAGCATCAGAGGGGGTTCGGGAGTTCATGGCTTCCATGACAGCCATGGACCTGACTCAAATGATTCAGGGCCCGACAGACGAGGGAGGACACACTCTGGACCTTGTTTTTGTCTCTGGCCAGTGGCTGAGTGATCTGGGAGGAGGGGACTTAACCATCACTCCCCTGTCATGGTCAGATCACTCACTCCTTCGTCTTGACTTCCCTGGTGCTACCTCCCGCTGCGGGGAGGCGGAACCGGAAAGTTCCAGATGGTTCCGCCCCAGGCGCCTGATGGAACCTGATAGGTTCCAGACGGAGCTTGGGCCACCTCCTGTAACCTTGACCCGCCCCCGGGTAGAGGACCTGGTAGTTGCGTGGAATAATGCAACTACCGGGGCCTTGAACCGGGTGGCGCCTTTGCGGCCTCTCCGGCGGCAACGTTCCACCCTAGCCCCTTGGTTTACGGAGGAGCTAAGGGTGATGAAGTGCCGCAAGAGACGTCTAGAGAGTCGTTGGAGATCCTCTCGCTCCGAATTTGATCGAACACAGGCACGAGCCCATTTAAGGATGTACCTTGTGGCATTGAGAGTGGCCAAACGCCAATATTGTGCCACTCTCATTGCATCCGCGGAGAACCGCCCTGCCGCCCTGTTTCGGGTGTCCCGCTCCCTCTTGTTTCAGAGGCCGCGGGAGGCCCCCCTACAGGGCAGGGCAGAGGAATTTGGTAAATATCTGCAGGATAAAATCGCTCAAATCCGGAGAGATTGGGTTCCTGTCAGTGATCCAATGGAGACGTCCATGGCGAGTCTTGAGGTATCGATCTGGGAGGAGTTTGACTTGGTTGCCATCGAGGATTTGGACAGATTGCGTGGACGACTGCGACCCACCACATGTTTATTGGACCCGTGCCCCTCCTGGCTTGTACTGGCATCCTGGGAGGTTACACGAGACTGGCTCCTGGGCCTAGTGAATGCTTCGCTGAGCGAGGGGTCTCTCCCGGCCGCCTTGAAAGAGGCGGTGGTGAGACCCTTGCTCAAGAAGCCTTCCCTGGACCCTTTGGAGCTGGCCAATTATCGTCCTGTCTCCAACCTTCCCTTTTTGGCGAAGGTTGTAGAGAGTGTGGTGGCCTACCAGTTTCCACGACATCTGGAGGAAAATGATTATCTAGACCCGCGCCAGTCCGGCTTCCGCCCCGGTCACAGCACGGAGACGGCCTTGGTCGCGTTGGTGGATGATCTCTGGAGGGCCAGAGACAGAGGTTGTTCCTCTATCCTGGTCCTATTAGACCTCTCGGCGGCTTTTGATACCATCGACCATGGTATCCTGCTGCGCCGGCTGGAGGGGTTGGGGGTCCGGGGCACCGTTTTGCGGTGGTTCGGCTCCTACCTTTCTGACCGGACGCAGCGTGTGTTGGCAGGAGAAGAGAGGTCGACCCTACGCCCCCTTACTTGTGGGGTGCCACAGGGGTCGGTCCTCTCGCCACTCCTCTTCAACACATATATGAAGCCGCTGGGTGAGATCATCCGTGGTTTCGGGGTGGGATACCATCTGTACGCTGATGATACTCAGCTGTACTTTTCCACCCCGAACCACCCCAACGAGGCCATCGAAGTGATGTCCCGGTGTGTGGAAGCCGTACGGATCTGGATGGATGACAACCGACTCAAGCTCAACCCCTCCAAGGAGTGGCTGTGGGTACCAGCTCCCCGGTTCAGCCAATTAATTCCATCATTGGCCATTGGGGGCATTCAACTTGCCCCCGTGGAGCGGGCGCGCAATTTGGGCGTCCTCCTGGATGCCCGGCTGTCCATGGATGACCATGTGACAGCCGTGGCAAGGGGGGCGTTCCACCAGGTTCGCCTGGTGCGTCAATTGCGCCCTCTACTGGACCGGGACGCCTTACGCACAGTCACTCATGCGCTGGTGACGTCTCGCTTGGATTACTGTAACGCTCTCTACATGGGGCTTCCTTTGAAATGCACCCGGAGGCTACAGTTGGTCCAGAACGCAGCCGCGCGGGTAATTATGGGGAGTACTAGGTACTCCCATGTGACACCGTTCCTGCGCAAGCTGCACTGGCTTCCTGTGGTCTATCGGGTGCGTTTCAAGGTTTTGATAATAATCTTTAAAGCGCTCCATGGCTCAGGACCTAGTTACTTGCGGGATCGTATTCTGCCCCATACATCCCTGAGACCAATCCGCTCGCACAGAGAGGGCCTCCTCCAGGTGCCGTCCACTAGACAGTGTCGGGGGGCGGCGCCTAGGAGTAGAGCCTTCTCTGTGGTGGGCCCAGCCCTGTGGAATGACCTCCCTCCGGATATTAGGAATACCTCTGACCTCCGCTCCTTTCGTATTAAGCTTAAGACCCACCTATTCCAAGCAGCTGGCCTGGCTCAACTTTGATCTAACCATATCGCTCCTGACGGGTTTTTACTGGGTATTTTAATTATATTTAATTATTTAATTATCTAGGGGTTTTTAAATACTGTATTTTAATTGTTTTATTTATCAGCCGACCTCCTCCTTGTGTGTGTATGTCTCGGTATATGTCTCTGTTATATGTTTGTTTTGTCCACATATTTATTTCATATGTTTCATTGTACGCCGCCCCGAGTCCTTCGGGAGAGGGTGCGGCTAAGAAATAAATATTTATATTTATTATTATTTTGTATGTGATTAAAGTAGGATACACGTAGTTCCTGACTGATGACGGTAATAGAGTTTGCCTTAAGTCATGACTGTCATAAAGAGGATCACTCATGTGACCAACCTGATTTTACGACCTTTATTTTGCAGTAGTCATTAAGCAAACCACCATGGTCATTAAACAAATCTTTAGTTCTTAAACACACTGTTCTCAAACGGGGGGGGGGGGTTACTGACAAACAGAAGTAAATGATAGTTTTCAGCAAAAAACGTCATAAATTGTGATGCAAACAGTCATAAATGCAGGATGCTCTTCAAGTCCTCCAAAATGTGGCCATGTGATTACCGGGGGGGAGGAGGGGGCAGCCATCGGAACTGTGGGACCACATCTTAGTTCCTTTAGGGAAGTGCTTTTGGGGGAAGGAGTCTGCCAGAACTTTAAACAGTCACTAAGTGACTAACCATAAATTGAGGACCACCTGTATCTCAGAAGAACCCAGTGTTGATCCCTTTTTGTCCTGGCGCTTGGAAACAAATATTAACATTTTTTTTAAAAAAAAATACGGTACCTCTCCATTTTCTCTTTGTAACTTTGACTTTATAAACAAACAACAGTTGACATCATTGGTTTTTCGCAATTCTAAGGAAAAGTAGAAAAATGATAAAATTAACAAGTGAAAGCACTTTTGAAATACAAGTAGGTACTTGTTATCCATGAGTAGCTTTACATTCGTGCCCTGGAGCTGTCAGAAATTTGGGACATTAGGCATATAATGGGACTAATGATGATCTGTGTGACAGTGTATTCCAAATGTCACAACAAACATTTTGCTGGCTAGATCATAGATTCCAAATGATCTAGCCAGATAATGTTTTCAGAAGCATTTTCGTCAGATGTGTATGTCAGTTGCCCTAACAAAAAATATCATCTTGTATTTTTGCAAATCTCTCCTTTTATTTGCCCACCAGTTTCTGCTAACAGAAAAAAGTTGCCATCTCATCTGAGTTGCATATTTTAACTCCCATTTGTGTAAGAGTTAAATTAAACAAATGTAACATGACCTTTTATTTATGAGCAAAATACTGGTTATTTATTTACTTGTATCACATACTTTTTACAAAAGGTCAAGGCAGGGAACATATCCAAAAACACCTTTCTTCTCCTATTTCCCCACAATAACCTTGTGAGGTGAGTTGGGCTGAGACAAAGTAACCCACTTGGCTTTCATGGCTAAGGCAGATCTTGAACTCATCAGCTCTTGCTTTCTAGCATGATGCCGTAATCACTGGATCACCCTTGATAAGAAGTCCAAATAAAACAAACAAGCTTGTGTATAAAGAGCATCGTCTATGCTTACTGGGGATAGACTTGAGTCATCTGAAATCATTTAGCATCATTTAGCATCTGTAAGTAAGTGATCAAAGGACCGCTCTACTATAAGGATGCTGCATTTCTCTGAAGTCATTATCTTGAAAGAGGAAGATGAAGACTAAATGTACGCTTACATATGGATAACTAAAAAAGCTACTTCTCAACAATCCAGTCAAGGTTTGATGTTTTAGTGCCTTACATTCTTAAATTTGATTTTGGGGGACGGGGTGGGAGAGAACATAATTATGACTCATTTGAGAGCAAAGGGTGAAAGCAATGGGTGAAAAATAATCAAGAAGAAAAGCAACTTAAAACTAAGGAGAAATTTTCTGACAGTGAGATTAATCAGTGGAACGATTTGCCTCCAGAAGTGGTGAATTTTCCAACACTGGAAGTTTTTAAGATGTTGGATAACCATTTGCCTGTAGTGGTGCAGGGTTTCCTGCCTAAGCAGGGGTTGGACTAGAAGATCTCCAAGTTTCCTTTCAACTAGTTATTCTATTCTATCATGCCATCATTTGTTTTTCCCACTTTACCAGTCCTACATCCCATGAAGGTTTCCCCATCCTATCCTTGGGCAGCCAAAGCATCTCTTTCCCTCTCCAGTTTGAGCTTCTCTACCTTCCTCAAAAAATTTCCTGCTTCTTAGCAGCAATGGAAGAAAAAACAGCTCTAGCTCATCTGGACTTTTCAGCCTGGGTATGATGTGCCTCTTCTTGGCCCCTCATTCCTCCACAAGCTAAAAGGAAGATGTGAAAAGACAAACCCAACCATGTTTACATAACATATGTAATGATGTTGCTTGTAAAAATTTAAAATATGTAATTTTGTCTATCAAAATACTAGTCATCTTTTCAGGTAGTCCATTCCATACAGCCCATACAATGTTCTAAAAGTCAAGGTTCCAAGTAATAGATCCATTGCAAGCAAAAACTCTGAGGCAGATGGGTCAGAATATTCACGAACTGGCAGTGACATGGTAACAAGGTCAGCCAATGAATAGGCGTAGCAACCAATGAGGTCAGACAATGACAGCTGTTTATAGAAACTGAAACATTTGCTGGAGACAGCTAGGCGCCTGGGCATGGCTTAGGCCAGGGGTGTCCAAACTTGGCAACTTTAAGATTTGTGGACTTCAACTCCCAGAATTCCCCAGCCAGCAGAGCTGGCTGGGGAATTCTGGTAATTGAAGTCCACAAGTCTTAAAGTTGCCAAGTTTGGACACCTCTGGCTTAGGCTTAGCTTAACTGCCGTGTATAGAGGAGGTTCTCTTTGTCTGTATTAAGTTCTGAACTCTGAACTGAAACCAATCTGTCTTCTGCCTGTATTTTGCCTGTAACGACTACCACATTGGAGAATCCATTATTGATATTGTACATTTACTCATGTGTTACTATGTATATAAAGAAGTTAATGAATCCTGCTGAATCAGTTATCTGTGTGTGCTTTCTGGATGTGATTTCTGCAACAAACTCTGACAAAATGAATTCCTCACAGAATAGCTTTACTGGAAATATCATATTGGCACACATCTGGTGGAAACCAACTCCGATGGGCCCCTTGGGTTTCACCTAATTAAAAGTTTTCCCCTCAGAGATGGACAATCAGTCACATGGCCCGATCAGGGCAACGTCCACAGGTCTGGTGACATCACTCCTCCTTCTTCCGGCCACGTGTGAGAATGTCCTTGGTTCCCAAGGGAAAGTATTTTATTTTGACTATACAACCCCAGCTATCTCTAATCCCTCCCACTCAATCCCTCAGCTCCAGTGTGGCAAAACTGAAGCTCCAAAATGGTTTCGGCCAGATCAGCTTTAGGGTTGACACTATGGAGTCTAACAGAATGTGAGGTCCTAATGACCATTTTCTGTTTCCAGTTGTTCTTATTTATTCTTAAGCTTTTTTCTAAGCCACACCTGCCAATAGCTACTACCTGCTACAGCATAGGAATACATAAAAATAGTCTTTTTGTAAATCATACAAAGAAAAAAACAGTTATCATGCTTTCCCCAATCTGGTCTCCTCCTGACCTATTAAGATTACAACTCTGAGATCTCTTAGCATTGCTGAGAGCCAATATACAAGGGAAACAAAGGGTTGTTGACAGTTTTGTAGTTTAACAATCCATGGTGTGATCTCTTATGCACTGATCAGCCTCAGGAAATATTCAACCTAACTTCCTCGTCCTCAGAAACGTCTGTTGGTGAAATCGGGTGTAGTCCAGCTGTAGGAGAAATACACTACATTCTGCCCAGTGCAATAAGTTAAATGATATAAAATATCACCTGTAGCAATTCGGTGGAAAATTACTGGAATTGGCTCTGTGGTAACTAGTACATCTTCATCATTATCTGAGCTGGACACATAGGTGTTATCTGCAATAAGGCAAAGAAAACACTACATTTAACTCACACAGAAGCCTCTAAATCTTAGAGTGACAAGAAGATGCAAAATGCAAGCAACCAACAAATATCAATATTCACAGGTCTCGTGGACACCCGATTGTGGCACAGCATTAATAAGCCAGAGTCAAAAGGGCAAGTGTTGCTTTGCCTCTGATGAATTAATGATAAAAATGTACTCAATAATCAGTTTTATGGGGCTAGGCCGTAATCCATAACCCACTTGGTCAAGGCCTTAAACTATTTTTTTTAACTGCTCATTGATTTTCAGTCCCATTTGGAAACCTGAACATGCTTTTTCCTAGCCTATTTCTCTTTCATTTGGCAACCATTAATTTGCTTAACCCTTCAGAAGGCTTTTAGAAGAAGAAAAAAACAAAGGTGTTGATTACCTTTTATTTACTTTAACTCATCTCCATGAGGTTGGGACCAGTAGTAGGCAAGTGGCCATTATTAATCATTTCAACCCAGTTGTTGGAGAAGAAGGTTGTGTCTACTTCCACCCAAAACAGGGGCTGATCAGTCAGGGTTTTGTTGTGGGAAGTAGAAAAGTGAGTAGGCTTTGTTATAACTCACTGTTTCTCAAACTTGGTAACTTTAAGATGTGTGGACTTCAACTCCCAGAATTCCCCAGCCAACGTTGCTGGCTGGGGAATTCTGGGAATTGAAGTCAGCACCCCTTTAACGTTCTCAAATTTAAGAAGCACTGTTCTTCTTTGTAACTTAGCAAGCGTAGGCAGACTATTTATTGGCTAGCCGTTACTTCATGTTGTTACTCATTGGAACATACTCCTTAAACTATAATGTCTCCTAAAGGAGCCGTTGTGTTGTGTATTGTATTGATTCCCAGTAATGGAACTTTTAATCTTTGCACTGTGTATTGGAAAGCTTTTTAACTTTTTTTTAGAACATTGACTTCTTTATCAAGCATATATTCAAGTCAAGGGATGCCATAGGAATTCTAGAATATGCCTGCAGTGTGTATTGGAAGAAGGGGTTGGTGGCTGTAGAAATGATTCAAAGGCAATTTCAATGCAAGCTTTGCCGGAAAAAAAATCCCTTCAATGGGGGATAAAGCAAAGTGACTGCCATTCGCACAACTCAGTGTCATCAAACAGAGATAAGGGATCGCCGTGCCTCAATTTTTAGCAGAGGCAGAGAGCTTTATTATTATCATCATCATTTCGCAATCTACCCTGACTATATTGATAGACAACATACAACACACCGGCATTTTACATAGATGCATAGAACACATGTGTGTCTCAGGGGTGAAATTCAGCAGGTTCTGGAGAACCGGCAGTGGAAATTTTGAGTAGTTTGGAGAACCAGCAAATACCACCTCTGGCTGGCCCCAGGGTGGGGTGGGAATGGAGATTTTGCAGGATCCTTCCCCTGCCATGCCCACCAACCAGTAGTTGATGGGCATGGCAGGACCAGTAGTAAAAAAAATTGAATTTCACCATTGGTGTGTCTCCTATTTTTACCTGCAGTGATGATAAAGATCAGTGGTTTCCAATTTCTGCAGCTTGGTGGCCCAGCTGGGGGGCAGAGGGGAACAGGGCTGTGCGAGTGGCAGTCTGGCGCACATGTGTGCATGTGCAGCTCAAACTGTGTGAACAGTGGACTGGTGCGCATGGGCATGCACTCACAGTTAGACTGCAAGTTGAGCTGCCTGTGCATGCATGTGGAAGTCAGCCCACTGCTCGTGCGAGTTGAACTGCAAGCACACGCGAGTGCACGCTAAACCACCGCTCGCACGGCCTGGTTGTGAATAGGCCATAGTAGTGGTCTGCGGTCTGGGTTGGGGACCCCTGTTATAGATGATATGTGATCTAAGGGTATGGTTATTTTATCTGCATATTTATTTGCATGATTTATAGAGCTGTCCATTACAAAATATTGTTATCATTTCCCCATCTGCAGCATAAAGACTATCCAAATTTGGTGCTTATTAATTGAATGTGTAGGCATTTGTTTGTTGTTCACTCATTTATTCTTCTTCCTAGGTGTAATTTTCAGCCCTATTTTAAATACTTGGGATAACTCCAAATGCTACATCTTTCTATTTAGCATGTTTTCTAAAGCCTATCCTTGATAAATCAGTATTCCTCCCTAGTAAAGCTGTCATTTTGGGGACAATTATTGATCTATTGAGCTGCTTAGTATGATCAGTTAGCTTTTGGCTAAATATTTATTGAGGGACTAGACTGAACAGGAGAGTCATTTGGCAGGGGATATTGGATTTAGGAAGGCTCACATTACTACAGATCTGTTCTTGGTGCCATAATATCTGATAGTTAATCTCTATTTACAGTAACCAAGATAACATTTTCATGTACCCATCAAAAGAAAACCAAGCACAATGACCCCTTAGTTATTTAATCATTATTTAAAAAATTAGGTAAACTATTTAAACAATCTGAACTTTCCCTCTCCTAAAGGAAGGAAAGATGAAGGATAAATTTGTTAACATTTTATTATACACAGACCATGCAGCTCTCCTGCATCCTGTAGGTCTCAGAAGAGCCTTCAGGGCCGTCATGTAGTTCTTACAAAGAAGAAAGTTGGAAATTAATTATCAAAACCCCAAAAATGATGACACTTCCGTAGGAGACCTACATTTCATGCTGGTAAATATATGGGCATAATTGAACAGGTGACATGTTTTAATAACTGGGAGTAATGTTTCATTCATCTGGCAGTAGGTCAATGTATACTATATGTCCGTGATGGCAAACCTATGGCACGCGTGTCACAGGTGGCACACAGAGCCCCCTCTGCAGGCGCGCCAGCTGTCGCCCAGCTCAGCTCCATTGCACATGGGCGCCTCCCGACGGCCAGCTGATTTTCAGGTCTCTGCTCCGCATGCGGGGGGGCATGCGGGGGGATTGTTGGCTCATGCGTGGGAAGGGTTGCACACGCACACATGGGGGGCGGGGGAGCTTCCCCCATGCCCCATTTTTTGGTCCCAGGAGGCTTCAGGGAGGTCTGCTAGACCCAAAATGGGGCACCGAGGGTGGCGCACGTGCATGATTTCAGCACACAAGGACAAAAAAGTTAGCCATCACTGGTATATGTTTTGTTCATAATGTCTATATTCTTACGCTTTTTTTATGAACCAAAGATGGTAATTACATTTCTGCTGCCATTAGATTTTTTCATGTAAAAATATCCCCATGCATGTGTCAGGGTGCGTGCTTATTAATTGATTGGTTTTGCCCTGGTTTTGCTGGTGTGTAAGTGCTGCTTTAGTATAGAAGGACTTTGAAGGGTTTATATTTCCTTCTTTCAGTAAGAAGATTGAAAAGAAAATGAAAAGCAGCCCAACACAATAACCATTAGCAATTACAACAGCCTATAAATTAGATCCTATTCTTGATTTTAATCTAGCCGAACAGGTTCAGGCCACATTTTTAAGAGGAGATTCTAGCTTTCATGCAGTACTAGAAATGTTTTCTTGTATTTTGAGATTTTTATGGTAAAAGTAGAACCAAAACCAGGGATAGCTTCATTTAAATATTGGTTACAATTACCCTACCTCCAGGTGGGCTTATCCCCTCTAACTTTAGAGTCAGTTTCCAATTAGTATGGAAGAGAGATCTGATTATGATGAAACTGATTCATTTTAGGGCTAATGTCCTAGAGACAATAACACAAATACAGATGTACACACATGGAGGGGTGGGGATCTATAGAAAAGACTTGAAATACACAGGCTTCCTTCTTGATATCAAACATTTGGCCCATGAACCTTCAGATAATACTGGACAGAATAATTCTCCTACACTGTTTCCCCACCCATTTTCATTCAATTAGGTGGAAATTGCATACATTTCTCTCTCAAAAAAAAAGAGACCTTGATCAAAATCCTGATGGGAGGAGTGTGATGTTCTTGCGTTCTTTTACAAAAGTCCAGGTAAGTCCTGGACTGCATTATGTCCTTTGTCTTTCCTTGGATATGGAATAGGACAATTTGGCATAGCCAAAGTTCCACAGCCAACTCACTGCTGCCAATTGCCGCGGGACAATTCAACCATTTTATTTAATTATTTTAAATAATTAAATTATTTCAGTTTCTGTCATTCACATTTCGTTTTATCCCTGCCTTTGCATCTTTTCTTTAATGATGTTATTCCACCATTTCTTTGATAGTATGTGTCTTCTGTCCCACAAGAAGTTGTCCTATGACGGATTGGCTGTGGCGAGTTGGCTGTGGGGAGTTGTCCTAGACCTCCCTTGGATAACCCATTCACCAATTCAATTCAATCTCAAGGGATTGTTTCAAAGTAATTTCTCCCACTGAGCTACTTCAGTCCAGAAAACAAGGGATGGAGTGAGGGAAACATCTCCAATGGGAAAAAAATGTTACTAGGGAAAGCATCTTTTCCCATCTCCAACAATGAAGGAATCTCCAAAACAAAAGCAAATGGGGGTTAAGGGATCAGGCTCTTAATCACTCTGAGAAAGAAGGCAGAAAAAACAGATGCCTCTCTAGCAAGTCAGAAAAACTTCCAAGAAATTTGCAATGCTATTTTCAACACAGTTTTATTTTTAACAATCCACAAAGACGAGAAATTCCCTCTTCTTCTAAGACCACATTGCCTTAGCTACCGTTAGCATATGATCCCATCAGCAAAAGCTGAGAGCCAAGAACATCTTTTTGGGTTGGTTTTCCCCCTTCCCCTTTTTGCCTCTGTGTGGTTTTATATATCCATATAAAACCCTGATTCGCATCAGCTATTTATATAAATTTTTTTTTAAAAAAACAGGCAAACTGCATCCTTTCGCAGATGCTCATTCTCACCCTGCTTCAGAGAGGAAGGCTAAAAAAAAGAGAAAATAAAGGGTGCAAATGAGGTGGCTAATGAAATGTGATTATCATGGAGGTGATCCCTGGGCACAATAATGGAGAGTGAAACCTCTTTTACCGTCAGCAGCATAGAAAGTCACACTTTACCTGGGTAATCCTCAGAGACGTGCACCGAATAGGAGATGCTGTTAAAAAGAAGAAAAGGATAAAGAATAACATAAGAGAAGCAGAAGAATAATTGCGCTGCCCACATTTATTTACAGATTTTTGACAATCCAACAAAGCAGTTACTTTACCAGCTTTTAAAGGACCTTGTACAAAAAAAAAAAAACCTCATCATAACAGGAAAGCTCTCCAAGATTTCCCCTCTACTCAAAGAAGTACCTCCGTAATATAACATTGCAATTTGGGAGGGGAGAAACAGGAAAAATGAAAATCAACACTGCTCAAACGTCCAATTTTTGCAGCGTTGCTTCCTGTTATCTGCCCCCAATTCTATTCCAAAAGGAAAACATAATACATCTGCAATGTACAAATCACTTAAGACTAATTAAGAAGTTCTTTAGGGTTACACCCCTGTAATTTGGAAGATGGGGTTTGCCTACTGCAGACTATGGTAGAAAGCTTGCCAAATATATTATGCAAGAATAATTTGTTCTATTGCTGATAACATCAGTTGCTTAGCACCTTCAGGGTATTATTATTATTATTATTATTATTTTGACCAAATGAAGAAGCTATTTTAAAATGTGCATGGGACTATTATTATTTTTTTAAAGTTTCTCACCAGTTCTTTATGTAAAAGAGTTCATCTATGATCTTAGCCTTCTCTAATCATTTCAGGAATAGCCATAAAACAGAGAACCTCTTCAAGTTTCGAACAGTTACAACAATCTTGGAAAAGGTGCTTTACCACTCATCCAGGTGCCATGCCTCCCAACAGGTCATACAACACATTTCAGATGCATGGCAACAGACTCACATTTATGACTGGCCATGCATTGGCCTGCAGTTTCATGACCATGATTTGTGATGTTTTTTGCTAGTTTTGAGTGTTTTTCAGCAGTGCCCCCCCCCCAAATACATTCAGGAGAATAGATTTGTACCTACAAGCACGTAATTCACTTAAAGGCCACCATAAAATTGTAATAAAATCTGGTGCAGTAACATCAGTACCTCAACTTACAATTGCCATGACTTATAACCCAAATTTCAGGCTCAGTTAGGGTAGTAAGTCAAGGACTTACATTTATTTGCAAAAGTATAAACTGTATACTTATGTTCCAAAGGGGCTTTTTCAGGAGGCAAGTGGGGTTTCTTGTTTTTCCATTTGAAGACGTTTCGCTTCTCATCTGAAATGACGGGCAAATTCTAATTTTTTTTAGCTTCTTTTTGTATTTAGTGGGGCTAAGGTGGGGATGGAAGTGAGAGGTCTCTAGGATGGAAGCCACTATCCATTGATAACCACAAACCTTCTCCCCTGTACTCAAACAATAACCAGGTGCAAGGGGATGGGAATCTTGTCAGGTTATATGGGTGGGAATGGAGGTTATTTACCGTATTTTTCAGAGTATAAGATGCCCCAAAGTATAAGACACACCTAGCTTTTGGGGAGGAAAACAAGAAAAAAAAATCTGCCTGTGCCTCCTAGCAATTTTTCTCCTTGTAGCAAACAGCCCGTTTCCGTTTCACCACAGCCTGATTAGCATAAGCAGCTGATTGTCAGTTGGATCGGCCTTCCGACGATCAGCTATTTCAGGCTGCAGGGATTACTATAGCAAATTGACGCCTCTGCGTGCCCCATTTTCATCCTCCGCATCCTGTTTTCAGCCTCCACACGACCCATCTCCATTTCGGGTGGCAGGGATCGGAATGGGCAGAGATCGGAATGGGTAGAAATTGGGGCATGTGGAGGCCGAAAACAGGGTGCGCGGAGTTGGAAATAGGCAATGGCAATCCCTGCAGCCTGAAACAGCTGATGGTTGGGAGGCTGATCCAACCAACAATCAGCTGCTTGTGCTAATCAGGCTGTGCTGAAACCGAAACTGAAACAGTCTGTTTGCTGCAAGGAGG
This sequence comes from Natrix helvetica, assembly GCF_964273705.1. Lineage (NCBI taxonomy): Eukaryota > Metazoa > Chordata > Lepidosauria > Squamata > Natricidae > Natrix > Natrix helvetica. Next base: position 25,083,092 of record NC_138552.1, on the reverse strand, counting down.
CAAATTGCTGGGAGGCAGAGGCCAAAGGGTGGGGGCCAGCAGGTGGGCAGGGCTACATTCGGTGTATAAGAGGCACCCAAATTTTCACCCACTTTTAGGAGGGGTAAACGTGCATCTTATACTCCAAAAAATATGGTACTTCCCAGAACACTTGATTCCATCGCCACTTATAATTTGTTTTTAAAATGTGGTTTTCAAAACTGATCATTTTGTAGCCAAATTTTGTCAAAATGATCACAGAGTTCACAGACAACATGATCTTGATCTTAAATCAATATGTTCAGAGCACCCTTATCAAAAATTTGGGGGAAAGGCCATTGAGGTCTTTATGGCAGGAATCCCATTTTAAAGCCTTCACAGCCAATGTTTATTCATTTTTTGTTTGAAGAGAAGTTTGTGAAAGGGGGCCCATCAATTTGCTACACAATTGGTATGCTATCAAAGTATTCTTACGGTTAGGCTGTTTTTACATAGATGTAACTAGAATTTGCTTTCCTGCTCCTTAAAACTTCTTTTTCTGCACTCTAGAATGGTAGAAGCAGGGCCTGCCTCTCTTTAATGTGACACATCTGTAGGCAGGTGAAGACTGAGACACATTCATTCTCCTTTCTCAAGGGTAAATAGACATTCTAGGTCTCCCAGTCTCCATTAATAGGTCTTAGTTTCAAGAATATAATGGTGAAAAGAGCTGCATTGCAAACGGCTCTTTACTCTATGTAAGAACGTTTATCCCCTAGTTGACACTTCAGAATAATTCATTAATAATAGTAATGAAAATAAATATTAATACAATAGCAGAGTTGGAAGGGACCTTGGAGGTCTTCTTGTCCAACCCTCTGCCTAGGCAGGAAACCCTATACCACTTCTGACAGATGGTTATCCAACATCTTCTTAAAGATTTCCAGTGTTGGGACTTTCACAACTTCTGGAGGCTGTTCCATTGATTAATTGTTCTGTCAGGAAATTTCTCTTCAGATCTAAATTGCTTTTCTCCTTGATTAGGTTCCACCCACTGCTTCTTGTTCTACCCTCAGGTGCCTTGGAGAATAGTTTGACTCCCTCTTCTTTGTGGCAACCCCTGAGATATTGGAACACTGCTATCATGTCTCCCCTAGTCCTTCTTTCTATTAAACTAGACATAACCAGTTCCTGCAACCGTTCTTCATATGTTTTAGTCTCCAGTCCCCTAATCATCTTTGTTGCTCTTTGTTATTCCTAATCTATTAAAATCTATTTGCTCAGCGAGAATTTTCAAAGATAGAGACGATGTAAAATCAAGAATTGCAAAAATTTGCTAAAATTTAGAAAATAGCTTTTCTAAATAATACAAATTATATGGACTGTAAAATTGATGATACCCTCTGTGTTTGGCCTAAAACTGCTGATTCTTTCTGCATGGGTTCTTATACAGCTGCTGGGTGCCACTGTTTCCTATTTTTGCTGTTGTTCAGACTTGTAATTGCTTAGTTGGAGCATTGTGCTTACTGTGTGTTTTTATAGAAATCCCACAGAATTCTATACGTTAAATATCAAGAAAATCCATTGTGTTCCCCTTCTCAGGAAAGTAAACGTTACTATTTCAGTACCGTCATCTCATCTACGCTTACACAAATGGAAGTAACTTGGCACTGATTACTTTAAAGAGGGTGGGATTTTCTTCTTCTATTAATAATATTCTGATTCAATAATGAAATACAGAAGCCCCAAAGCAGAACATAAGCATCTTTCTGACTGGGTTCTCCTGCGAATGTTGTATCGCTTCCAATATGAAAAGCCATGAGTACCCAAAAGCACTGGTAGCTTTATTTTCCATCAATCTGTCTAACCAATTCATTCAGATATAAAATTGGGAAATCACTCCATTTTCTAGAGAAGAAAAATCCATTGCTCATTCTGCCCTATGTGAATAATGCTTAAAAGATATCTTTGGACACACACTTGGACAACAGCTAAACGAATAAGCTAAGTTGCTTCCAAAGGATTCCAAAGGATTTCAATCAGTGCTTAAGAAGCCACACTAGATGATCAGGCTTTAAATGGGACAATTCTACAGGTAGTCCTCAATTTACGGCCACAGTTGAGCCCCAAATTTCTGTTCCCAAGTGAGACATTTGTTAAGTGAATTTTACCCCATTTTACAACCTCTCCTCCCTCTTAGGTGAATCACTGAAGTTGTTAAGTTAGTGACACTGTTATTAAGTGAATCTGGCATCACTTAACTTTGCTTGTCAGAAAGTCGCAAAACGTGATCACATGCCCCCGGGACACTGCAAGCAGCAATAAATATGAGTCCGCTACTAAGCCTCTGAATTTTGATCACATGATCATGGGGGTGCTGATACAGTCATAAGTGTGAAAAAAGATCATACGTCACTTTTTTCAGTTTTCTTGTAACTTTGAACGGTCACTAAATGAACTGTTGTAAGTTGAGGACTACCTGTATTTCTTTTCTTGATAAAGAACTCAGTATCAACATCAGTAAACAAATACTGTATGGAAATTTTCCCAATCAGAACCAAATCCTTTGTAATTAATGTTATTGACAGTTAATGGTTGAGCCAGTGGAATCGCTCATAAAGTATCATATAGTTTATTCATAGTGAACTTACTTCATAGTGAAAGCATATCAGCAGCATGAGGTCTCACAAATTTGACATGATAGCTTTAGTACGGGGGTGTCAAACTCAGAGGCCGTGGGTCGGATGCATCATACGCTGGCCACGCCCAGCCCATTTTACCGAGGGGGGGGAGTCATGATACGTCATGTTACGATGCGAGTTTTACATCCCTGCTCTACTACAAGGAGTTGAGTAAGTCCTTATTTTGAGATGGCACAGAGTGAAAAATATAGCATATTGTGTTATTCAGAAGAAATACTTTGGCTTGACTGACTGAATGATGAACTGAAAGAAGATGGTATAAAATATATGAACAATCAGTCATGCACTGAATTATTGCACATCTTCATCTTTCTTACAGACTTCTGAGTGACGCTTGGGTGCTGAGTCAAAGGCAATAAATATTTGCATTTTTCACTAAGAATAATTCTCACAGCTAGCTCATCCATGTGACTTGACCACAAATGAGCTAAACAGCAAATATCATTTGTAAATTGATGCTTGAATTAGCTTGCTATGCAAACAAAGTGGTGGCAAGACTTTGCAATACTGTCACCTATGCTTTGCAAAGTTTCCATTTCAATATTATCTCACAGTAGATTTTCTTTTACCACGCTATATATATTATCTTGCATTCCTAAGTCATTCATTCAGATACTTGTCAAATCAAAAGCACTTGAAAGAGTTGGCCACAGTGGTAGAAAAAAGACAAACGTCTCAAAATCCTGCACTGCAAGTGATCTCCTTGAAAAACAGTTAGTGTTAGGTCAAATATTGTTGTATGGCTCTAAACCCAAATACATTCCGCCTCTACAAAATATTTAAGCATCACTTATAACTTGCTTGTTTACTAACTATATTTAAACAAAGATATGTTACAGTATCATTAGCAAGAATAATTTTCTAGAAAATAATAATACAGACAAAACTGAATGGTGGATACACCTTCTAAGCCACCAGAGCCTAAGCCAGGGGTGTCCAAACTTGGGAACTTTAAGACTTGTGGACTTCAACTCCCAGAATTCCCCAGCTAAGCAAATCTTGTGACAAGATACACTGCTGATAGAAGAGGCGAGTTGAACTGGACAATTTGGACCAAAAAAGAAAAAAACCTGATGCCTATTCACTAGGCCGATAATGGGAAACCTATGACACGTGTGCCACAGGTGGCACAAAGAGCCCTCTTTGGGCGCATACTTCAGCTCCACTGTCCATGTGCACGCACCTCCCACAAGCAAGCTGATTTTTGGGTTTCTGCTGCACATATGCGGTGGGCGGGGTGCATGTTGGAGATATTTGCGCATGCATGGGGGTGGGTGGAGCCTGGGCAGAGTGTGGTGCCCCCCTCAGCCCATTTTTTGTCCCAGGAGGTTGCAGGAAGGCCTGCTAGGCCCAAAACAGGGTGCAGGGGGGGGTTGCGCATTTGCGGGGGGGCATGGGGAGTGCAGGGGTGTCATGCACACATGCGCAGGGGGCAGAGTGGACGGAATGTGTGTGTTATGCGCGCAATGCATTGTGTGGACACATGTACTTTTGGCACACAACGACGAAAAGGTTAGTCATCACTGCACTAGGCATTACATCCCGGTAGTGATATTGATTGATTATACAGAAATAGAGGCACAGGTTTATGTTAAGTTGGCACAAAAGGCGATCGGAGTCGTGAGGAGAATTAACCAGACTTTATTGAACACGAACAGACTCAACAAATATACAGGAGAGAAGCAAGCAGGGTTCGTCTGACAGCTATTTATACGAAGCTGTCAGACGAACCAGCCAATCCCCAAGCCAGAGTTTCCCCGCTCTCAGCCAGGTCGCGTCTTAGCCAATCAGACGCGACCTGGCTGTTGCTAGTGCAGATGCCGGCTGTCAGGGGGAATTCCCTGACGTCATCTGCATGGACACAATACTCCTTCCCCCCCAGTGAGTGCGCATGTGCAGACGACGCACATACGTACTCACGTAAATAGTCTGGGCGGCGCCGGATCCGCCCAGAACGCCTCAGTTCGACAGGAGGCGCCGGAGGGGAAGGTGGTGCTCGTCGAAGCTCCTCCCGCAAGGGAGTGGAGCTCCGGGCGCCATCTTGGAGGCCCACCTCGGACGGAGAACGACAAGGATCAGGTAGGCAGGGCCGAGGGGGCGCGGTCGAAGGCGGGCTTGAGCAGGGAACATCAGGGTAGGCATGGCCTGACTCGGGGAAGGACAACGGGAAACCGGGAGGCAGTTGCCTAACGGGCGGCACACCCCCAACTATGGACGGCCGGGAGGCGGCGTCCGAGGACGGAAAGGCCTTGGGCAGCTGGACCGGGTGAACAGTGACTGGTGGAAGGGCACCAGGAATCAATGCGTTGGAGGGCTCAGGCGCAGCGATGTCGATGGCCGACCTGGCAGGGTTGTTGTCGCTGTTGCAGGGCAGGCGGCGCCTCAATTGATCCAGGTGCCGCCGCCATTCGGTCCCATCATGTAGTTGGACCCTTTAAGAACAGGGGCCGGTTATGGCGGTGATGGTGGCAGGCACCCACCTAACCGCCCCTGAGAATGCCTGAGCCCACACGGAATCGCCCAGAATGAAGGAACGGGGAGGGGGCCCCAGGTTGCCAGGCTGTTCACTTGAATAGAGCGGGTGCAACCTATCCAAGGTGGTCCGCAGGCGCCGGCCCATCAGCAGCTCGGCTGGAGATTTCCCGGTCAGGGGGCAAGGAGTGGCATGCTGTACCAAAAGGTAAGCAGCCACCCTTGATGGCCACTCTGCCCCATCCATCCTGCTTAACGCCTCCTTGGCCGAGCGGACCGCCCGTTCCGCCCAGCCATTACTAGCTGGATGGTATGGGGCGACTGGGGCATGGCGGATACCCTGAGAGGCCAGGAACAGCTGGAACGCGGTGGATGCAAATTGCGGCCCGTTATCAGAGACAATGACGTCCGGCAAGCCATGGGTGGCGAAAAGCCTAGTCAGTTCCCTGATCGTGGCCTCGGCTGTGGTGGACCTCATAAGGATGAGCTCCACCCAGCGCGAATATGCATCCACCACCACCATGAAGACTTGGCCTCTGAAGGGGCCCGCGAAATCCACGTGGAGACGGGACCAAGGCCCACGGGGCAATTCCCATTCCCTCGGAGCGGCTGCCGGTGGCGCCGGTCGGGAATGTTGGCAGGGGGAGCAGCCGGCCACCCAGACGGCTATCTCGTCATCAATGCGAGGCCACCAGACATAGCTGCGCGCCAGGCCTTTCATGTGCACTATGCCCGGGTGGCCCTCATGAAGGCGAGATAGCACCTGACGGCGCAGGCTGGGTGGAATGACCACCCTGTCACCCCACAGGAGGCACCCACTGTGAAGTGACAGCTCCAACTGCCTGGCCTTGAAAGGGCGAAGGTGCTCTGGCACCGGACCCTCAGGCCAGCCCCTTTGGACCCAAAGCATGACCTGGGACAGGTCAGGATCAGCCCTAGATTTTGAGGCCACCTCTCCGGAAGAGAGGGGCAGAGCCAAATCCGCTATGGCCAAAACCGACAGGCACGGCACTGTCGGGGGGTCTGCAACGGGCAGGGGGCAGCGGCTGAGGGCATCAGCGTGCCCTATGTGCTTGCCCGGCCGGTAGAGCAGAGTGTAGCTGTATGCAGCTAGGAACTCTGTCCACCTAGTCATGCATGGTGATAGGATGGGAGGGGTCGGCCTGTTACCTGCCAAAAGCCCAAGGAGTGGCTTATGGTCGGTGAACAAAGTAAAGTGCCGACCATAGAGGTAATCATGGAACCTCTTAATCCCTGACACTGCAGCCAGAGCCTCCTTGTCAATCTGGAGAATTCAGTGTCCGGGAATAAAAGGCTATGGGGGCCTCTGAGCCATTGGGCAGCACATGGCTCAGGACCACCCCCAAACCCACGGGGGAGGCGTCACAAGCAAGAGTCAAAGGCAGCTTGTCCGAATATTGGACGAGGACTGCCTCTGACGTCAGCAAATCTTTGACAGCCGCGAACGCATTCGCTTCGCGGCTGCCCCAGCGCCAGGCTGCCGATCGGTCGAGCAACCGATGCAGCGGCTTGGCTAGTGACGCCTTATGCGGCAAAAATGGCGCGTAAAAGTTAAGCAAGCCAAGGAACGCCTGCAGCTCCGTCTTGGAGGCAGGCGTGGGGGCATTCCTGATGGCTGCTACCTTGGAAGGGGTGGGGTGAATTCCCTGGGCGTCAATTGTGAAGCCCAGGAAATCAACCCGGGGCACAGCAAATGAGCATTTGCTGCGTTTTAATTTTAATCCCGCGCCCCTGAAACGCTCGAGGACCTTCACTAGTACTTCGATGAGGCCCGATCGGCTGCTGGCGGCGATCAGGACGTCATCGAAGTACGGAACCACACCAGGGAGCCCATGGAGCAGCCGCTCCATAAGGCTCTGGAAGATCCCCGGGGCTACGGAAACGCCGAATTACAAGCGGCGGCAACGGAAAGCTCCACGGTGGGTGACGATGGTCGGCGCGGCCGGCGCCGCCTCGTCATCCACCGGGAGCTGCTGGTAGGCCTGCGCCATATCCAGCTTCGCAAAGATGCAGCCCTGCCCCAAAGAGTGGAGCAAGTGCTGCACTACCTGAACTGGATAGGGGTTCGCCTGGAGGGCAAGGTTGATGGTGGATTTAAAGTCGGCGCAGAGGCGAATGGAGCCATCCGCCTTAACTGGGATGACCAAAGGGGTCTCCCACTTGGAGTAATCCACCGGCTCCAAGACTCCCTGCGCGACGAGCTTGTCCAGCTCCGCATCAACCTTTGCCCTCAAAGCGAAAGGCACCCTACGGGCCTTCAGCCTAATGGGGGCAACCTGGGGGTCTAGGTTCAAGGAAATGGGCATTCCCTTATACGCCCCCAGCTGCCCATCAAACACATCGGAGAACCTGGCAAGCACGTCGGCCACGTCAGGAGGCGTGGCCACCACTTGCCTTACCCCGTGCACTGATAGGCCAAGTGCCGGGAACCAGTCAAGGCCCAGGAGGGCTGGCAAAGGCTTTTCCACTACCAAAATGGGAAGGCACCCTGAAAAGTCCCCATACTCCACCCGCACCAGGTGACAACCCAGGGTAGGAATTAGAGTCCCCTGGTAGTCCCGTAGGGTTGCATCTGGGGAGGAGAGCTGGGTCTTTGAGATGCCTGGGCAGAGGCGGGAGAACTCTGCCCACGACAAGAGGGATCGGGAAGACCCCGAGTCCACCTCCATGGTGCAGGGGGAGCCTTCAATGAGGAGCGACGCCTTGATGCGCTCCGCACCTGCACCCGTGTGGAAGGCCAACTCTGCGGGGTTGGCGTGAAGATCAGCGTCCACGGCGTAGCAGCCTCCGCGCGAAGGCTGCTGCTGCTGCTGCTGCTGCTGACATCCAGAACGGCTTCCCGGTCGCTGCTTGACGGCGGCTGTGGTCGGGACGTCATCTGGGCGCTGCGGCAAGGGAAATTGCGCTCGGCAAACCTGGGCCAAATGTCCTTTCTTAAGGCAGCGGCGGCATACCGCGGCCTTAAAGGGGCAACCAGAGCGGTCGTGGTTGCCTCCACAGCCCAGGCAAGCGGTCACAGCTTCCCGGGCTCTCTGAGGGGCGCGCCTTCTGGAGGACTGGCCAATGCGAGCCACCGCTCCTTCCTCAGGGTAGTCAATAGGCAGGGGCACCAGCTCGTCCACCAGGCAAGTACGGCCTGGCGGAGGCGGCAGGTTGAACATCTCCGCCATTGACTCGTCGGAGAGTTCAGCCGCCCTTGCCTGCTCAATGGCCCCAGTCAGTGTGATGTCCGCTTGTGACAGGAGCCGCCGGCGAAGGCGCAAGTCTTTTATGCCGCTGACGAACTGTTCTGTGAGGTTGCGGTCGAGGTCGGCAAACTCGCACCTCATCGCCGCTGTGCGAAGCGACTGGAGGAACTGGCTCACCGACTCCTCCGGTTTCTGCACACAGCGTCTGAAAGCGTAGTGCCTCGCCACCCAGGATGGTGTAGGGGCGTAGTGGCGCTGAAGACGCTCCGTTAAGGTGGCCCAGTCCAGTGAGTGGACTGGCTGAGGAGCGGCTAGTGAGCGAGCGGCGCTAAACATTGGCGTGCCGCAGCAGCTCAGGAAGAAGCTGCACTTCTCATCGTCTGGCACATCGCGACGGCCGTTGGCTATCAGGTAGCACTCGAAGCGCTCCAAGAACGCTTCCCATGTCTCGCCGTCGCAGCCAAAGGGGACGAAAGTTGGCATCGCCGACATGGTCTCCTCAGGTTCGAGCTAGGCAGGAACGGAATAGGTCGCCAATACAGTTGTGCCGAGGTGGAGCGTTCGGTGGGTTAGCGACGGCTGGATCCCACCTTCGTCGCCAGTGTTAAGTTGGCACAAAAGGCGATCGGAGTCGTGAGGAGAATTAACCAGACTTTATTGAACACGAACAGACTCAACAAATATACAGGAGAGAAGCAAGCAGGGTTCGTCTGACAGCTATTTATACGAAGCTGTCAGACGAACCAGCCAATCCCCAAGCCAGAGTTTCCCCGCTCTCAGCCAGGTCGCGTCTTAGCCAATCAGACGCGACCTGGCTGTTGCTAGTGCAGATGCTGGCTGTCAGGGGGAATTCCCTGACGTCATCTGCATGGACACAATAGTTTACTTCAAGTCAAACTGTCAAAAGAAGAAAAGCAAGCACTGAATGATTATGTCAAATACAGCCAAGAGTAAGAACCGATACAAGTTAAAAATTGAATTTATTGAATGTATTGGAAACAAAACATGAATATTGAAATAATGAAATAAAAACATGAACAAAATGCTAGCAAGGAAAAACATGACATGGTCAATTTCTACAAAAGATCAAGGACAAAATAGATAAAAATAAAACCTAGCAATGGCTTACAATGGAACAAAGAAACTGAAAGCTTGATTTTGGATGGTCAAGAGCAAACTGTTTGAATTAATGCAATCAAGGCCAGAACTGCAAAAATACCAAATGATTCAAAATACAGATTGCACAAAGAAGCAGAAGAAACAGATCACATGTTTAGTTCATGCAAGAAGATCATACACACTGATTACTAATGACGCAACATAGCTGCCAAAATGATTCACTGAACATCTGCAAAAAAAAACCTAGCCTGTGCCAGAACTGTAATGAAAAATTGGTGGGAACGTTTAATTGGAAAATGAGTAGGTTAAAATATTGTGGGATTTCCAAATGCAGACTGATAAAAATCTTTATATATAACTGTGACTGAACAGAAGAAAGTGTGGATAATTGAGATGCAATACCAAAGGAAAGTGGAATAGAAGAATTGGAGAAGATCATATCTGAAAACCAAAGTCGAAAGATTATGGCATAAACCAGGTGGAGTGTTCCCAATGGTTACTGACACATTTGGGTTTCGTACTAAAAAAAATATATGGGACAATCTATGCCAGGCCTGTCAAACTGGCATCCCACAGGCCAGATATATCACATGCAGGCCATCCCCACCACAGCTGCGCAAAGACAAAAAAACTTTACAATATGTTACAATCTGGCCTGTGACACAATCGAGTTTAACACCCGTGGTCTATGCATTGCAATCTGTGCATTGACAAAATTTCCAACTGTCAACATTACAACAACCTAAATCCGTGATGGCGAAACTATGGCGCATGTGCCACAGGTGGCACGCAGAGTCTTCTCTGCGAGCACATGAGCCATCGTCCAGCTCAGCTCCACTGCGCATGCATGCGGACCTTCCGCCAGCCAGCTGATTTTCGGGTCTCTGCTGCGCATGCAAGAGATGTGCATACATGCGTATGGGTGGGTGGGGGCATGAACATGCACGGGGGCAAGGGGTATGGCAGCCCCCATTCCCCATTTTTAGTCCCAGGAGGGTGGACCACATTGTATTGTAGGTGTGGACACACATGTGCGCGCTGTCATGCACAGGCACACAATTTTGGCACGCCAGGACAAAAAAGCTACCCATCCCTGACCTAGATTCTTGGGAAGAGCTCAAAGGCCAACAACTGGCTAAATAACTAGCAGCTATGATTTCACTTTATTGTGTATGTAACAATAATAAAGCATTCAACTTCCATTGTATGATTAGACAATCAAGTCCCCAGAAATAACAGGAGTTAGTAGAAACATCAGGAGCTTTGTGCAAAGGTCAATAGCACAATGGCACAATGAGTTGCTGGTTAATGCAGTAAACTGGAAGACATTAATATCAAAGGAGGAATCTTTCCAGAAGACTAATTATCACCACTACTGTTTGTGATTGTATTGAGTCTTCTGTCAACAATCCTGAACAAGTTACGCCATTGTTATCAAACATCAAAAACATCTGCCAGGCTATTGTGCCTCCTTTGAAGCTCTAGGGAAAAACACTGTCTGAAATAGAATCCCTGCTTAAAACTGTCCGTATATAAAGGAAAAATATTGCAATGGAATTTGGTCTGGTCAAATACACCACCCTTAGCATCAACAGAGGAAAAAGATTGAAAACTGAAGGGATCAAGATGCCCTGTGGAAATAACACCAACAATCTGGATGAAGAAAATCACTACAAATCCCTCAGCATCCTTCAAGCTGACAACTTCAAGCACACCGAAGACAAGAAGAAGCTTAGAAGTGAATACATTATGAGAGTAAAGAAGAACTTAAAGTCCAAACTTAAAGGAAGAACTAACCATTGGCAACTAACACCTGGGCCATTCCAATCATTAAAATATGTAGCTGGAATAATGGACTGGACTTAAACAGAACTAAAAGTCCTTAATAGGAAAACCAGAAAAACAATGACAATGAACGAATGCCCTTTATCCACATAGCAATGTTGATAGAGTCTACTTACCAAGGCAAATAGTTGGTGTGGAATGCTGCAACTATACCAAACAGTTAAAGAAGAACAAAGGGCATTGGAAAAATATTTGAAGGACAGTGAAGATGCCCTGAAGCTAGAAGACAGCAACAGACAGCAAATGCTGCCTGTGCAAAGAAACTGAAAGCAGTTCTAACTAGTGGACCACTTAATTAGCTATTGCAAGAAGGTTGCACAAACTATCTACAAATAATGGCATGACAAAATGACACCAATGGTGCATTGGAATTTATGCAAGAAATACCACGTAATTGCAAGCAAGAACTAGTGAGACCACAAAATAAGTAATACGAAATGAAGACGCTGAAATGCTCTGGGACTTTAGAATTCAGACAAGAACCTGCCACACAACACTCCAAACTTAACAGCTGTCAATAAGAAAGACAAAAAAAAACCTCTGGATAAATGGATGCGGCAGTAGCTGGAGACAGCAAACAAGAAGAGAAAGAACTGGAGATAAATCACAAAATACAAAGAAACAGAAGTAGAATGACTGTGGCAAAAAGAAGTAAAGGTGGTACCAATAGTATTAGAAGCATTGCATGCAATCCCAAAACAACTGGAGCACCACTTGAAAACCATAAGCATTGACAAAATCACCATCGGACAACTGCAAAAGGCAGCTTTACTTGAAACATTTTGTGATAGTACCTTTAACACAATCAAACAACAATATCTCCTTATCCCAGGTTTGGGGAACAAGTAGATAGCTGGATAAAAATGCCAAATCCAGTCTAAACATCCAGATGACTCTATGACCAACTATAATATAGGTTATGGAGTCCTGTGGATTTAAGGGGGAAAGGTGCTTTGTAATATTCATGCAGTAGCTGTTGCAACTCCTTAAGCTAAATGCCTATTTTCCCGGGATCACATGGATCAGGTAATCTGAGGACAAGACGTTGCTGTTTTAAAGAATTGCAGACCCTTTTATGTGAGTACCCTCCTAAGGATCCATTGCAGCTTTTCCCCTTTGAATCTGAAGGGCTGCTACTAAATGCCAATACTAAAACAAAGACATTAAAACAGGAGTGGGGGGGGGGGGGGAGAGAAAGGTCACAATCATAGTGGCATCATTGGAAGATAGAAAGTCGTTTCCTACTTTGATCATTTGTCATCTTAGTTCAGATGACAGACAACCCTGACAGAAAGCAGTTCTCCAAAGAGTTTGCCTTTTGCAGAAAAGCCGAAAATTAAAACTGCGATCTCCTGCTAGCTCATATATACATGATATATTGTATGGCTTGCATATACTTTTAATACAGACCTAATATGTGGCTAATGTAAGGCTCTGACTTAATCTCAGCATGGACTTGAAAGCCAATTGATTCTGAAAATATTTCATCTTTAGCCATTTGGAGTTGCTAAAAAACTAGGAAGTTTCCCTTCTGATAAATTTTTCTTTCTCTCCTCTTTTGGACTCTATTTTGTTTTCATAAGGTCATTATCTTCTGTCTCCCAACTTTATTTTACATATCCTTTCACAAGGTCAGTACTGTTGGGCCCCAATATATTCATTTTCTCCATATATTGATGCTAGGACTATACGCTGTTGCCATTCTGAGGTAAGCAGTGGTAGGCTGTAGCTGGTTCGGACTGGTTCACCCAAACTGGTAGTTACAAGCCCCCATTGGCCCCACCCACCTATCCCGGTGCTATCAAAACAATACAATAGCAGAGTTGGAAGGGACCTTGGAGGTCTTCTAGTTCAACCCCCTGCCTAGGCAGGAAACCCTATACTGTTTCAGATGTTGGCTATCCAATATCTTCTTAAAAACTTCCAGTGTTGGGGCATTCACAACTTCTGGAGGCAAGCTGTTCCACTGATTAATTGTTCTAACTGTCAGGAAATTTCTCCTCAGTTCTAAGTTGCTTCTCTCGATTAGTTTCCACCCATTGCTTCTTGTTCTACCCTCAGGTGCCTTGGAGAATAGTTTGACTCCCTCTTCTTTGCGGCAGCCCCTGAGATATTGGAACACTGCTATCATGTCTCCCCTAGTCCTTCTTTCTCTTAAGCTAAACATACCCAGTTCCTGCAACCGTTCTTCATATGTTTTCGTCTCCAGTCCCCTAATCATCTTTGTTGCTCTTCTCTGCACTCTTTCTAGAGTCTGCACATCTTTTCTACATCGTGGTGGCCAAAACTGAATGCAGTATTCCAAGTGTGGCCTTACCAAAGCATTATAAAGTGGTATTAACACTTCACGTGACCTTGATTCTATCCCTATCAGGTCCTAGATATCTCACTTTCCGGATGGCCCAGCTGATTTGTGCGCCTCTCCCGTTCTACAAACCATGGCTGACCTAACAGGTGTGCAGGAAGCTGCCCCCATCGAAAAAGCCTACTTTTAGGTGTTGCGCGGAAACGCTGAAGACATGCGTGCAAAGCATGTGTGCATACGGACGTGGCCACGCTCTCACATTTCCAGCGAACCGGTTGTTAAAATATGTGCAGTCCACCTCTGGAGATAAGTCATTTGAGAGCCCAATTCACTACACTACAGAGCAGAATCAAAGAAGTTCTTATGGGTGGAGGGTGGTATGAAGAAAATCCTGGTATGTCTCTTTAATAATTTTTAAATAATTTTTACTATACTCTGCCTTACGGAGAGTACATTCTGATGATCCCCACTCTGGAATGATTAGCTTCCTAAAGTTGTGACACAACCACTGTTAGAGCCTTTGAGAGGCATATTAAACTAATTCTCACGGGAGCTTGTGTATCCTACCCCTGGCTGTTGAGTGTTCCATTACTGCAGTCATCAAAAGGCAAATAAAAAGTAAAAAAGAAGTAAAAGGGATTTACAAGTTTCTGATTTATAATAATGGATATATATATATAATCACAGCTAACTGTTAAAGCATAAATAGGTCAGTCTGCAGCAGGAGCATATTAATTCCGCAACTGCGCCACAGAATTGTACAATACAACACTGCACAAAACGAAGCAACTTAAGAATCTCAGAAGAATTTAGCACTCAGCTCTAAAGATAGACTTTCAAAATGCCACGGACCAAAAAATAAATTAAAAAAACCCCACCAAGTTGGATGTTTTGAGAATGGAAAAGCACCATTTTTCCCAAACTTTGATCCATTAAAACTTAACACACAAAGCTAAAAGTGCACAGGGACAATTATGCATAAACGTCTTCATACTAATGAGCAGTGCTAATGAGGGTTTCTGTGAAAATTTACCCAGACGGACTTAAAAAATGCCAGTATGATCATGTGGAGACTTTACAATTCTATTCATTCAGAAAACATCCTGCACATGTGGAAATGAGCAGAACATATATACGTTTGTGCACATACATATGGAATGTGATCAGCTACTTAATACTATGATATTATTCCTTTCTTGTACTTTCAGCATTGTGTTAGGTAGGTATGATGAATGTTAACGCTTTCTGTATGAGATAGGATATAAACAACAAAACAGTTAGTCCTCCTTTAGTGACTGTCTTAATCAGTGACCATTTGCAATTACAAAGGGGATGAAAAAGTAACTTTGCAACCAAACTTCACATAATTACCTTTGCAGGTCTGTAAAGCAAAGAAAAGATGAAGTAAAATCGTACACACAGACACATTAGTGATTGTTTCATTAAATAAATGAGTTGCTAGCCCTAACTGTGGTCACTAAACAAGGACTATCCATATGTTGGCTTAAAAGACTGCCCTCAAAAAGCAATAAATGCAGGTGGGTTGTTGATAACAAGGTCAGGCTACAGGTTACAATGTGGGTATGGTATGCTTGTAGAGCATGGGTGTCAAACTCGCAACGTCACGTCGCCACATGACGTATCACAACTTTCCCCTTCGCTATACCAGAGGTGGGCTTAGCCAACGTGTGATGCATCTGGCCTACAGGCTGTGAGTTTGACACTCCTGTTGTAGAGTGTTTTTTTTTTTTCCAATGCATGTGTGAAGACTGGTGATTGAAATAACCATTGCTTCCCTATATAATGAGAAAGTTAATAAGAATGAAAGCAAAACCACAGAAAGCAAAATTACAGTCTAGTTATGTCCCTGGAAAGATGTTTGGCAGAATTCTAACTGGAAAAAATAAATGAGGCAATTATTAGTAAAATTTGGGAAATGTAGATTGTGTCGTGCAACAAAGTATGGGTCTGAAAATTAATGTACCAAACATTAAGAAACTCATGCTTCGCATAAAAATGCTGATAGAAACACAGTAATACATTATTAGGAATAGACAAACATTAGTCAAAAGAAGCAAAAGTTGCTACATATAAGGAACATGTTTCTGCCCGCTTTGTTCTATGGAAATGAGAATTGGGCACACAAGAGGAAATTTGAGTTCAGCGGAAATGTCTTGCTTAAGACACATGAGATAAAATTAGAAGTATTTGAATCAAGAATGAACAAGCACCGAAAATATATGGATTGAAAGCAAAAGTGGGTAACCAGCACAAAATAAATTATGCTGGTGTGGTTTAGAAAGAATGAGGATCAGATTACAGGATAAAAATATGGAGAAAGAGTAAATGGATTGAGAGGAAAACAGTAGACTGAAAAAGCCACAGTTAGAGTTGTTGGAAAAGAAAAGAAAAAGGTGAGAAGTTATAGGTTTTTTTTCCTTTTGTTTAGTATTTTTCACTCCTATGAGGTACTCTGCATAGTGCTGCCCACGTCAAAAAAGGATACTATTATAATACTGTTGTACATAATTTCCTGTATAATAATTTCAAGCCTACAGCTCTAAGAAAAAAGGGGGAAAAAAGATCACTCAGGGATGGAAGGAAGGAATACTTCTGCATAAGACTAATGCAGATCAGTGTGGACATAAATAGCATAATGGAGATCAGTGGATAAATATAACTTCCTGTAGTGACAGAACGGAGCTACTCTTCCAAATGATGCTATTCTCTATTATGAAAAATTCTAAATAAACTGCAGGTGAAGAGATGAACTTCATCGAAAAAAACTTTAAAAAAAAAACAGGTTAACAAACTAGGTTTTATAGTTTGTTTCAAGCCAGGGTTTGGAGGCAACAACTCCTACTAGTACAGCAGATGGAAACGCCAAATAGACCAGCGGTTGCCCAAATTCAGCTGATGCACCTGTTGCAATCTTACCTAGAACAAGAGACTTTTGCTTCAATAACCAATACTTAAGGGACGCAGTGGCTCAGTGGCTAAGATCCTGAGCTTGTGGATCAGAAGGTCAGCAGTTCAGTGGTTCGAATCCCTAGCGCCGCATAATGGAGTGAGCTCCTGTTACTTGTCCCTGTTTTTGCCAACCTAGCTGTTCAAAAGCATGTAAAAATGCAAGTAGAAAAATAGGGACCACCTTTGGTGGGAAGATAACCGCATTCCTGTGTGCCTTCGGCATTTAATCATGCTGGCCACATGACCACAGAGACATCTTTGGACAGTGCTGGGTCTTCGGCTTTGAAACGGATATGAGCACCGCCCCCTAGAGTCGGGAATGACTAGCACATATGTGCAGGGGAACCTTTACTTTTACCTTATTGATTATTACCACTCAATTTACTCTTCTGCAATACCCTTTATATAAGTTGCCTTGAAAGCTACAGTTAGAGCCTGTGTGCTAACTAGTTCCTACTGTTGGAAACATATTACATTTACTATGTGGATCCTACAGTGGCTATCAATTAGCTTCTGGCCGCAGATTTAAAGTTCTGATCTTGACTTGTAAAGTCCTTTCGTGGATACCTGAATACCTTTAGCACCACTTGCTTGGTCAGACTCTAAAAAGAGTGCAGAGAAGAGCAACAAAGATGATTAGGGGACTGGAGACTAAAACATATGAAGAACGGTTGCAGGAACTGGGATGTCTAGTTTAATAGAAAGAAGGACTAGGGGAGACATGATAGCATTGTTCCAATATCTCAGAGTTGCCACAAAAAAGAGAGAGTCAAGCACTTAAGGGCAGGACAAGAAGCAATGGGTGGAAACTAATCAAGAAGAGAAGCAACGTAGAACTGAGGAGAAATTTCCCACAGTTAGAACAATTAATCAGTGGAACAGCTTGCCTCCAGAAGTTGTGAATGCCCCAACACTGGAAGTCTTTAAGAAGATGTTGGATAGCCATCTGTCTGAAACGGTATAGGGTTTCCTGCCTAGGCAGGGGGTTGGACTAGAAGGCCTCCAAGGTCCCTTCCAACTCTACTATTGTATTGTATTGCTTCACCCTGAACCAGTTCCAGCCCATTAACCTTGCTAGAGAAAAAAGAAACAACTTTTACTGCCCCACCAACAGAAAATATAAAGGGAAATGAAACAAGAATGCCAGTTCGGTCTAGTGGATAAGACACTGAGCTAGAAATTGAGAGACCATGAGTTCTTGTATCTCCTTAAACACAAAGACAGCTGGGTGACCTTGGGCCAGTCACTCTCTCTCATCCTTAGGGAGCAGGCAATGGCAAACTACTTCTGAAGTCTCTGGCTATTTAAAGATTCTGGCTGCAGCACAAAGTCCCTTCAAACACCAAGCTTTTCACTTGAAGAAGAAATAGGAGTGGCATTATTTTCGTGCTACAATCAAAGGGCCCAACAGCAGTAGTTAAATTGGAACTCTGCCTTATCTTGTTAGATAAATTATAAAGACAGTCCAGGTCCAAGAATGAAGCAAAATATTGTCTAAAATATTTGTAGGAAATTCCAGATACCCCACTAACAAAAGCAATGTGTCAAAGACAATTGGACAGAATACAGAAAGGGAAATGTTTCTCAGATTATGAGATGGACAATGGGGACATCAGAGAAGGAGGAAAATAATAGGTACAGGACGAAATAAACCCAGAAGACAAATATGAGCCTTGTAGGCAACTACCATAGGTCAAGTGGTAGACTATGCTATGGAAACAGAGATGATATAATAATATAAATCTAACCTTTCTCTTTTTACCTTCTCCTATGTTTCTGAAATTGTGATATACAAGGAAAATTTAAAGTCCCCACTCAGTGTTGTGTTAACCATTAAGCAGGCTAAGCATGTGCTTAGAGCACCAGGCCCAAAGGGGGCACCACAAAGTTGAGAAAGAAAAAATTATAATGAAGATTTGTACAGTATCTATAAAGGAGGACAGCATCAAGATTTGTCAGTGCTTAGGACACCAGTGGGACTTAATCTGTCACTGTCCCCACTGATTGCCATGAGCAGCTACTATGATATCAAGGCATTGTCATTCTATGGTTTGGGGGAAGGGAGTGCTATGCATCTAGTGTTCTTTAGAGCAGTTCTGGTACATTTTGTATTCACCGTGAAATTTGACCCCATCTCACATGAGATGTTCAAACTGAATTCATTCCATGCTAAGGAGTTATTTTAGGAGAAATGTTTATATCACGCTTACTACCTTTTGCAGACAAAAATGCTTTGGTTCAAAATGGGCATGTCTGTGGCAATGATGGAGATTATAGTCCGACTACTCTGGAGAGACCTAAGCTCCAAATGTCTATGGAGATTCCTAGTCATCCAGGTCATGGTTGTCCCCATGGTTGTCCTTTTTCAAGAGGCAACTGGACTTCTGGTTTTTCTTTGAAGACATTTCGCTTCTCATCCAAGAAGCTTCCTTAGCTTCTCAGAGATGGGAAATATATAATTACACAATATTCATAAAATAATTTCAAATGCTTCCCCATATAAAATCTTCCTGTGCAAGATAAATTCATAGATTAAAGTAAAACTTTTTCCTCTATTGGTTAGTTTTCATATGTATGTCTGTGTACAGTATATATTAATTGCTGTTATGTCCTATTACTAATTTCTTATTAAAGGCGGAACAACATTCAAAATTCAGATCTGTTACCCCAGTCTGAAGGGTATAGTTCAAGAATGCTGCTCCCTACTTCATTTGGCATGCATATAGTAATTAAGAGGGGGGGGAGAGCAAGTGATAATTGTTACTAAGAGTAAGCATTTTATAATAACTATATGCACACTTCATACTACTTTGGCATCTCCTGATATAAAACTTGCTAATATAATAAGCAAATCAATTACAGCTCTTTGGCTTATGATGTATTTGTTATGTGGGGTTAAGTGATGAACAAATTTGCTAACCTTGATATGAATATCAGGAAAGATTTAGCATATTTTCCAGATGCCCCAAAGGATAAATTAAAGGTAAGCATAATAGATCTGATGGGAGCAATCAGGGGATGGAAAACAGCCTTCCCAAGAGAAAAGATAGAAGTGGCATCATTCAATCACATTAAAACTGCAAATGGAAAATGCTCTTCAGAATAATTAGTGAACCAACTCAGCACAAGTAGAGTCCATGAACCAGGATGATTTCTGTCACTAATTCTTAGGATGCTGCTTTTGAAAAAATTGCAAGAAATTAAGAGACAGAAGGAGCCACCTTAATTATTCTGGAACCAAAATCTTAAAAGCAGACCTTTCAGCAATACCTCAGCAAAAGACAGAGTATCATTTGGGCTCTGATAATATTATTAATAATACTTGGCAGAAGTAGGAGGATAAGTGGCAGAATGTGGGGGAGAAGTCAAAGAAGGAATCAGCCTAGAATCACTGCATGGCCACAAATGGACTAGATTCAATCACTTTGATTCTGCTGACCTTTATCTAGCACCAAAATGTTGCTAATTGTTAATTGTGTATATTCCTGAGTGTGTATAAGCCTGATAAACAATAAATCGGGGTAATTGGAACTTGGGTCCTTCGTGCTTTATACATAAGAGCTAAGGCAATGGAAACACAGCAGGAGCTACACGGTTTTCAAAGAAAATTCTTAGCCTTTGAGCACTGCAAGAGAATGGAGGTTTTGTGGTGGCAAAAGCATAAATTCACCTTTTACAGAATATGATTGCCTCAATATAAGTATATTAATTGGTGGCCTTTTAGAGCTGGCTTTTTATTTTATTATTTTTAAATATAAGAGTTATGCTACCAAACACTGACAACTCGCTGCCAGATTTTGGTAGCATAATCTTTTTTAAAAGGCTTCTGAAGCTTCAGGGATGGTGACTGAGGGCCATAGGCAGTAATAGACAAAATGATACAATTCTTCAATCTTGTCATACATGTTGTTTCAAGCATCCTTCACTTTGCAATCAATGGTGGCAAAACAAAGGGAAGAAATAGATGGTTCTCATCCAATATCTCTTATCATTTGCAATATATCTTTATTTTAATATTTGACCAACACGAATAAAAAAAAGGCAATGAAATGAGCAACTATAACATAAAAACAGCCTGTCCCTGAAAGGCGTAAGGACAGTAACTATAAAATTAAAATATGGAGAAGTAAATGCCATCAGACTGCTATAAAATTGAGATTTGTACTACATCAATTTAAAAAATTAAAAGAAACGGCTACAGCAATACAAATAAAAAAGATGAATAAATGGCGGTTAATAACAATAGTATAAGAGGCATGAATTGGGTTAAATTTCATTGGTTCTAGCTTGCAGTCAATAACCAGAATATTTTGGATGCTGCTGCTCAGAACATGGCACCATTATAGGGTATGGGTGTTGGTACCATGTTTCCCCAAAAATAAGACCTATCCCAAAAATAAGCCCTAGCTTGATTTTTCATGTATGCACCTAATATAAGCCCTACCCCCAAAAATAAGTCCTAGCTAACCCCCCCCCATTCTGTCCCACCGTCTGGTTGCACAAGATGGGGCAAGGAGATGCGTAAAAACGGGCTATGAAAACACCCAGTGATCATGTGATTACAATTTATCATCTTTCCTGTTGGCTTCTCATAAGCAATGGGGAAGTCAATGGGGCAGCTGCAACAAGTCTGGTCACTTTGAGATCTTCACTTTCATGACAGCAACTGAGAGTGCTGGAACTGGCATAAGTAAGCAGCATATGGTCACGTGGTTTTTTTTTGACCCATGTCCATGTTAATTAATGATTGAGTTTCTGATTCCAATTATCATCATTAAATGAGGACTACCTGCATGGCCTGGGTGTTTGGTAAATTATTTAGAGAATATGAATATTGCAATGTCTCTTCGGGAAGGATGACTCATAGTAGTAACTACATTCTCACCTTCAGATTACTGAAGCAAAGCTTGGACTTTGGGAGAAGACTCCTGAGAATATCATACCGTCTCTGTGTCTGTGTCTGTGTGTGTATCTCCATCATGGTCAACCTATGGAGCCATATCAGAGGGCATGTGAGCTGTTGCCCTAGCTCAGCTCCAGCACATGCCAGCTGATTTTCGGCTGGCCTGCCCACACTGCCCTTCCCTCCCCAGGAGCCTCCATGCGATGCCAAGTAAGTTCAGGACTCATGCGGAGGCTCTGGGAGGGTGTTTTCAGCCTCCAAGGGGGGGAAGCGATGGGGAGGCCAATTTCACCCTTCCCAGGCTCCAGGAAAACCTCTGAAAAATGGGCATACTGGGCTCGCCTGAAGTTGGAAAATGGGTCGTTTCTAGCCTCCGGAGGGCCTCGGGGGGCAGGAGACGCCGTTTTTACTCTCCACAGGCTCAAAAAAAAGTCATGCACATATGCACGGGGCAGGGGGGGGTTACACACGCATGCCAGGGGATATGGCACAGGGGGCATTAAATTATGGGTGTGGACACACACACTCGTGTGTTTTTGGCACCTGAGAGAAAAAAGATTCGCCATCACTGATATATATGAATATATGTATCATTGAACAAATCAGCCCATAGTTTTAACCTGAGACATTAATGACCAAGCTCAAATCACCTTACACAAAGACCCAGCTCTCTGGAGAACACACTCTAATGCTAGGAGAGATGGATGGAAAGAGAAGAGGATGGTCAAAAGCAAGGTGAGTGGGCTCATGTCCAGTGTTAATGACTGCACTACTGGAAGACCTGAAGAATCAAGTTAGGGACACCTCTGCAGTGATTGCTAACAGTCAATTATGATGACTACACCTAAGTATAGTCACATTTAAACCTATTCAATACCTGTTCAGATCCTGTCCACCAACTACTGTTACCATTTCTAACACTATAAAAATCTATGTTACCAAGCTTTCAAAAGGAGTACAGCACTTGATTTTTGGCACCTTTTTTTAAAAAAAAAATCCCATTCTTTCTGTATTTCCCAGTACCAAAGTTTACTGAGGTTTTGCTCATTATGTAACATTAATAGCAATAGCACTTAGACTTATACACCACTTCACAGCCCCCTCTAAGCGGTTTATAGAGTCAGCATATTGCCCCCAACAATCTGAGTCCTCATTTTACTGACCTCTGAAGAATGGAAGGCTGAAGGTTAAGGATACCTATTTGTACTTATTGTATTGTATTGTATTGTATACAAGAAGCCTGCATAAACAAAGTAGCAATCCCATCACTCTTTAAAGTGATAAAAAAAACCAGGTGGAAAATTTTCAACTTTTCTCCTACAATTGATCATTTGCATGATAGTTCATCCCTGTTTATTAGTTGTTCTGGTTCTGTAATATTTACACTCCTTTTATTGTTAGAGGTTGAGTTGCAATTTATTGTTCTTATTGTTATTGTATGTCAAATATTCTTTCCTACATAAATACATAATACATAAAATATTCTAAATAAAAAATAACAATTTATTTTGAAGTAAAGAAACAAAAGACAAGAAACCACAGAAACGGAAACATCCAAACCTGATTTTTCAAGCTTCTCCCACCTACTAATAAAGCTTTAATTCTTGCCTTAGCTGGGCCAAACAGTCTGGTGGAAAATTATACTTAAGCAGGAAAAGGGAATAAACAATGACATAAAACCAGTGGAGCTTATTTGCTGTCTCATGTATCAGTCTCATTTTGGACAAAGAAATATTTAAAAAAGGTTTTTTAAAAAACAGTCGTTCCATAGCCATGTTCCTTGGATTGAGCCATTGTGGTGCAATAGTTAGAATGCGATATTGCAGGCTAACTCTGCCCACTGTCAAGAGTTCGATCCTAACTGGCTCAAGGTTGACAGTCTTCCCTCCATCAGGGATTGGTAAAATGAGGACTCAAACTGTTGGGGGCAAAATACTGACTCTGTAAACCACTTAGACAGGGCTATAAAGCACTACAACGTGATATATAAGTCTGAGCACTATCACTATTGCTATTGTTGAGCATTTTCATTTTCTCAGCAGGAAACTTGCAATTTCTATCTGAAAAATGACCCTGGGCCCTAAGATTACTTTGCTGCATTGATTGTTCTAATAATCAGAAATACTTTCTGCCTATCCTCGTCTATTCCTAAAGTACATCTTGCATTTTGGCTTGTGAGCAGTGATACAGCTAAGCCTGCATATACTTGAGAATACATGGATATACATAAGCTTTACTTGGCCATAAAATATATGGAGTTGCAGTATTTGGAGCTTCCTATTTCTTTTTTCTTTCTACCTTTACTTTAAAAAAAAAACCAAATTTGGTTGATGCTTTCTGCTCAACCTTCTTGAACCTGAAATGAAGCTTGGTGGAAATCTGAGTCTCCTATGAACTGCTGGTTGTTGGCTTGCTATCTCAAGATATTCAGTGTGGTAGACGTAACACA
This sequence comes from Natrix helvetica, assembly GCF_964273705.1. NCBI lineage: Eukaryota > Metazoa > Chordata > Lepidosauria > Squamata > Natricidae > Natrix > Natrix helvetica. The sequence goes on along the minus strand of NC_138552.1, from coordinate 25,059,160 downwards.
CTCCAAGAGCTAGATATGTATAAATGTGCAGATGTGTGGGATTAATGGGAGAAGTCATTTCATGATATTTGTGTTAGACAGAGATATAGCTATACGTAATCTGCATAAACATCATTAAGGTAAAGGTAAAAGTTTCCCTCGCACAATATGCTAGTCATTCTTGACTCTAGGGGGTGATGCTCCTCTCTGTTTCCAAGCCGAAGAGCCAGCGCTATCCGAAGATGTCTCCATGGTCATGTGGCTGTTACTTCTTAGCAATGCACACATATAGACACACACACTATAAACAATCCATTTGCTGCATCAAATAACAGCATTGCCAGTTCACTTGAAGGTATACAGCTTTCAAATTAGTTTCCCAGATGCACTTCCTTTAAGGTCACAAATATCCATAATACAATCAGCATCAACTGACTAAGCATTTTGCTCACTGGAGAACTGGGGCTTTTCCCCAAAGTTTTCCACATATATTCTCTGCTCTCAATCCTTTCTGTAATTTCCCAGGTCCACCACAACACCCTCACCTGATGTGACCTCCCCATCACAAGAACCTACTGACCACACGAAGCCCTTATAAGCGGAAGAACACTGACACAAACATTCCCTAAACTCCGCTGAAGACGTTACAAAACCAAATCACAACCTCCACCATCATTTCCCAGTGTGCTCTCAATGTATGGCTTAACAATGGTCAAGAGGATAGCTGTAAGAGTGCAACTGAAACCATTTTAATGCACATAAAAATAGGTGTAGGTTTGATCCCGCACTGTGGCTACCATCGAGAGAAAAAGGGGAGGAGGTGTCTGTGTTTCTGTTTGTGTGTGTATGTGTAAGGAAGGTCTAAAGCCTGCAATTCTAATGAGGATGCTACTTACAAGAAATGGTTCTGCATACAAGTGACAATAGTTTGGACAGCTAATGTCAAGTTTGCCACAGGAAAAAATGCAGAATCTGTCCCAGAAATGCTGTATTGATTCTTTCTAGTCATCCTAATTGCACAACACGAAACAGGGCTACATGGGGAAATGATAGAAAAGCACCGAGTGCTTGTTGGCATTCAGCCTCAAGTTTTGTTCTGATAAGATGTATTCCCAAAGCAATTGTAACTGTTTCTTTTTGCAATCTAGCACACCTGATAGAAACTTGATATAATGAATTAATGTCAATGAAAATCATATAGATTAGCATCTGCTGACTGGCATATGGGTAAGAAGGTAAAAAGGAAAACTGAAAGTCATTATTCTGAAAGCTGAATTTTTTATCCCGAGGTTTGTAATAATCTCTCCTCTTACTCATCTAAGGAAGATGAAGCTAAAGGTGGAAACAACTAATTTTTTGCATTTAAGAAAACCACACCAAATCTCTTTAGTGTATCCAAATCCAGGTACATTGCTTTCAAGTGGCAAATATCTGGCAATAGTGCCAAGGATTAAAAAGTTAAATACGGGATTCAACAGTATGTCTCAAATCGCATATACACATAGGAGAGGCTTATGCAACATATAAAGGTATTTTTTTGCTAGCCGTGGAGTTAACAAAGAAAGTGAAATAATGGTTCAATGGCTTTCAGCAATCAGTCCAGTATCAATCCAAGGTAAATTCACAAGCAGATCTAAGAAAAATAAAAGAATCAAAGATCAAAAAAGGATCAAAGAATTGTCTCTACTTATTTTAGAGCCTTGGGTTTCTTAGTTTAAACTACTACATAGCTTATTTTAAAGTTTAAATCAGGGGTGTCAAACTCAAGGCCCCGGGGCAGATCCAGCCCACAGGGTACTTAGATCTGGCCCATTAGGCCGCCCTGGAAACAGTGAAGCACCGGACCGTGGTGCCTTTGCCAGTGAAAACAGTGCTCAGGAGGGCCATGGACAGCCCTCCTGAGCTCCATTTTTGCTGGCAAAGGGTTGCAGGAGGCCGTTGCAGCCAAAAATGGAGCTTGGGAGCGCTCGGGCCACCACAGCCCCCCCCCGACACGAGTGACATCGAGCTGGCCAGGCCCACCCTGGTCACACACACCCAGTTCCCATGACATCAAACACAACTCTGATGCCTCCCTCAATGAAATCGTGTTTGACACCCCTGGTTTAAATAATAAATTGTAGCGTTCATTTGTTTCCCATTTCAAGGAAGGCATATTTCTAATGATGAAGCAGGTGAATGGATTCTAAAGAATAAAATAGGGGCTGAATCGGGCCTTTGACATTGGGTTATCTACTTCTACTTAACCAATGCTGAAGATATGTGCTCCAACACTGGACGTTTTTAAGATGTTGGATAACCATTTGTCTGAAGTGATGTAGGGTTTCCTACCTAAGCAGGGGGTCCCTTCCAACTCTGTTATTCTATTTTATTCTATTCTATTTTATTCTATATACCCTATGTCTTGCTGCTCCTGCTTTATAATACTGTACAGGGGATATATATTACCTATTGGAAAAACACTATCAAAACTGAAGTAATTCTTTAAAGATTCCACCAATGGAGGGATTTTAGAGTCAAAACTTTCCAGTAGTTTATATCTAACTACTCTGAAACATTTTCAGAGAGACTGAATTGCCCAATAATAAACTTTTTTCTTTTTCTTTTTGTCCAGTTAACATTTGGGATTATCTTAGGGTTTTCATTCTGACTGGGGGAAAAAAAAAATCAAAGCTCCCTGTTTGGCACTCTACTTTAAAAAGGCCACTAACCTCTCATCATCCAATAGTATCATTAAACTCAGGAGAGTTAGAAATAAAGTGTCTGGAATTGCTGCCCGGGGTAAAATGAAACAGTAAAATAGCTCTCACTTTTTGCACAGGGAAAGTCAAGGTGGGAAATACACCTTTTCTATGCAATCTTATGGATACAAAAGGCAAAAAGAAGTGCCCTGCTTTCTTTAAAAACCTCATAGTGAGATTTTTCTACATAACGACTGCTTAGCTAGAAGTCCAGCTAGATTTCAGAACGACTGATACTTTTTTCATCTTAAAGTATGATTCATTATTTACTTATATATTCATCAAATAATACTTTTTCTACATCAAATGCAACAGTCCACCTATTCTCAATTACGCTTTATGCTCTCAATATTTATTATGTTTAACATATACTGTGACAGATCAGTGCTTCACGGAATGTGATTGGAGTTAATCATGCAGACTATAAACGTTTGCTAAACCATAAAAATTTCAGAATCAATTCATAAACTTAAATCTCCATTGATCTTCTGTGTACAGAACCAACATGTAGTGACTAAACTACCAGAACTTTAGAGAATCAGGTTTTAAGTTCAACCCGAGCCATGAAAATCTTTTTGAGTTACTATGGACCAACTCTCACCTTTCAGCATAACAAGGTTGCTGTTCTGTACAAAAAAAAAAAAAAAACCCAATACAAAATATGGAAAGGAGGAGTTGTCAAGCACAACTAACCAGGAATATGAGTTGAGCCCAGTCTTGGCACTGCAAAGTGCCACAGTTCAGGATGACCTAGATTGGGGCAGGAGATACACAGAATTGTTTCTTTTTTGTTCGGGATAGCAGGTGTGACATAACAGCAGAGACAAGCTAGGAATTTTCAGAGGTTTTGAAATTCCGAGCCCAAAAGGTTAATTCTCACTGACTTGCATACTTCAAAGGCCACATATGGTCTATTTGGGAAAGGTACTCCATCCCTCTCTTTGAATAGGGATGTATCATCCATCTAAATGTAAAAAAAGGACCCTTTCAGTGGTGGGTTACGACCGGTACGCTCTGGTACAGGCATGCTGGTGCCTGCCGGGAGCACCAGGTACTGTTCCGGTACAGTGTTCCGGACGGGCCCACCCATCCGCCTGGGCTCCTTACCAGTATTTGAGGTTTTCGGGGCTTCCACGCAAGCGCACGGAGAGTATGGAGCCTGTGCGGCGCTCTGCCGAGCAGCTGGAGCGTCATGGAGGCATCGCGGAGCATCGTGGGCGGTAAGTACGTATGCGCTGTGCACGTTCATGTGGTGGACAGTTGCAACGGGATCCGGAACCCACCAGTGGACGCTTTGTAAGGTGGAGGATATCGAGAGGCAGGCAGATTTAGGGAAAGCTCCGCTGTTTCTGACTCCAGGTGCCATTGCTCCTGCCAGCTATCTTAGTCAGCTGGAGTCAGCAAACCATCGGAAAGCATTTGCACTCGCACGGTGCCATGCACTTCCATCAGCCATCCTTTATGGCAAACATTATGGATACCATTCACAGAAAGACTCTGTCCCTGTGGCTCAGGATAGGTAGAGACTGTGGGTCACATGCCCTTAGATGTTCCTTTTATACGATGATTAGGAAAAAAACATATTCTGTCAATAACTGCTAGGTATCCTGTTAGGTTCTAACACTACCTATCTCCAGTGGCTGCTTAAGGATAAACAGTCCATAACTACAACGCAAGTGGCCAGTTTCTGCACAGCAGCACTAGGGATTCGTCGCAAACACGTGTCTTCTCCACCACTGCGATGTTATATAACAATCGTGGCAAACCCTTTGCACTGCTTAATCACTTCCCTTTTAGCGTTGAGCCTACAATGGGCCACACAGATTGCAACTATTGTATAGTCATACCGTGTATAATTGACACTGGATTTTAGCATAGATTTTAAATATTATTTATTATTTTATATTAAAAGTTTTAAGTCCATACATACTGAGTGCTTTTATTTGTTCTGGTTGCTGGTCTAAGATTGTAATAATAAATTGTTGTTGTTGACCCTTTGTAAGCAAGATTCCCAATTATGTAGCACTTTCTGCACCTATTCCAACTAGAAGAGGAAGCTAATCTGCCAATTCACTATAAGAGAAGTGGGGACAGGACGCTAGCCCCTTTTATAAAGACTCAGTTGCTGAAGACTGGGTTCTTTTTTCTCTTTTCTTTTATAGATTAAAAAAAAAGAATAAACCACATCTCGTAACCTGAAATCTGGCTTGTGATCAAAGTAATTTCCAGCATGAGTGTTGCAACTTGCTTTCCTTTGAGCCAAGCCAAAAATGGCCTTCTGTTTTTCCGAAGGTCTAGGATTAAATTTGGGAGATGGAGAGATCAGAATGCTTATGGGTAGGAATATGAGAATTTCAGGTTCCTGAGATATGTCTTCCCCCACCTTTTTTAAAGAGTACAGCAAATTCACTATGCTGTTTCATTGCAAGACCTTTTCCTTTTGCATAAAAATGGTTTTCACAATGTAAATGCAACTGCTAGAATTGCCAGAAGTGGCTTCTGAATATATAAAAGTGCCAAAGGAGATTTCTAGACAATATAAAATTGCCTGATGGGACAGCTTTTGACCTTATGAAGGGAACTACTTACTATATGTTACTTCACAAAATTGAATTGCAGCTGTATTTCCACATTATTTTCACAAATTATTTTCTCTCTCTACACCGGAATTCAGTTGTATATCAAACTTCACTGGCAAAATCTTCAGATACCATAAAATGTGCCCCACCCTGCCCTAGGAAAAGGTCCTTCCTAAATGGATACCAGTAAATATTTCCCTGTATTAACATTTATTTCCAAAGTGGCAGCATCCTACATTTTTAAACAGGACTACTATTCTTGCCTGTACTTTCAAACTAACAGTTAGAAAAATAAAGTAAATAAGAAGGCTTTCTTGTATTAATGGGACCATTGTCTTATTAAGGAGAAAGGTAAAATACTCAAGTTAACTTGACTCTTGATGTCTTAATAAACCTGTCTGGGCAGAGCGCCTAGCAACAATGAGGAAGTGGTTTACCACTCCTTTCTTCAGGATGTTTTTCAATATCTAAGTCACTATAATAAATTATAAGATTATAAATGTTGTTGGCAACCCAGTGGATGATTGGGAAATGTGAAGAAGTTTGACAATATTTAAATTGAACAACTGTGGTCTTGATCAGCAATCTAAGTAAGATTTCATACAAAGGCAATATGTATATACAGTAAATAAAGAGGACATTAAAATATTGATTGTTGTCGTGACTTCACAATACAGAGGAAAACACATTTTCCTATCCAGCAATATTGGTAAATAATTGAAATTAATAGTCTGCAAACAATCTAAATCTTTATTTGCACGCACCAAAATGTTTGCACCAGCAGAAATGCAAACCTAGAAAGGAGAAAGGCAAAATAATGTTTGCACCAATCACATGTAGAGTGAAGAAAGACGGATCTAAGATTCAACATACAGAAAGAGGAAGGGTGAGCCTGTGGTTATGCTGAGGTGTAGAAGAAGTTAGGTTGCTTTTTGACAATTGTTATATTCCAGATATGCTGGGCAACTTCTTTTAGAACCCATGTTGGGAAAAATTCTGAAAGTTATAGTTCAACATTACAGGAGGAAGATAAAGTGGGGAAGACTGAAATTCAAAAAAACTACAATAATTAGAAAATGCATAACGCCAATAGGGGTTTTGAAGAACATAAGAGATGGCGTAACTCTGGGAGGCACTAAGTCTATAGTAAACTGATAAAGATAAGGAAGAGTCATTTGAAAGAAAAGGACAGCATTTAGGTATCGTAGAGAAGATTATGGGGATGGGAGGATAAACATTCAGACAGATAAGAAACATGAATCTTGGATAGACATAAAAGGATCAAGGCACAACACTGCAAATTTAGACCAATTTATACAAATGTACGTGTTTGCCTAGATAGAGAAGAATGAAAATGTTTATGAAAAGCTAAAGATGAAAAAAACTGCATAAGGTTAGCTTCTAAAAACTTTTTGAAGCATCAAAATACAGATAATGTAGCTTCCTGTTCTGTAGTTTCTATGGACAATAGGTCCAGGACCATTCTACTCAAATTATAGAAAAAACTTTAGTAAACGGTTGTTGATGATGCTTAATGTGACTCACAGGGATGAATTACATATAAGAAATGTTATAATAAAGCATTACAACCCCCTCTTAACTACAGTGGTGGGGAGATGTCTATTGAATTCTCATTCAACTCTATCGTACAATTTTTTCCATGCATTATTTTATTCCTGCATTGTTTATCAGGGTTTCTTTTAATGATAAACTAATACAGGAAGTCCTTGACTTAGAATGGTTCATTTAGTGACCATTCAAAGTTACCACGGCTCTGAAAATAGTGACTCACAGCCGTTTTTCAGTTACTTTTCAGGAACTTTGCAGCATCTCCATAATCACGTGATCAAAATTCAGATGCTTGGCAATTGGTTCATATTTATGACAGCTGCAGTGTCCCAGGGTCATGTGATCACCTTTTGTGACCTTCTGACAAGCAAAGTCAATAGGGAAGCCAGATCCACTTAACAACCATGTTACTAAATTATCAACTGCAGTGATGCACTTAACGACTGTGACAAGGAAGGTTGTAAAATGGGGCAAAACTCACTTAACAAATGTCTCACTTAACAACATAACTTTTGGGCTCCATTGTGGTTGTAAGCTGAGGACCACCTGTAGTTCTAAGTTGAGGACCAGCTGTGCATTTAAATATTGGAAATCTTGCCCCATGTATCTCTGCAATGTCTAATACAGATAGTCCTCTATTAACAACAGTTTGTTTAGTGGCCATTCGAAGTTACAATGCCACTGAAAAAAGTGACTTATGCCCACTTTTCACACTTACGACCATTGCAGCATTCCCATGGTCATATTTATGACAATTGCAGTGTCCCAGTATAATGTGATCTTTTTTTGCGACCTTCTGACAAGGAAAGTCAATGGGGAAGATAGATTCACTTAACAATCAGGTTACTAATTTAACAACTGAAATGATTTACTTAACACAGGGGTGTCCAAACTTGGGAACTTTAAGACTTGTGGACTTCAACTCCCAGAATTCCCCAGCCAGCCATGCTGGCTGGGAAATTCTGGGAATTGAAGTCCACAAGTCTTAAAGTTCCCAAGTTTGGACACCCCTGACTTAACAAATGGTGGCAAGAAAAGTTATAAAATGGGATAAAACTCATGTAACAAATTTCTCACTTAGCAACAGAAATTTTGGGCTCAATTGTGGTCATATGTCGAGAACTACCTGTAGCTCCATCTGATAAAAATCTTAAAAATTACCATTTCTTTTTAAAAGAAAGCTCAAATTACCAGGAAGTTGAATTGGGTATCGGGCATCTCACAATGCTAGTTTTCAGAAACATCATAACTACAAATAGTCTCACCTATGAATAAGACAGCACAGATATTTGCAAATATTACTATGGTTTGGACTTGCCTCTACTGCTGAGATAGTAAGACAAAAATAATCAACTTTGAGGATTTATGACAACTTTTTTACAGAAATAATGTGGGGAGGGAGGGTAACTATTTGCCTAAATTGCTTTGCCCTTCTATCATGCCATAGATAAAACAAAAGAACTGGAGGGCTTAGAGAGTTCACTTACATCTGAAAGGATTGTGGGCGCATTAATCATTGTGCAAAGCTCCCAAAGAGCTAGAGAAGGTTGAATTATTGTCCTGAAAGAAATACTCTTGACCTCTATGAATTAAAAATTTGGCATTGCCATAAAAAGTACATAATGAGCTATACTCCTCTATGTCATGCTGTACAATTTACTTATTCCCGCAGGGAAGAGAAGGGAGGGTAGAGAAAGAAGGGAAGAAAGCCACACGCAAAACTTTGTTTAAAGAGTTGTAAAAATAAAATATCAAAACTTTCTAATGACAAATGGCCATTGATACAGTCCCTAAGGAGGAAAAAAATAGCTATCTCTTCTGCTGCTCTTCGACTCATGGGTAGAGCACAGAACATTTAAATCCTCAGCCCCACAATATCTCCCTTCAATAAATGTGTCAGACCTGCAAGCCATCTTTTCTTTTAGGTTTCAGGCCTGCCACACTTTCTACTGTTTACTTTCTGTTGTGGTAAAATAGGAGGGGGTATTATAGGGAGTTGGGTGATGTGTACCATAACAACATTCTTCACTTTTCGCTTTTGTCTCTGCACCTGGCTGGATATGAATGGGAGAAATCTGTCTTTATGGCAGTGGAAGATTGGACCATGTGATGGACTTGTGGGTGTTTGGGGCAGGATCTTGAACTTTCAACTGGGTGGGCAAACCTGGAAGCTTTCAAGATTCGGGTTCTCCCAGATGTGCCAACAAGACATCTTTAATAAATTGGAATTTTGAGAAACCACAAGCCTCGGAGGTTTATTTCGTTGGTGTTTTTTGGAACCCTGACATTAACTCGAATCTCTCTTAAATTACTTCACCAGCTACCCCGAACTTCGGGGTGCTGCCTTGGGTCCTGCGCCTCGGACAAAATGAGCTAGAATCTTGCTAAGCCTGCCCTTATAAAAGCCTCCCTACCTGAGAACTAGGAATTGCCTTCCTAACCATATTAGACTATCGCAATATAACTCAGCATCATCTGCTGCAAATTGTACGAACTTTCTGTGGATTCGAAAAAGCTATTTTTCCTACTACTGTAGGAAGTTAGCACCCATCTATCTCCCAAAAGAATGAAATATTCTAGGAAATAGTAAAAAGGCAGAATATTATACCTCCCTGGATGAGAAAAGGAGAAACACGCTGTTGGAATAGCCCCAGAAAGACTGGTGCCAACCTATCTACAAGGCAAAAGCCTGGGCCAGCTTATCTACAACAGACCTTCAGCTCCAGGGTGATAGGATTAGCCCTCACTCAAGATCCAAACCCTAACCCTAAGCCATCAAGTCTCCTTGATCTGATCAATTTTTAATCTTTTGCCAATAACGTGTGTTCCACCCACATATTTTGGCAAAAAGGGGGGATTGAAGTAATTTAGCACCCACACCTCTCCTAGAAGAATGAAATATTCTAGGAAATATTAAAGAGGCAGAATATTATATTTCCCTGGATGAGAAATGAAGAAACATGTTTTTTTAGGCAGGAAGCAGACTCAGTCTTAATACCCCCCACCCTCCTCAATAGCCCACAGCAAATGTCAGAACTTAAGAGATAAAGAGATAGCTAGGTCTATTCATAAGCAAATACTCTTACCCAAGATCCAATAAAGGTAGGATTAGCCCTCAACCATAATAGGAATTGCCCAAAGCCCCTTCATTACATCACCCAGCACAGTTCAACCAAGCTTGACTTAGAAAACCTACACGGTTAGCTATGACCCCTACAGCAGCCAATAGCTTGCCACAGGAACAGAAAGCTGAAATTCAAAGCCCAAGAAAGACAGGGTATAAATCTCTCTCTCTCCCATGTGGTCAACTGCCCAGGACCTCAAACCATGTGGTTCTGTCCACCATTAAACCATCTTTCCAAACAGCCTCCATGTTTCCAATGTCTTTCTCCCCACTTGGAACTGAACCCAGGGACATTTCTTCCAACAATACTTATTATCTTTTCTTAAGATTACTGATCCAAGCTGGAATCTGAAATTATAACAGTCCAATGAAAGATGTCTCATGTGACCCCGGTTGCGGTAAATTTTGTATCTTAAGGTGGGACAGAATGGACTCTCATCCAGACCTGTTCTACAACTTCATATAACTTACAGGAACAATGGTGGTGCAATGGATAGAATGCAGAATTGCAGGCTAATTCTGCTAAATGCCAGAAGTTCGATCCTCACCGGCTTAAGGTTGACTCACCCTTCCATCCTTCCGAGATTGGTAAATTGAGGACCCAGATTGTTGGGGCCGATATGCTGACTCTGCAAACCGCTTAGAGAGGGATGTAAAGCACTGTGAAGCGGTATATAAATCTAACTGCTATTGCTATTGCTGCATACATGAATTCTAATTCAGAATTATCTTTTACTGTTCACACACACTGCTTTTAACATATGATAAAATCATCCTGCCTGCACGATCCTGCTTGCACGATGAGGCAACATTATAACTTAAGACATTTTTAAAATCTCAGAATAAATTCAGGCGAGGTCACCCAAACTTTTCTGCCTATTTGCAGCCATCAAAACATGCATTCATGATTTGCATATCATATATCAGTCTATATGATGATAGGGATTAATATTTGTTATTTATTTATTGGACAATCTGTTGAAATTTTCACCCAATATGATATGGATTTTAGATTTTCATGTTGCAGATACTCAGCAAAGGTAAGCTGCAAATTCTTAATGGCTGATATTGTCAAACCTGATTTTTTGCCCTAGGGAAAGATGTACGTGGAAGGCAGTGCTTTATTCTTCCTTTCTCTTTATCCCTATTCCAATTACTTAGAAATATTTTTATCTCTATAAATTTCTATTTATAGAAATATTTAAACTTTAGCCTTTAAGTCTGCCCTCAGAATCTTATTGCAAAATTCTTCCTGAACTGCTAGCATAAACTGGTGCACTTCGAATTGCATGTAGAGAAATCACATTCCTGAAACTTAAAAAACCAGAGCAGCAAGAAATGGGTTGCACCTGATTGTCTTTAATTTGTTCTCTGCAGTAAGATACATTTTTTTTTATTTTGTTCTGTATTCACTAAATGAATGTTCCAAAAAACATTCAAAAATGTTCCAAAAAATCTACCAAAATAAAGTACAATGGGGGTCATCACCATGGCATCTGCAGATGCCAAAAGTCACTGTGGCAACTGCAGATGCCACAGTGACTTTTAACACCTCCAGAATGACCCCTGCAGAAGCCCAACACCAATGAAATACACACTTTTAAACATTAATGTAAAAATTTCAGCCATTCCTTGGAATCAGTGTCATTCCATTTAAAGGAACTGCTCAACTGGATCCTTCAGATCTTCCAGTGGATCCACTCATCTTGCTGTTGGTCATCCTCTTCTACTTTCTCTTTTCACTTTTCCCAGTATTACTGACTTCTCTAGAGAGAGCTAGATTCTCACATAATGCTTCCAAATATGATAATCTGAGCCTGATCATTTGCGTCTTGAGTAAGAATTTTGGATTGATTTGAAACATTAAGTCTCTATTAAAAATCAAGAAAAGGTTGTTTTCTAGTAGTATACTGTTTCAAGCAAGCTGATGTTCTGTTTTGTCAAAACAACCTGGCATCTGTACGTACAACACAAATGTCAACAGGGAAGGAATCTTCAATTATTTTGCTATACAGGTGAAAGCTGTCTCCCAGATTCAAAACGCAATGAGTACAACTTGTCTCCTGGAGACATATGAACTATACATGAACTGCAGATTCCATCAGTGGAGAGCACAACATCAAAGTCATCCATCTTGTTTTGACAGAATGCATAGGATGCACCCAAGTAGGACTCCTGCTTTACTAATACAGGTGTGCAGTTCTATAATTTGATGGAGCACTTTTTTGAGACAGAAACTCTGAACAGGAGAAGAAAGGAGAGAAGACCCAAGACTGGGCACACTGCAATATTTAGATTCTTTTCAGTGCTGTCTTTTTATCAAGTCAAAGGCTTAGCGAAAGATAACAATTGAATTTTGATTTTGAGATTCTTTGATTAGAGAAATATTGTGAAGTGTCAATATTGCAATATGCATGTTTCATTTGTACTTAATTGCACTGTTTTATATATTGTATTAAATTTAAAATGACAGCTCAGTATACATTTTTATGAATTTACTTAAATTTAAAGTAAGACGTTCTTATAATGTGCAATATATTGGCATCTGTACTGGAAAAAGTCAGAAGTTACTCTTTTTATATATTTGTTTTATGTCATTTGTCACTTTTAAATATCCCCCCTTTTTACCCTACCCAATTTTTTGCCTTTCGCCTTTCTGTTAGTTTGTATTTTATTTTTCTTTTGAAACTCAACAAAATTACCTGCAAGAAGCCAAAGAAAGCTGCATCAGTAAAATATTGCAGAAAAAAATTATCTACATAACCTTGCTTCAGTTATAGAGATGTTCACAGCAAGACTGCTATATATATTTGTTGACTTTATTTACTAAGTTACAAATGCAGGTGCGTAAATCAGCAACAGAGAACCAATGCAAATAAACTGAAGGAAATTAAGACCAATGCTAAATTCATATAGTCCAGCAATAACTTTAAACCTTATGTTCAGCCAAAATACAAATACCACATGAATCAAGTTAGAAAAAGAAAAAAAATGGGTACATTGTCAAAATCTGAAGTACGGTATAACATTTTATTTGCATATGCATAAAAAAAATGAGAACAGCCCAAATTCATTGGAATAATTTTTCATAATAAAGATTCCAAGTTTTTAATTCCTGGGAGACCTGAAAAAGTCCAAAATCCAACACTTAAGATCATGGGTGACTTTTTTAATTTAAATTTTTTTTTAGCAATGCATGAATCTCCTAGCAATCTCATTTACTTTATCCATCACCTATTCCTGCATCTACTTATAGTCAGGCAAATTCCAAATGTTTTGATCTTAACATTTTTTTATTGGTTTTTAAAAAATTTTACAAGGGAAAAAGGTTAAGAGGTTATGGAACATTTTGACAGCTACATCGTGCCGGGGGGGTGGGGGCGACAAGCCCCCCCGGGTCTCGCAACTTTTACAAAAAGGAAAAATAGAAAACTATGAACATTTACATAGATATTAGCAGTTTTAAGTTTAACAACAAATCATCAGTATGTTTCAATCATTTTACTTTTGTCACTTCCTTGAAAATACATTGTAACAACATTTGGAATAGTGTTTCAATTCACTTTTGTGATCTGAGTCTTCTTGTTGTCTCCTCTTCCACCCCCGTCCAATGGCAGAGCCTCAGCCCCTCCCTGCTTTGTATCTTGTGTAGGATCCCCAACATCACCTAATAGAGCAGTATGTTTTTTCATGAAAGCCTCTGCTTCCGCAACTGTATTAATTCTAATTCTACTGCCCTCCCAAAAAATCAACATGCCTTCTGGTAACAGCCACCTGAACCAAATCCCATTATTATATAATTTTTTTGCTAATAAGGTATATTTCCTTCTCTTATCTCTTACTTTCTTTGGGATCTGCTTAAGAATGGTTATTTCTTTATCCTTATATTTTAATGGTCCTCCCCTTTGAGCTCCTAGAACCTCATCTCTTGTGGTTTTTCTAAGAAATTTAACATGAACTTCCCTTGGAACATTATGTGTTCTTGCATAGGCTGAATTAATCCTATAAATCAAGTCAATATCCCACCCAAGCTGTTGTTTATCTCTGTTAATATATTCTGCTAACATTGTGGTCATAATCTCTTTAAGATCTTCATTTTCGACTTCTGGTAAATTTTGAAACCTAAGAAAAAAAGACATCCTTTCAAATTCCGTTTTTATCATATGATTCTCAAATTCTATATTCCCCCTTTGGATTGCCTCCAGGCCGCTCCTCATCCCAACCGCACCTTCCTCCAGTACACCTATCCGCTGCTCATTCTGTGTAGTTTTTTGTTGTGTCTCTCTGAGCTGGTCATTTAAGTCCTGCAACTGTTTTTTCATTTCATCCTGTCCCTTTAAGAGGGCCTGGAAGCATCTGCTGAGTAGAGAAATCCTTTGAACTCTCTTCAGGGGCTTTAGGTTGTAAAAAAAGACTCCATTTGTGACTGGTGGGCAATGGGGCTGGACGTAGAAGATGTTGGGGCCGATGAGGCCTTTCCAGGTGGTAATTTCTTTGGACCCATCATGAAGCTCAGAGATAGTTATTGTTCTATACAGGGAATGGTGTCTGTAGGAAAGCACAGCTGGTAGAGACCACCAAACAGGCAAATCCAAAGGAGAATAAGTTGTTTAGTTCAAGACCAAAGCAGATGGGTGGATCAAAACATTCCAAATCCAGGGGAAAAGTTTGTTTGAAGAGGCTCCTGGAGGTCTCTGAGGTGGAAATTAAATCAAGGCAACAAAGTTTTTCAAGGGAGGAGTCTCATGCTCAAAGACAAAGAAGAAAGAGGAAGTGAGCCATCTTGGCTCAGCCAGCACCGGTGGTCAGGAAACAGCAAAATCAGAATTCCCATAGATAGCTTAGAGAAGAATCAGTTCAACCATCCTTTCTCTCACAGTTGTAGTCAAAAGAGAGGGGGAAAAAAGGTTTTCTTTTCCTTTCTTCCCCATTAATTAAGGGAAGTATTTTAAACTTTTTTAAACTTTATCTCTCTCCCTCGCAAGGGAGAGATTTTCCAAGTGCCGCTTTTCCGAGGGGGGTGGAAATTCCCTCCCCCCTCCACTTTTAACTCCTTCACTGGTTGAAACAAAGTCCAGGGAAAAAAAAACTGCAAATCAGTCGATAAGGTTTTAAACTGTATAAAACCCGGGGAAAGCCCCCACCTCACCGCGCTTCAGCTGTTGCATTCAAATTAGTCATTTCCTTCCTGGCCGCACTCGGCGAAGCGCGCGTTGGCATTCCGCGCGCTCCCTATGCTCCACGGCTCCTGGGGCAAAGCTGGAGACCCCCCCCAGCGGCCGCCGCCATTCCAGGGGGTCCCAGCAAGCCGCCCCTACGGCAGAGCACCACTCCAAGGCACCCTGTGCTCCCCTAAGATCCAGGGGAGCCCACCGAGGCAGCGAGAAGGCAGACGCACGTGTCCGTCGCCTTCGGCTGCCGGAAGTCGTCTCCGCAAATTCCAAATGTTTTTACAACCACAAATATAACACTTCATGCAAAAAAGAAGAAAGCTTTGTCTACCTTTAATGGTGACAAAACTATGCCAGATGAATTAAGTAACTAAAATATATATGACTTTCTGTAATAAAATGAGAGATCCATGTCATCAAGTAAAACCAACCTGAAGAAGTGTGACAACCTTTTCCATGTCAAATTGTGTCAAATTTCCAACATACACTATATTGCCAAAAGTATTCACTCACCTGCCTTTACTTGCATATGAACTTATTTTATTTATTTATTTATTTCTTAGATTTTTAGACCGCCCCCTCCCCCAACAAGGGACTGTAAGTGACATCCAATTCCTAATCCATAGGGTTCAATATGACGTCGGTCCACTCTTTGCAGCTATAACAGCTTCAACTCTTCTGGGAAGGCTGTCCACAAGGTTCAAGAGTGTGTTTATGGGAATTTTTGACCATTCTTCCAGAAGCGCATTTGTGAGGTCACACACTGTTGTTGGACGGGTTTACGTGGCTTACCACTTGGTGGCTGAGTTACTGTCATTCCCAAACACTTCCACGTTCTTATAATACAGCTGACAGTTGACTGTGGAATATTTAGGAGTGAGGAAATTCCACGACTGGATTTGTTGCACAGGTGGCATCCTATCACAGTTCCACGCTGGAATTCACTGAGCTCCTGAGAATGACCCATTCTTTCACAAATGTTTGTAAAAACAGTCTGCATGCCTAGGTACTTGATGTTATACACCTGTGGCCATGGAAGTGATTGAAACACCTGATTCAGATTATTTGGATGGGTGAGAGAATACGTTTGGCAATATAGTGTATATATCTTCAATCTACATAACTTCCAAAATTCCCTTAAAGATATGGTCATTGAGGACAATGAAGAGAATATGATTACAAAAAAAAAAACCAAAGTCATAGGATGAAGAATTGATAGGTGCACTTTTTATTCAATTTCACTGTACACCTGTTGTGCATTGACAATAAAGATTTGCTTTCATTTGATTTATCCACAAGTAACTATACTTCCAAGAATTCATCAGTAAGAAATTAAAATGTTATCGCTTATTTATTAAATAAATATCCCCCCTTTGGTAATGTCTGGGTCTGGCCAGTCATGAAAAATTACGATAGCTTGCTAATTACCTCTTCAAAAATGTTGGTATTATGCAGAAATGTAAGTAAATACATACTGCGGATGCATTATCTCAGAAAGCCAGATTACAAAGGGAACCCTTATTAGACTGTATATAGCAATTAGAAAGGAAGAGAAACAAAATGTTCTTGCTGCAGCTTAGAGGCAAATTTGCTTGTTGAGGCATGAATTGATACTTCAAGCCAACAAGCAACCCACGTACTGCCAACTACGATGTTCACAGGGTCACCGTAAGCAAGCTTGCATGAAGTAGAATATGAAGCTTCCTGTTTCCTAACTATATTTGTTTTGAAGAGAATGATATATTTTGTCAGAGGCAAGGAACATCCATAAATATACAATCTTTTTGATAACAATGGTTGTTTTCATATCACCTTAGGTCTGATATGATACAAACATAAGAACAGACTCCTCCTAAATCTCTCCACAGATCTAGCTAGCCCATCAACCTGTTTGACCCATCAGCCAGCATGCCTTCAAAAAAAAAAAAAAAAAAACCTTGGAAGCTCTGATAGTTAAGAGGTAACTAAAATTGAATGTATTTAGCGTATACAACAAAATATTATTACCTTATTTGTAGGGAGAATAAAAGAAGTAGCCTGGTTTGGTTCCTGTACAGCAGGGGTGTCCAAACTTGGGAACTTTAAGACTTGTGGACTTCAACGTCTAGAATTCCCCAGCCAGCTGGCTGGGGAATTCTGGGCGTTGAAGTCCACAAGTCTTAAAGTTCCCAAGTTTGGACACCCCTGCTGTAGAAGAAGAAACATAGAGTAGGCAGCCCTTCTTCTCCTCCCCAGCATTTACACAGAATAATAGCTGGACCAGAGACGGTATTCAGTAGGTTCTGGCCAGTTCTGGAGAACCGGTAGCGGAAATTTTGAGTAATTTAGAGAACTGGTAAGTACCACCTCTGGCACATCTATTCTTTGCTTCCCGAGTCCCAGCTGATCAGGAGGAAATGGGATTTTTGCAGGAATCTTCCCCTGGAGTGGGGAGGAAATAAGGGTTTTGCAGGAACCTTCCCCTGGAGTGGTGAGGGAATGGGGATTTTACAGAATCCTTCCCCTGTCACACCCACCAAGCCACGCCCATCAAGCCATGCCACGCCCATCAAGCCACGTCCACAGAGCCAGTAGTAAAAAAAAATTGAATCCCACCACTGAGCTGGACCACAACTGTACTCCAATTAAAAGAGAAGGAGGCAGGGTCTGTGTGAAGAGGGAAGAGATGTAGTTTTATGGAAGAGGAGAGAAGAAGAGACTCCAGGTGAGACAGAACATAGGTCAAAATCAGTCACCTGCAATGTTGGCAAAGAGTTTGTGAGGTTCAGATGAAGCCTCCACACTAACTCTTCCAGAATCGCCATCCTCCTGGCAAAAACTGACAATACTGTGAGACACTAACATGTTTGCAGCAGTTCAGGGCAGACAGACGGATACTTGGATGACAATCCTAAAAGGTCAGCAAACCTAAGGTGGCTAAAGAGTGGCTAAGAGGTAGTTATAACTTGCAGTTGATAAGTTTTGCTTACGATCTACAGCTGAGAAAGCAACTAAGTTTACGTCAGTTATTTTATGCAGTTTGGGCAATTCAAGCCAGCTTGCAGAGGAGGAGGAGGAGGGACAGAGGAGAGGTCAGAGGTACCCACAGGCTAGATGTGCACTAAAAAAAAAGACACAGGCACCATCAGGGCCACTATAGTGGCTTTTTTTACACATCCCTAGGGGTTATGAAAACCTCTCATAAACCAGATAAGAATCCTTAGAAGTAAATATACAGCACATACAGAAATAAGTATGTACGCAAATAGCCACAGGCGCAGCAATAAAATTAGAAACAATTGGGACTAATTAGGACTAGAAATCCTAATTTTTGTTTAAATAAAAGTTGCACGTTTTGTATAATACAGAAGGGTGAGGGGGAATCTACCTTTCTTGCCAGTGGTCTGCATAAAGAGCCCCGTCACAGTTCCTGTATAAAGAATTCTGTTCAGCAGATTTGTTTTTGGCTCAAGTCCATTCAATGTCCCAAACCTTCGAAATAAATAAATATCTGCTGGAACTGTAAGAGAATCTGCAAATAAAGTCCACATACCAGAAACACTCCGTTCCTCTCAGGTGTACAGAGATTAGAAGTTCCCTAGCACCAAATAATTCCATC
This sequence comes from Natrix helvetica, assembly GCF_964273705.1. Taxonomy (NCBI): domain Eukaryota; kingdom Metazoa; phylum Chordata; class Lepidosauria; order Squamata; family Natricidae; genus Natrix; species Natrix helvetica. Next base: position 25,040,399 of record NC_138552.1, on the reverse strand, counting down.
CACAAATGGTGTTGAACCATTTGAAAATCAAGTGAACCAATCTAGATTAGAAGCAATTCATCATGTCAATATTAGGCAATCTAGGAACATAAAACTATTATGGTTACAGTAGCTGTCATTCCAACTTTATCCTCCTGAGCTTCATATTAAAGATCAGGAACTCTTTTGATTTATTCAGTCAGTTTTAGCTGTAGCATCAGAAAGTGACTAGATTGCAAGAGTAACTTCCCCCTCCCCAAATTTAGTCAGGCGTCACTGAAATACCTGCCTAGTTTTGAGCACCACAAAATGGAATGAATTTACAGTAGGACTTTTCTTAGGCAGAATGCATACTGTATTTTGTAAAACAGAAATATATAGGTGAAACATAGATATCTACAGAGGGCGCATGAGCTAAATACTTGGCCTTCCCAACATGACCAATTTTCTGTCCATTCTCCATGGGTGTCCCCCATTTCCTATCACAGCACATTGAATAGCAAACAAGTACCAGGACAGTGCATTGAATACCAAATTCAACAAATTTTGATGCAGCAAAATACCGAGTTACCACTGTACTTGAAGCCAAGCTAGTAAAAAGGTAAAGGTTCCCCTCGCACATATGTGCTAGTTGTTCCCAACTCTAGGGGGCCAGTACTCATCTCCGTTTTAAAGCCAAAGAGCCAGCACTGTCCAAAGACGTCTCCGTGGTCATGTAGCCAGCATGACTAAACGCCCAAGGTGCACGGAATGCTGTTACCTTCTCACCAAAGGTGGTCCATATTTTTCTACTTGCATTTTGACATGTTTTCGAACTGCTAGGTTGGCAGAAGCTGGGACAAGTAATGGGAGCTCGCTCTGTTATGCGGCACTAGAGATTTGAACCACCAAACTGCCGACATTTCTGATAGACAAGCTCAGCGCCTTAGCCACTGAGCAATGCTAATTTGAGTAGGTGAATGGGGATCAATTCCAGGTCTGCATTATTTAATATATTTATAATTATTTGAAGTTGCTGTTAGAAAACATGATTACTCAATTTGCAGAGAAAGATGGCAAAACACTTTTAGCACATTAAGTTCCAAAGGATCTTGAGAACATGGGACATAGGTAAAATCAGCAAGATGAAAATTAGACATTAGCAAGGAATGTATGTGTGTGTGTGGGGGGGACTATACTTAGCATAAGAACATGCAGTTTCTTCATAGTAAAAGCTATTCTAACAATGAAAGAGGAGGTAGTGGATCTCCTTCATCGAGCACAGAATCAGAATATATTCTTAGGATTGTCTTACATTCTATGATTTCTTGTGGGTTCAGTCACAATGAAGGAAGGGAAGGTGAACTTAAATTTCTCCACCTGACAAATACTTTTTCTGGAGAGCTGCTCATTCCTTTGATCAAGCAGGAATGTTCATTCAAGGTCAGAAGATTGCTTCCCCAGAATATTAAAATGAGACCAGCAATTCTGAAGATATTTGGTGAGTGTTTAACATAAATAATACATTTTAGTCAACTGCTATACTATTTTAGAATGTCATAATGATGGATATCATTTGTGATAAATTATAGGATACTCAAATGAAACTCCCAAAGTTGGAAATAGAGGTGAATGATAAGTCATCCCCTGCCCATAATTTAGGCCCATTTCTCCAATCGGCTGCTAATGGGTAGACTGAGCATTGATTTAAATCTCTCAATAAAATTTCTATTCCACCCTCTGAGATGATGTCATTGGTCAAGGTGCCTGCAAGGTATAAGTATATAGTATAGTCTGAAAAGATATTTTCTTATCTTAATGGTATTGATTTTTGAACATAGCAATATGTATTATTTACATATTTCAATTGCTTCTTCAAAAGTAGGATCCAGACTTCTGGGACCAAATCATGTAGTAATGGAAATATTGATGGTAATCAAGAATTATTTTCATATCCTTTCAACAGAAGCTTTATCTTTTCAAAGTAGCCAGATCTTAGGTTGAAAGCTGAAATGGCTTAATGTGGTAATAAAACTTTCCTACTCCTCAAACCGTGCTGGGATTCAGCCAGCTCGCACCTGTTCGGGAGAACCGGTTGTTAACTTTCTAAGCAGTTCAGAGAACAGGTTGTGGGAAGAAATCTCATTTTCTTTTTTCCCACTTTATGGGGCTAATCCTGTAAGGAAAGAAACATTCTGGTGTTGTTTCTAGCCTAATCTTTATAGCCCTGCTTACAGAAGCTGCCTCTCCAGTTAACCCTTATTACGTTGCAACAGCTAAGGCGAAGCACCCATCGACGTGAGTGACGTTGAGTTGGCTATGCCCATCGAGTCACATGATCACCGAGCCCCGCCTACCCAGCTGATCATTAGGGCAGATAACTGGTTGTTAAATTATTTGAATCCCACCACTGTCTCAAACCCATCTTTCATGCATCCCACGTGTTTCTTTGGCACCATGTTTCTCTTAATGAAAGAAGGGGTTGAATGCCTCAAATGCCTGAGTTGAAAAAGTAGCTGAAATTTTCAGCATTAACAAGCAATGAAAAAGGAAATGAGAAGTTTCTTTCAACTGGTGTTTAATAAGAACAAGCAAGACAAATTGTTTTTAATTTTAAACATATTTGCTTAGAAACAAATCACTCTTAAGTTCAAAGTTGCTTTCTTCCCTAATATATTCTTTATGGTTTCAACTTCTTTAAAATGTCTCCTGAGTGAAGTTCAGAAGAGTCCCAAAGGTTTACAAAAATGTGTGGGAGAAATTAGATTTCTGTACCTGAGCAAGCGTTCGGTTTGCTGGTGGCTGCCCTTTCAACATTAGTAAGAAGGGAATGACCTATTCCAGACTTCATATTGAGATATGGTCTGGTTAGCTACGGTTTGTTGAACAAGACAGAACTGGTTGAGTGGCATGCTAAGCCATCAATCAGAAGTGGACAAATTGAGATTCCCCGATTGAATGCAGCACTTGAGACTGCAATATTTGGGGCCTATAGTCTCGATTATGACTGCTAACCTCCACTTCAAAATTTAGGTGATGGAAAGGAAACCATGCTCCCTTGATAAAAACGTATCAATTAATATGATTTAATATAAATTACTTTGCAGCACCTTTTTGTTCACTTTTTCTAAACCCCTCAAATTAAATTATGCATGGTCCCGTCAATAAAAAAAAAAATGCCCACAGATGTCATGACCAACAAATCGCAAACATGTAACTTAATGCGTGAAGCCAACTGCAAATGGTCAACGAACAAGCAAGAAGCTACTACATGAATTGATACTTGTCGAACATTTGCTTGAATATTTGGAGGTTTAAAGAAGCAAAATTAAAAAAAATAAAAAGGAATATTTCCTCAATGGAGAATATCCAGGCTGCTTGGAAAAACTGAGGCTGAATTTCAGAGAACAAAACAAATAATCTAAATGAGCAAGCTACACGGTTTCATTAGAATATGTATCACTACATTAATACTGCAATATACTGTGAAATGCAGAATACGTTTTTTCATAGATAATTCAAAATAGGGGTCTATGAAGACTTTCCACCTTATGGTGTATATCATTTACATAAATGCAATTGATGTGGTGTCACCACATATAGTGATACATTATGCATATACATACAAATCCATTCTTATATGAGTAGGAAACCATAACACAGTTGGAAGGGATCTTGGAAGTCTTCTAGTCCAGGAGTCTCCAACCTTGGAAACTTTTAAGACTTGTGGACTTCAACTCCCAGAATTCCTCAGCCAGCTGGCTGAGATTCTGGGAGTTGAAGTCCGCAAGTCTTAAAGTTGCCAAAGTTGGAGACACCTAGACTAATCCAACCCTCTATTCATGCAAGAGACCACATATCATTTCAGACAAGTGGTTGCCCATGTCCAACCTCTTCTTAAAAAGCGCCAGTTTTGGAGCACCTACAACTTCTGGAGGAATGTCGTTCCACTGATTAATTGCTCTGTCAGGAAATTTCTCCTTAGTTCTATGTTAGTACTCTCCTTGATTAGTTTCCATCCATTGCTTCTTGTTCTGCCTTCAGGTGCTTTTGACCCTCTCTTCTTAGCATAGCCCCTTAAGTATTGGAACACTGCTATCATATCACTATACCAGAAGACACTATCTGTCTTCAGGGAACGGATAACACTCTAAATGCTGCTGAATTACAATTCTCAATTGTTGGGAATTCTGAAAAATGTAGTTCAGAACATTTGGAAAGCTCTAGTTCCCGTTGCCAACAGTCTCAGGTAAATTACTATCAGTATTACCATCAATAATGCAACTACTTATATGTAGTAGTTATTTTCGACATTATGCTGGAAAGATGGGAAATACTGATTTATTATAGCTGAAAATATATTTAAGAAAAACCTATGCCAACTTTTTGTTTCAAAATAAGCCACTAAAATCAGCTTACAAAATATAAAACTATCTACTGTATTTTTTGGAGTATAAGACGCACCTTTTTCCCTCAAAAAAGAGGCTGGAAATCTGGGTGCGTCTTATACACCAAATAAAGCATTTTTGTCTCCTGAAGCTACATCCTCTTCACCAAAATGGCCATGCATAGCCTCTAGGAAGCTTTCAGAGAGCTCCTGGGGGCTGGGGAAGGCAGAAATGAGCACCCCCACCAGCCCCCAGCAGCACTCTATAAGCCTCCCTAAGGGTATGCATGCAATTTGTTTGACAAAAAACGAGGCCATTTTTGTGAAAAACTGGTCATTGCCCACCCCCACCCCCCAGGAGCACTCTGCAAGTCCCCCCCCCCCCGGCTATTCATGCCTTCTTTTGAAAAAAAAAGGGGGGCAGTTTTAGTCAAAAACAGGCCGTTTTTGGGAGGTTTGCAGAGTGGAAAAACTTTTTTTCCCTTTTGGAAAGCTCTTTAACTGATTGAGGAGAATTACATTGATCAAATGCTGTGCCACCAGCAACACCTACCCCCCCCTCTTTCTCACTCTCTATCCCTCTACCTCCTACACTCTCTCTCCTCCTACCTACCTACTGTATTTCTCTATCTATCTATCTATCTATCTATCTATCTATCTATCTATCTATCTATCTATCATCTATCTATCTATCATCTCCCTTTATCTACCTACCTAACTACTCTCTCTCTCTCTCCCTACCTACCTACTGTATTTCTCTCTCTTTCTCTCCCTCTCTATCCCTCTGTCTTCCTACCTACCTTTTTTTTTAAAAAAAATGTCTTTTCAAAACCTTGGTGCGTCTTATACTCCGGTGCATCTTATACTCTGAAAAATACGGTAATCTATGTTAGGGCAGGAACTCTTTTTTCTTGTGCACTCCCATAAACAACGCCTCTGAATACAGTGGAACCTCGGGTGCCGATTGTAATACGTTCTAGGACTTCAGTCGGCACGAGTTTGGTCATGACCAGAAGCAAGACAAATTGTGCAGGTGTGGACACAAAAAAAAATGGTGCGGAAGGGAAAATTGCTGCAGCTGTGTTTATTGGGCACCTGAGGATGTGTTCGTGATGTGAGTAAAACATTTAGTGGATTTTTCGGTCAGCTCCCGAATTGTTCATGATCTGAGCTTTACAGGACTCAAGGTCCCACTGCATAATTTAATAAAGAGAAACCTGCAACAGATTTGTATATCCTTTTTGAAGAACGAAGATCAATTGATCCTTGAAAAGCATACTGGCTGCCATAACCCCAAATACTGGCTTATTGTTACTGCCATAACAATATTTTTTGTATTGTGACAAAAAATAATATTAATCCAGTTTTAAAACAATATTTGAAAATAATTGGAATTATTGTTATTCCTCACATTACATGCAACTGCCCCCTTCTCTTTGCAATTTCATTAAAAATTATCCTTGCTAGCATCTTTTGAAGAGGCCACACCTAAGAAACTGCTGGTACATTGGACTGAGGGACCTTGGTGATCCATTCCCATCTTTAGTGATGGCCAGATTCCTATGGAAGGGAATTATCCTTCAAATAATCCAAGATGTCTTTCAGGACAGTGAAGGTAACCCAAGAGAGAAATCCCGACAGCTAGTAATGCTGATTCAATAAAGGACCACACCTGACTTTTGTATTCAGGACACATAATTTTGTAAATGTTCAACTCCTAATTCTGCAGTAGTTCAAATGTCTAATAGTTTTTCAAGAAGTCCCAGATCAACTGTACTTGCTGAGGAATATGGAAGTAGCAGACCAATAGATCTGGAAGGATCTTATTAGTCAAAGTAACTCCAATTTCTGAGCCTCCGTATGCACTGAACCTAGTCACAGAATTTCAACTCTTCATTGCAAAAATGTGAGTGAAATACTTGTAGAAAGTTAGCACCCACTCCGCTCCTAGAAGAATGAAATATTCTAGGAAATATTAAAAAGGCAGCATATTATATTTCCCTGGATGAGAAAAGGAGAAACATGTTTTTAAAGACAAAGCAGGTGCCTGCAGCTCCCTACCCCCACCAGTTATTTTGGTGCAGATTAAGAGAGACTGGGCCAGCCTATCTACAAGACAAAAGTCTTCCAGGTCCAGGGTGATGGGATTAAGATATGACCCTTCAGGATATAATAGGATTAGCCCTCTACCCATCGAACAGCAGGGTTCACTGCATTGTGAAATCACTTGGGGACATTACATCAGCCCAAGGTTCTACCAAACTTGATTCAGACAAACATGACTCCACATGTGAGCCTGACTTCAGCCAATAGAATACATGATCTTGCCACAGGAACAGGAAGCTCAAAGGCAAGGCCCAAGAGAGGGTAAAAATAACACTCACGCTCCATTCCGTGTGTTCAGCTGTACCAGGACCTCAAACCCATGTGGTCTTGTTCTTCAATAAACCATCTTTCCAATCAGCCTCCATGTTTCCAGTGTTCTTCTCCCCACTTGGAACTGAACCCAGATGGGTATTTCTTCCAATATACTTTAATGTCATTTCTTTCATTGCCCAGTTGCAGAAGTCAGGCACTGGGACTTTTTAACTATCAAAATTTCCACTCAACGCGCTGGACAGACTAGGGATCTCTTTCCATTAAAGCTTTCAAAAATATTACATTCTATGCCACTTTTCTTTTTGAAAAATAAATGAATAAAGGATCTCCATAACATGCAACTGAAAAGTTTTATCCATCTTCCATTCTGTATCACGATGAATCACAAAATACTGGTTTAATATTCATGGTGAAAGGTAAGGATCTGAGTCTGAGATAATCTAAAACCTCAGTCAAGCAATAATGTCAAGCTCTTCTGGGCTGAGCTAATTTTCCCAGTGCTTCCAGAACCTGTACTAGGACTATTATTACTAGACAAAAGCTTCTTTCCTTTGCAATATCAGTTCAGAGTCACAGTCACGTAAAAAATTTCTCCGAGACGCAGACTGCTAAATAGGTAAGCAAGGCAAACGTGTTTGAATTCAAGCGTGACGACAACAATCACTGTGACAAAACAGTGCATTTGGCCAACTCTGCAAACTATATGTCTATCCAAGACAATAATAGCATTGCATTCAAAAACTCTAAAAGGCAACATGAATGACAGAACACTGACGAGGGAAGTGGCAAATAGTTTCCAACGTTGGAAAATGTTAATAAAAACCAAGAAGATAGATGGGCACCTGTCCAATTTTCTAGGCAATGAAGAATGTGCAAGAAATTGCAAGATTTCAGCCACTCACATTTATTAAAACAAGTGACAGTGCATACTATTAGAAATGGACAGAAATGCACTGCACCCTATTGCTGTACTAGTCATTTCCTCCCTCTTATATTGTTAATATATAATAAGCATAGAATATATCTAGTAATTCTTTTTCTTGAGTAGGCAGAGGTTGGGCTCATAAGTCTAGTACTAACGTTCATTAGAGGCACGTGGTGGCTCAGTGGCTAAGACACTGAGCTTGTTGATCAGAAAGGTTGGCAGTTCAGCAGTTCGAATCCCTAGCACTGGGTAATGGAGTGAGCTCCCATTACTTGTCCCAGCTTCTGCCAACCTAGCAGTTCGAAAGCATGTAAAAATGCAAATAGAAAAATAGGGACCACCTTTGGTGGGAAGGTAACAGCGTTCCATGCACCTTCAGCATTTAGTCATGCTGGCCACATGATCACTAAGACGTCTTCAGATAGCGCTGGCTCTTCGGCTTTGAAACAGAGATGAGCACTGCTCCCTAGAGTCAGAAAAGACTAGCACATATATGCGAGGGGAAACATTGCCTTTTAACATTCATTAGCGTCTGATCAGTGACCTCTCAGTGATCTATTTTCCACTTTAGGATTCCGGTAAATGTTAAATGAGAATATCTTTCTTGAGATCAAGGAAGCCATTCAAAACCATGGACTCCATGATCTCTTCATCAGCTTCTACTAGTGTTCATTGGAATAAGACCTGCCACTCTCTCCCATTCCTTGATTCAATCACCTAATTATTCTTCACTAATTGCCAATAATAGGAGTGACAATAGACTGATAGTCTGTTTGATCAGCCAAGAATGAGAACAAGTTAAAATTTGCAAATCTAGTTCTTATTAGTTCGGATTTAATTTCTTTACCTCAAATAAAAGTGCTTTGAGCTGCTGCCAACATTTAATCAGGTTGTCCTGTTAGAATTCGCTACTGACTGCAAGAGTTGCACTAGGAGAGAAATAAAAAAGCTGGAGCCAATTCATTCGGTGATTTATGTATCAATATGATTCAATTAGTCAAAGGAGGCTGTCTAAAGAAAATTAAACACTCTTTTTTGACATTTGGAAAAGTCTACCATGTAATCTACCTCTAGGAGAGTGACAGTAAGTACAGTGCAGGCCAGAGAACTTTGGATTCCTTGGAAACTTCATCAATGGTTTTTTTTTTTTTTTTTTGGTATTGCAACATTAATCATAATGAACTAACTTCAAATATAATATCTACCTAGTACCAAACATTTCCTTCAAAGTAAAATAACCAGGGAGTTTTGCATATATTATGGTCAATGCTAAGTTTTTTGTTTTTTGTTTAGAAATGGGAGCTTTAATAAAAATATTTTACCAGTTCCACTTTTGGGGGAGTTTTAAAAAGGTAAAGATAAAGGTTCCCCTCGCACATATGTGCTAGTCATTCCTGACTCTAGGGGGTGGTCCTAATCTCCGTTTCAAAGCCGAAGAGCCAGCACTGTCCGAAGACATCTCCGTGGTCATGTGGCCAGCATGAATAAACACCGAAGGTGCACGGAACTCTGTTATCTTCCCATCAAAGGTGGCTCCTATTTTTCTACTTGCATTTTTATATGCTTTCAAACTGCTAGGTTGGCAGAAGCTGGGACAAGTAACGGGAGCTCACTCTGTTATGCAGCACTAGGGATTCAAACCACTGAACTACCTACCTTTCTGATCACCAAGCTTAGCGTCTTAGCCACTGAGCCACCGTGTCCCTTAACTTGAACTTATTTCTTGTTCTGCTGTTTATTTATCCTCCCTCCCAATGTGGATAGACTGTATACTAGAGGGATATGATTATTACAAACAAAGCAGTCATTCCAAATCCGGCCGATATTGCATTTTCATATTGAAAAATATAATGCATTTTTCAAGAAGGCAGATATTTCCTTTATTTCCATATGAAAGGCTAGGGTAGTAAGAGGTGGAAATTCATTTAGCAGACTCAACACATCATTCTTTAGCACTGGTTCTGTTCAAACATCTACATACAAAGCTGCAATTTCTTGTGTTTGACCAGAGTTATAGGTCGCTCCAAATTTGGTCTTCAGTTTATATTTAGCTAGGTCTACAACCTTGGCTACTTTATGACTTGGGGACTGCAACCCAGAATTCCTCAGCCAATAGGCTGAGGAATCCTGGGAGTTGAAGTCCACCAGTTGTAAAGTTGCCAAGGTTGGAGACCTCTGTCCTAGAGGACATCCAGAGCAAACAGTGAAATGTTGGTTTATTGTAAACCCATATGAATGGCAGATATAGCAATGTAGGAGGAGAGTCATGGAAGGCTATGGATCGACAAAAAGTAGACGGAATTGTAGACAGCAGCACCCACCATCTACTAGAAGAATGAAATATTTTAGGAAATATTAAAAAGGCAGAGTATTATATTTCTCTGGATGAGAAAAGAAGAAACATGTTTTAAATGCAGAGAGCAGCTCCTTTCCCGCAGCAGATATTTTGGTGCACATTAAGAAAGACTGGGCCAGCCTATCTACAAGACAAAAGACCTCCAGGTCCAGGGTGATGGGATTAAGACATGACCTTCGAGGACATAATAGGATTATATAGCAGCAGAGCTCACCACATTGCACAATCACTGGGGACATTGCCTCACCCTCCAGGCTTCAACCAAACTTCTCAGACAACCTACAAATTAGTAATGAGCCCTACAAAAGCCAATAGAATACATGTTCTTGCACAGGAACAGGAAGTTCAAGTGCAAAGCCCAAGAGAAGGTATAAATACCTCTCTCACACAACTCCATGAGGTCAGTTGCACCAGGACCATGTGCTTGATGGTTCTGTTTCATTAAACCATCTTTCCAATCAGCCTCCATTTTGTCTCCAGTGTATTTTCCCCCAACTTGGAACTGAACCAGATGGATATTTCTTCCAACAGAATCGTCTGGAAGAACCTTTTCAAGAAGTTTGAAAAGATGTTGTTAGACTACTTCTAAAATGGTGCCGTGTATTTCCTATGATGCTTGTACCGATCCTTGAGTGTTTTACACCATATAATTAAATGTGAAGTACACTCAGTCAAGACACACACCAGAGAGCAATGAAAATTATATCAACATTTGCATAACCAAATTGACTTTTAAAGATCTGCAGCAGAAAATGATCAAATGATGCCATTCACTGTGGAGAGGCCCAGATGTCCGTGCTGATACAATACAATGTCATTTTATTGTGCACCAGAAATAAACAACATCCTCAGAATGATTCACAGATCTTAAACATAAGTGACTGTATTTGTATCGTATGGTTTCTGAGTTTCATAAATTCCTGATTGAATTATGCCGCCCCGTTAATGTAGTTGTCCATCTGTGAAATATAATCTTTATCTTGTTCTGTATTGCTTACTTCCAACAATTTATGAGCTATGTCTGAGAAAAAGATAAATAAATTTAAATTTAAAACCTTTGTTTGGAGGTTAATTCTGGAAATTTTTATTGTGGTATATCTACACTGGTCACTGAATATGCGAGGCTAGGGACAGGATAATAAGCGTTTTGTTTAACAGCTGAAGCTACTTTTTTTAAGGTGAATTATATCTCAATAGAACTTCTGAATTGAAGCATAAACAAGCAAAGCAATATTCTGACCTATTCAAATTGCCTTTAATTCTGTGCAAATGCTTGGTTACAGATGTCACTACCCTGTTTCCCTGAAAATAAGACCTCCCTGGATAATAAGCCAATCGGACTTTTGAGCGCATGCACTAAAATAAGCCCTCCCCCCAAAATAAGCCCTTCCCCGAAAATATTGCAACACAGCAGCAACCATGGGAAGACCACGCTAGCCGCCTCCTGCACCTCAAAAATAATAAGATCTCCCCAAAAATAAGGACAAGTGCTTATTTTGGGAGTCAAAAGAAAATAAGACCCCATCTTATTTTCAGGAAAACACAGTATGATTGACTTCTGAAAAGTTCTTTCCTTTTCTGCAAATAAATCACTCCACTCAGACAGCCTATTCTTAAACAATTTGCCCAACTCATCACAAGTCATTTAAGCTTCTTCTGACCTATCCAAAGAACTAACCCTCACCCCAGATGCTTCCTCTAGTTGTCAATGTCATTTGCTTTGTCCTTGTTCTTTTTTAAAATTATCTTTGCACGCATTTTTCACTTAGCTTCACTTCTGGCTGAAGGCAGCAATGGAAATGGTACTGAAATTCTTTCTCAAAAGCTCTGGAAGCCATATAAAAATAGCTACAAAATTAAAATATGGAGGTATTGGAGAATTCATATGCATTCTCCTTATCTCCTTCTATACGTATATTCCTTCTATGCTTACACCAGGATATGAAATAAATATTTACTTTAGGTTTAAGCATGTTTGTACCAAATAACTTGTATACTTGCTACAATTTCTTCCCAAATAGTATCTAAGAATTGTATATTTGGAGTAGTATTATGAGATTTCTAATGTAGTAGCTTCTACAATAAAAACTGTACCTACAGCATGATTTTTTCCAAAACAACTGATGGCATAGAGCAAATATCAGTGCAGATGGAACTGAATGAAATTTGAATGGGCAGATAGATTTTACATGGTTCTCTTTGTTTGTTTCAAATCCAAGAAGAACAGAATGTGGTTTGAATAAAAGCTTATAAAATTTTGGAGAAATAAGTTGAATCCAAGGAAATCAAGTAATATAAATACTCATATGAACCAGTAAGCATATGTATTCTAAATCGTATATCAAATTTTCTTTAAAACTATCCATGCAAGCTCAAATATATCCATGCCCAAGCATTCTTCTTTAATTGTTCTTTGAGAAAGATTAGATCAATAGTGTCACTCTTAAAAGAGAACCTTTTAAGCAGAAGTTCCACAATTTTGAGGTTCTGTCTTAATCTCCTGCAGCATTTAGTATACAATAATGCAGTAGCAAAGTTGGAAGGGACCTTGGAGGTCTTCTAGTCCAACCCCCTGCCTAGGCAGGTAACCCTCTATCATTTCAGACAAATGGCTATCCAACATCTTCTTAAGACTTCCAGTGTTGGGGCATTCACAACTTCTGGAGGCAAGCTGTTCCACTGATTAATTGTTCTAACTGTCAGGAAATTTCTGCTCAGTTATAAGTTGCTTCTCTCCTTGATTAGTTTCCACCCATTGCTTCTTGTTCTGCCCTCAGGTGCTTTGGAGAATAGTTTGACTACCTCTTCTTTGTGGCAACCCCTGAGATATTGGAACACTGCTATCATGTCTCCCCTAGTCCTTCTTTCTCTTAAGCTAAACATACCCAGTTCCTGCAACCGTTCTTCATATGTTTTAGTCTCCAGTCCCCTAATCATCTTTGTTGCTCTTCTCTGCACTCTTTCTAGAGTCTCCACATCTTTTCTACATTGTAGCGACCAAAACTGAATGCAGTATTCCAAGGGTGGCCTTACCAAGGCATTATAAAGTGGTATTAACACTAGTGAGGATACAAAATTTAAATGAAGAATAGTTTCAATTGGTTTTCAAAAAAAAAAAGCTGTCGTGAGAGCTAGAGAAAGATGGAGGATGAAAGCCTTGGGCAACAAGAATGACATGGGAAAATTGAATGCTGACATTCAACTTGAAGGAAGACAGACATGAAGAAAAATGGACAATGAAAGCCTTAGGCAACATGGGAAAATTGAATGCTGACTTTCAATATGATGCAAGAAAGGACAAGAATACATATTTCAAATAAAGGGCACTATCAAATGAATGAAAATAGCAAGAATCAGAAAATTAGACGTGCTTTTATAATGATCAGAAAAGTCATAGGGAAATGAGATAGGAAAACTAAAGATTAACCACGCATGCCACAGATGGCACGTGGAGCCCTCTCTGAGGGCACACGAGCCATTGGCCAGCTCAGCTCCACCGCACATGTGCATGCGCCTCCTGCAAGCCAGCGGATTTTCGGGTCTCTGCCACGCATTCAGAAGACGTGTGTGCATGCGTGGTGGTGGGAGGATCACACATGCATGCACAGGGAGTCATGCAAGCATGTGTGGGAGTAGGTTCATCGTTTTTAGTCCCAGGATCCTTCAGGGAGGACTGCTAGGCCCAAAATGGGGTTCGGGGGATAACACGCATGCTTAGGCGGAGCACGGGGAGGGGGGGTTGCATGCATGCATGGAGGGCAGGAGGAGCGTGGGGGTAATTGTGTGCATGTGGGGGGCGCATTGCATTATGGCTGTGGGCACATGTGTACTCTATCGCGCATGCACAATTTCGGCACGCGGGGGGAAAATGTTAGCCATCACTGTCATAGAAGCCATTGTAATGAATGGAAGACAGATATACCACTTTTTAACAAAAGGGATTGCAGGTTGATGGAACCATTTGCAGAAAGGACAAACATTCAGGAAGAGACTCCACTAGAAGGTTACATATAAAAATCAAGCAAGCAACTGCTGCAGGAAAAGAACAATTAAAGCACAAACGTCTAGGTCAACAAATATGGAACAAAGCAGTGTGAAAAGATCAGTGCACATATCTATATTGGAAAAGATGCTAATGCAAATTACCAAAGCATTGCACTTATTGCTTACAATTTTATTGAGCTGTATGTGGAAAAAGAAATGAGGTTTCAGAAAAGGCAAAGGGACAGAAGTTCATAAAGTTAACATAAGATAGCTATTGAAGAGAGCAATAATGACAATTTGGCTTTGCTTCATTTGCTACAGGTGGGTTTGGGGTGCCAGAAGGTGGAACATATTAAGTGCAATGGTTATCCTGACCACCTGATTATTTTTCTAAAGAACTTTTACATTAAATCAGAACCTATTGTAAAACTTTAATTTGGAGGAACAGAACGGTCCAAAATTACAGAGTGAGGCAAGGTTGCATACTGTCCCCATACCTTTTTAAATATGCTTTAAAAATAAAATAAAAAATGGTAGCTGAAATCAAAATTGAAAGCTGGAATACTAGGAATCTAATGTATTTAGATAAAACAATTCTGTAAACTGAAAATAAAGACTTATGAAAGCAAAAAGAAAAGTGCATATATACATACAGACCATGCTGTTCAACTACCCAGCATAGTGAACTTACAGATGATAACAAAAAAGGGAATATACCCTGTTTCCCTGAAAATAAGATCTCCCCAGATAATAAGCCCAATCGGGGTTTTGAGCGCATGTGCTAAAATAAGCCCTCCCCCAAAATACAGTAGCAATTTCCTGTTTTTAGGCTGGAGAACAAATAAAGGTAGACATTGTGGTGGAAAAGTGCATAGAAAAGTAATCCTAGATTGTGTTAAGTAAAATTTCAGTACTGAAAACAATTCTGATTTGTGAGGGGTCTTTTTTTTCCAAGGAAAATAACTGTTCAAAATGTTTATTAAAGTACACACCTACGCTCTGACAATAGACAATTGCCCTGGGTGAACTCCACCTTCCTAGACCTTGTAAATTGTTAACTATGTAATCCATGTAAATCCTTCTTCGATGCTTTATGAAAACTTGTAAATAAGCATACAACCTTTGCTTCCCTCTAAAAGTTCTTGCCCTTAGTGCTGCTTTGGTGTCGTTTCCATTCCACTTGCTGCTCTCCTCATAAGCTGTATTGCTACTGAGCATTCCAGTTGAAATTCCAAGCCAAGCTCCGAGTAGGAATCATATCACAATGGGCTCCTTCAGTTCCTCATAGTGTCCACCCTGAAACAAACCTGGCTGAGGCCATCTTTGAGGCTTCATGGTTGCCACAAAACGGAGGGGAGAAAGGGACGGGGGGAAATTTAGATAGCTTGGCTTTGCCATCAAAATAAAAAGTGTTCTTGTGGGAACCAAGGTCATTCAACCAGGTGACTGAGAAGAGGAGGAGTGGAGTAACCAACCTGCTAGGACCTCTATTTGGACAATGTGACCAATGACCTGAGGGGAATTTTCCCTTTTAATTAGTTGAAAATTGCAGGAACTTTCAAGGTTGGTTTTCACCAGTTGTGCCAATATGATTTATCCAATAAATTGCTCTTTGAGAAATCTACCTGCCTTGGGGTTCTGCTTTCCTTTCATTGGGGTGCATTACTTGGAACACTGACACATGGGTTGGAAGGCAATGTCAAAAGATCATGAAGAATAAAAACTTTTCAACAACAAAGAAGCAATGAAGACAGAAGCTGTTGCTTCCAGAAAGTATTGTTCAATCCAGACATTCTGGTCAACTACTTTTAGGGGAAGGTTGTTAAGAAAGTAGAAGATCTGCGAATACTGAATATTCTGTAGAAAACAGATTATCTGGGCTATTTTCAATCTTGGTTCAGGGCTGCACTTGGAACTGAGAACACATTACTTACTCTGGGAAATGATGTGTGGGACATGAGAAGTACAACCAGGGGGGGTTCCAGCAGGCACTACTGCCGGTTCGCTCGTATGAGCACTTGATTGTGCATGCGCAGTGAAATTAAAATTGTTCTGCGCATACGCAGAACTGAAAAACAAGATGGTGGTGCTGATGGCGCTGACCAGAGTACCAGTTCAGGGGGGGGAAGGCCTGGGTCGCCAAACCATTACCAGTTCGGCCACACCAGTCTGAACCAGTAGGAACCCACCAACGAGTGCAACCTACCTGATTGTATTTCATCTGTCAGCTACCTTCAGCACTAGTGACTGTGATAAAACATCTGGACCACCTTCGGGTGCTTGGAATAAGAAGCACTGTTTTATGTTGGTTCTTCTTCACACTTAGGGGAATACAGTGGGACCTCGGGTGCCAACAGTAATCTGTTCCAGGACTTCAGTCGGCACCTGATTTGGTCTGTTTCTGTTTCTGTTTATTTGGATTGATATGCCGCCCTTCTCCAAAAGGACTCAGGGCGGCGTACAACATTAAAAAACACACACACATTCCAAAAGTTTTTTAAAAAAATGATATACATATCCAAAAAAACAACCAAATTTAAAAGAAGATACATTTAAAATAAGTTAAAATTAACAGGCCAGGCCGGCTTGCCCAGAAGCAAGACAAACTGCGCATGGGGGTACACACACAAAAATGGCACGGAAGGGGAAATTGCCGTGGCAGGGAAAATCGCCGCAGCTGTGTTTATTCGGCACCCGGGAATGTGTTCATGATGTGAGTGAAGCATTTAGCAGATTTTTCAGTCGGCACCCGGATTGTTCGTCATCTGAGCCGTTCGGGACCCAAGGTTCCATTGTAAGTTGAAAGAGGGAGGTGACCAGTTTTTGTCCATTGTAGGCTGCCACAAGCTCACACTCTCTCTCCTTTTATTTAACATCCCTAAAAGAGGTGATCCAGCAGATGGAAGTGGTTATAATCAATATGTTGATGATATTCGCATATACATCTCCTAAACTCCAGGAAATGGAATGGAGATTCTGCCCCATTGCCTGGACTGAGACTTTATCCTTGGCTTTGATGGGATTTCACTGTTCTGTAACTCCTTGAGAAATGCAAGGATTCCATTGTACTGTTAAATCTAGTGAAGTAATTGATTAATTAACCAGCAAATGAATAATTTTAATTAATCTGTCTCTAATAGTTGGGACTCTCCTGAGTTAATATAAGTTTTAATATTATGAGATTTAGCAAAAGAAGTCTGAGTGTCCCTGAAGGTCTTGATTGAATTAATTCAAAACCATGCTGATCATTAGAACTATAGTAATGGAAAAAATAAGTATAAGTATGTATAAAATAATACACAAATACACACAAGCAAATGAGCATGACAGTTCTACAAATAGAAATCAGCACCTTTAATCAGTGGCTGGATCCAGCCAGTTTGCACCTATTCGTGAGAACCAGTTGTTAACTTTCTAAGCAGTTCGGAGAACCGGTTGTTGGAAGAAACCTCATTTTGTTTTTTCACCATTTTACAGGGCTAATCCTGTAAGGAAGGCAGGAAGGAAACATCCTGGTGTTTCTAGCCTAATCTTTATTGCCCTGCTTACAGAAACTGCCTCTCTGGTTAACCCTTATTACATTGCAACAGCTAAGGTGAAGCACCCATCGATGTGAATGACGTTGACTTGGCCATTCCCACCCTGTGACGTGACCACCAAGCCCCACCTAATCAGCTGGTCACTCGGGCAGAGAACTGGTTGTTAAATTATTTGAAACTGACCACTGCCTTTAATGTATTGTTTCAAAAACTGAACTTTATAATATGGAAAATCTTAAATACGGTAGTATCCTTAGAATGAAGAAACATCAGCAGATCAGGACAAACATTATAAGGCATTTCTTTAAAATCCCTGTTCGCATCTGAAAGATTACAAGGCCATAAGTATTTTTAAAATTTCAAGATTTCAGTTTTTACATACACTCTTATGTACAGCTTAGCAGGTTATATAAAAATATGTTTTTCTGCATTTGCATTTCAGTAATGAGAATATCAGTGTACGTGGAATATAATCTATGATGAATAAGGTAGTATTATTAAAGGAGGAGGCAGCACAATCTAAATTTCAGATTGTGTATTGTACATTATAAACACTATTCCTTTCATTTGCTAGCCTTCTAAATTCATGCAACGCAAAATGTGAATTGGTATATAAAATAATGGATTGAGGAGAGAACACAAATATGTTTTACTCTATCCTTCAAAAATAATAACTTGCCATATTTCAACATGTCTATAAACTTGACTTATATGCAATCATTTTCCTGAGAAAGCTCTTCAAAACTCAACTCTACATTCTGCTTCCTCCATTAGAAATCAAGTTTATGAACAAATACACTAGTCTAATTTACTCGTATACTTATTCTAAGATGTCAAGATAATAGAATTAACTTCTAATAAATATTCATACTTGTCTCAAAATAGGAGTAAGATTTTTTTTTTAAATTGCAATCTTATTTGAGACAACTGCTATTCAGGCAATCAAATAAAAAAATTATCAAGGGCATTGATCAGAAAGCTGCTATTCAGTAAATTTGGGCATCTTAAATATTTAATTGTGTAGCAGTGTATTATAATATAGTAGCAATAGTATTATGAAATTCTGTTTATAATATTGATTTCAGTATGTTGTATTAATTTTGACATGGTTCAAGATTAGACATACTGTACATCTCCCACAGAATATTACAGCAGTTATAGTAGTCCTTTACTTAAAAAAAATACTGTCTGATCAAATTAGTTGACTGAATAAAACCTGACAGTGACGTAATGGTCTCCATGGTATCTTTAATCTGATAACTATGACTGCTTACTATCTATATTCTTCAGATGCCCAAGTCTGGTTAACAAAATATCTGCAAGTGAGCCACCAAGTTCAGAAAGCACCAAGGATTCTATGGTAAATATCTTCAAGACATGGTGATTGAAGTTCTTTATATTTGCACACTGTAGAAGATATCCCACAAAATCCAAACTTTTGGCCAGGTTTTCAAGAAATCTATGAGACACTTCATCCCTTTATCGACTGTGAGCGCAACTCCAATCTATATGTGCTTTGTCCTAATTGTAAAGTGTTTGAAGAGAGGTCGTTAAAAACTGTGTTGGACTCTTAGATATTGCCAAGGAAAAAAATGGAACTGGCACATGCATATTAGAGGAGTTGTTATCTAGCAACAGCTTCCACTGCACAGTTGCCTATCACAAAGTGAGTTGGAGACCTTTGGTTGGACTGAAGGACCCCCACAACTGCGTGACAGAATGCAATGGAATCATGTTCTCTCCCCAGGAATTGAGTGGCTATTAAGTTTCTTTGCATTTATATAGATGGTATTTGAAGCCAGTTGACTAGTTAAGATGAACCATCACTTCCTATTATGCGCATGTGAAACAAATTCACAATTGTCAATGTTCTGAGTATTAGTAGTCATGTTGCTGCTTAGAGTATTACTTGCATGTATGCTTCAATAAGCCAGTTTTCATCGATGACCAGATGCGCACTTCAAAAATAACAAAAACTGATGGGCGATGAATGCAGGGAAACAAAAATTGAGGCAGGCTTTGCTCACTTGATTGGCACAATATGTAGAAAGGATGCAGTAGATTACCAAACATCCATGGCCACAGTTTCATAGTCACTACCCTGGACAATCTTAGCATTACCATATTTCCCTGAAAATAAGACCTCCTTGGATAATAAGCCCAATCCGCCTTTTGAGCGCATGCGCTAAAATAAGTCCTCCCCCTAAAATAAGCCCTCCCCAGAAAATATTGCAACACAGCAGCAGCCATGAGGTGACCACACTCGCCACCTCCAGCACTGCCACCTCAAAAATAATAAGACCTCCCCGAAAATAAGGCCAAGTGCTTATTTCGAGGGTCAAAGGAAAATAAGACCATGTCTTTAAGAAAATAAGACCCCATATTTTGGGAAAACACGGTAGATTCAGCAGTACTCAGCTACTGTTCTAAGGTAGAGGTGAAAGTTGAATTAAGCACAACGTAACTTACCATAGCAAATCTACCAGTGGTGAAATTCAGCTAGTTCTACCTGGTTCAGGTGAACCAGTAGCAGTGGCAGCTAGAGGGTGCGCCCACCCACCTGAAAGCGTCCTATTTTTGACGCTATGTGGATGCACGGGTCATGCACATGCGCGGAGGTTGTACGTGCGCTCACATTTCCAAACCGGTAGCAAAGGTAAGTTGATTTCACCCCTGAGATCTACCCTGTTTAAATAAATAATCGTTTAAGGGAAGTGCTCTTATCTACCATTCCTAGCATCCAAAAGCTTGTGTGAATACAGGAAACATTATCACAGCATGCTAAGCTGAAGGGGGGAGTTATTGGATTTTGTTCTACTTGTTTGCTGCTGTTAATGAAATAATGAATATAATTTTCAGACCAGGGAAGTAGGAAGAAGAGCACTACATAAAATATTAATAATAAAAGTCAATTTGCACAAAACATTATAAGACAAGGCAGAAAATTGTCAATGATATTCCAATCAGACGAGAGTAAATGGAAATGAAGTTAAATCTGACTTGCTGTTTCCTTCTATCTTATTAACTTCCAAGGGTCAAAGCAAAGAAACGCTGAATTCTTTATTGAGAGGCTTTAGCAGGTTATCTTGATGCATTAAAAACTGTTTTCCAAATCATAATCTGTGCTGTAATTAGCTACTCCAGCTGCAAGTACCTTCATGGGAATTAGAACTTAATCAAAGTGGGATCATATCGCCAAGATACTCCTAAACTTTTAATGACCATTCATAGTTATGATGGCACTTGAAAATGTGACTTAGGATGGGTCCTCAAACGTATGACCATTGCAGTGTCCTTGTAGCCACGTAATCAAGATCCAGGTGCGTGGTAGCAGGCATATATTTAAAATGGCTGCCCTGGCTCACTTAACCAACACTCATTGATTAGTGACAGAAATTCTGCTCCCAATCATGGTCATAAGTCAAGAACTACCTATACTTGAAGGAGAATCCCATGTTGGAAAAACAAACAGTTCTGATTTTAAAATATATCTAAATCTCTTAGCTAAGCAGTTACAAAAATTTCAAACCTCAAAATCTGCAAATCCCCAAAAATTTAATTATACTAGGCAAAATAAACCCCAAAGTGCAATTAGAATTTTAGGACAAATGTCCAAGTTTCTGGAATTTAAAGGTTTGTTAAATGATCATCAAGAACAACAGGTAGTTGAATCTGTTTGCAGATGCTTTTTTTATTGTTTTGTACATTACGTGTGTGTGTGTGTGTGTGTGTGTGTGTGTGTATGTATGTGTCACAACCCCTGGTATGCCCAAATATGGGAGGGAACACACTGTTTCCCTTTGTCTGTCTTTCGGCTCACTCCAGGAGACCATCCATGCAGAAAACCATATTTTTAATGTTGCCTTTGTTATATTTGTGTTGTATTTGTGCTGATAAATAGATACTGTATATATACTGTTATATACTGTAACCTATTGAATAGCCTTCCCCATAACAAGAAAAAGTAATAATAGTCATTTGCTCATAAAAGTAATTCACCTAGCCAACTAAAACAGACTGATAATACCCCAAGTTTATGCTCTGCAAATTTCCTAGATTGTACTTAAATTACACACTATTCCTAGTTAAAGGAATGTGAATGCTTTGTACAACCAGAACTTTAGTATGATACACTCACTCACTCACCTTGCTCCATAAAAGGAAGACACACTAAATAAATGAAAGACACTTTCTAAATGCGCAATCTGACTAGGTCTATGACAATTCGCTGCAGCCAAATCGCCACAGTCAATTTGCAATGGCCAACTTGCTGCGGGACAACTCATGGTAGGACAAGAGTTGCACTAATATCAAAGAAATGGTGGAATAGAATCATTAAAGAAAGGAGGAGCAGAATAAAATATGAATGGCAAAAATAAAAATGATTGTTATTTTAAATAATTACATAGAATTGTTCTGCAACAAGTTGTCTCGTGGCGAGTTGGCCATGGAGAGTTGGCTACAGTGGGTTGGCTGTGGCATATTATCCCATTCCCATCTGACTATGCCTGCTTCAAAACTGATTCGGTTCTGGACTGCATATCACCAAAGCACTTCTCTCATCTTCATTCAAGCAGCCCAACATTTTCAGGCTTCTGCACAATCTTTTAAAAAGATGTCATTGCTCATAAAGTTAATGTGACTTTTAATCACCTATATTTTTTAATGATTTGTGCAGCAGCCTGGGGGGAAAAATCTGTTTTAATGCAGAAAAAAAGAGGTACTGTGCTCAAGTGAAATCCAAAGTACAGCCTCATAACAGGACATGGTATCTACAGAATTCCTGATCTCAAAAAGTATTCATGGTCACAGCAGTTCAGCCAGTTAAATCTGGGACAAAGAATTTACCAGTGGCTAATGCTAATAGCAGTAGTAGTAGTAGCCCAAAAATATTGAGTTGACTTCATGGGCAAGACTGGGACATTTCTGCCTTCTTTTCTCTGCTATGATCTTCCCGAAGATAGGTTTCTGGAAAATAAGAAGCTGGAGTCTATAAGAGTTGCAAGGAGGAATAAAAAGAACAGCCTATGCAAAATTATACATACACGGACCATACCATAGGACAGTGATGGCTAACCTTTTTGTCCTTGCGTCCCAACAGTGCATGCGTGCATGCCCACACCCATAATACAATGTGCACATGCCGCTTCCCCCCCCCCTGTGCAAGCCCCCTCATTTTAGGCCTAGTAGGCCTCCCTGGAGCCTCCTGGGACCAAAAATGGGGTGGGGGGTACACACGAACCTGCGTTCCTCCCCCCTCCCCGTGAATGCCTACATTGTTACAGGATTATGTTGGCCTTGAATGCAGTTTTATTCCTTTCTAGCATTTATCTCCATTGTTCAATGATGTATTTCCTGCCTCTCTAGGATTTACCTCTATCTGCTCCTGTGAGACACTTCCTATTCCTATTGGATGTATATCGATGGCTTGTATAGTGTTTTGCAAAGACCCAAAAATCAGCTGGCTGACGGTGCATGCTTGCTGGAGCTCAGCTGGGGCTTGCGTGCCAGCAGAGAGGCCTCCGCGTGCCGCCTGTGGCACACGTGCCATAGGTTTGCCATCACAGCCATAGGGCATTTTATTCATTTAAGTTATTTAAGTTTTAAGTCAGATCACTTAGCAATAGGAGTTAAGAAAGAAATTATACTAATACATGCAATCCACATTTCTCTTCAAACCAGACAAATCTTGCTCAAATACAAAAAGATAAATGAATTCTTCTTATAATTTAAGAAAATCTCCTAGTCTTGCAGCATCAATCTCTTTATGACTATAAAGGCACGGAATATCCAGTCCCATTATCCTCCTGCTAATTTCTAGAGTGTTGGTATATATTACAAAAGACCATAAGCAGCCATAAAAGCCCAATAAATCTCTGAAACCAAAATAACTGTATGATTTCGTTTCCAAAGGGAAACCATGTTAGCACATGACTGCGTCATTTTATGTATCACTTCTCTTAAGAAACAGTCGTTTTCACGGATTTCTTCCTCAAATAATATATGTATTCTCCCGTTCAGTTAATTCAGCAGATCGCAAGCATCACGCCCAAGTCGGTGTGCTCTTGCATGCCACAATATTAAAGAGGTTAATATGGGAAGTAGAAATTCCATGCTTATAAAAATTATTTCAATCTACGGTCTTCCAAGTTATAAATTGTGGCTGATGTCCTGAGATTCTTGTCCTTGCACAAGGACAATTTGATTAGCCAAACAAATATTCCAAGACACAGAGAAAGAAGATACAACTTATGCTATAGATTTATGCCTGTTAAATTCAAATCATCTTCTCTAACTGATAAATTAAAACATTTTTTAAATTAAAAAGGGGGGAATTTCCTGAAATAAATCTGAGAAGCAATGCATTAATTTTCTCCCAGAACTCAATTTAAATGTGGCCCATGTAATCCCTATGACCATGTCAAATAATAATTGAAATAAATTTACCGCATCTTTTGCACTATAAGACGCTCCAGACCCGTGATGGTGAATCTATGGCATATGTGCTTGAAGTGGCATGCGGAGCTATGTCGCATGGCATGCACGGCATCGCCTGTTGCTCTTCTGGGTTTCTGGTGTGCATGCACTTGCAATGATCAGCTGGCGTTCGTGTGTGCAGCAGCGCCAGAAACTGGAAGAGCTGATCTTCCGTTTTCCGGTGTGAGCATGTGCACCAGCCAGCTGATCGTCATGTGCACATGCATGTCATTAACCGGAAGACTAGCTGGCCTATTGCAGCTTCTGCATGTCCCATTTTCGGCCTGGCGCACCCCATTTTCAACCTCCGTCCACCCCGTTTTTGGCCTCTGTGTGTCCTGTTTTCAGCCTCCATGCACCCCATGCACCCTCTGTGTGTCCTGTTTTCACCCTCCATGCACTCCATGCATCTGGAATGGGCCAAAAATGGAACATGCAGAAGCCAAAAATGGGGCCCACAGAGGACCAGGCAATCGGCAATCCCCACAACCTGGAACAGCTGATCAGCGGTAATCTGGGAGGCAGATCCAACCGCCAATCAGCTGCTTGTGGTAAATCAGGTTGTGCTGAAACTGACCAGGTTGTTTGCTGTAAGGCGGAAAATTGCAGGGAGGCAGAGGCCGAAGGATGGGGATCAGCAGGTGGACGGAGCTTTGGCAACATTCGCTCTGTAACCCACACACACACTCCCCCCCCCCACTTTTTTGGGGGGGTAGTGTGTCTTATAGTGTGAAAAATATGATAAATACATTTTATATATTATTTTTAGGTACAGGTATCCTTAGATGGAGATAGGTTAGGACCCTGGGCACTAACAAAATTGCCTATTAATAGCTCTTTTTTTACAATGCAGTAGTCCCCAAAGATATCATCTAAGTATGATGCAAGCTCCAAGCGGGCCTATTCCTACCTTTCTGATCCCAGGTGATGCATGCTTTTCAGGTTTTTCTAGTTTAGCATGAACATCTCTGAAGCATGCAGGGACATTATAAATGAGTCTTTCAGCCTGTCTAAATCCTATTTTTGCCCAACACATTGTGCAGATAAATTCATAAGTTCAATCAGAGCAGAAGCAGCTTCTTGGATGAGAAGTTAAATGTCTTCAAGGAAAAACAAAGTTCAGTTGCCAGGTGAAAAAGCACCATGGAAATAACTCCACATGTTACATCCTGGTTCTTGGGCATGACACATGCTATATTTAAAATAGTTCTGACATAATCATTGTAAGCGCAGTATATGGATATGAGCAAGGAATGTTTATTTATTTATTTATCAAATTTATATGGCCACCCATCTCATAGAAAGTGACTCCAGGTAGTATATAACACTTATGTTTTCCAGAATGCAATTGGTTTACCTTGCCCAGCATAATTTCTACTGAATGCAAGTGGCTTTCAAATACTGGAACATTTCCAAGGCTGTAATCTAATAAAACAAGGGCTGAAACATATTTGGTTTTTTAATCAAGTACATTTTCTCAAAAGCAGTACGCTAAGGAAATTTATGCTGGTCAGTAGGTAAGGCTAATGCCAGTGAAGGCTTAAATTAAGAGTTTAAAAGGTTAAGCTACATGTTTTCCTTCTCCTCTTTTTACTACCTGACCCTAACTGCCTGCGAGCTCTTGCCCAATTTCTAACTTAGTTGCTTACAAAGGGGTTTTGAAAATAGCTGGAGTATGATTCTCATTTACTTATGAAGTTTACCCGATTTGTTGGATCAGTTGTCATGTTCCCTTCCTCACAAGGTTATTCTGAGGTTAAAATTAAGATGGGTCATATACATCACCTTGAGCTCCTTAGAGGGAATGCAGAATGTAGCAAACATAACATATAAATAGTATGAATGAATCAATGGCTTTTAAATGATCTTTAGTCAAATCAACAAATACAGTAACTGTATATTGTCAATGCAATAACTGCATCAAAACAATTATTTCAATACATGAAATTAACATCGTGCGGTTTCATCACAATTATGGGGTTTAATAGCAATATAGAAGAACTTTGCAACCATTTTAGTTATATCTGGACTCACATTTGCACAGCTGTAATGTATATAAAATAATTCATTTATTTCCAGTACTTTGAAAGTAGAGATTTTAGAATTTATGGAGGGGATTCTTTGGAAATTAGACCTCTCGAAAGAGCATAGATAGCACTGTGGCCAGATAGTGAATTCTGCCTGGCAAAATCTCTCCGGAAAAAAAGAGAAAAATCATGAACTTTTACTTTAGACAGCTGCTTTTCATGAACAGACTACAAGGGCTGAGGTTTTGGTGGTTGACTTGTGAAGCAGAAAACTTTATTAAGTCAGTTGACCATATCAAATATATAAAACTGATTTAAAAAATGCAAATAGTTACAAACAAAATTTCAGAATAGTCACCCCTACAATTAAACCCAATTTGATCTAAATACTGTGTCCCCTTTGAGATGGCCTTTCAAAAGAAGGTGCAGTCAGTCATACTAATGATATGCAGATTTGTTCCCTGTAATAAATAAGTTTTTCCCAGATGCTTCAATATCTTTTTTTAGTTTTTAAATAAGGCCTAAGGTGACTCAGTGGCTAAGACGTTGAGTTTGTCAATCAAAAGGTCGGCAGTTCAGTGGTTCGAACCCTAGTGCCACATAATGGAGTGAGCTCCCCTTACTTATCCCAGCTTCTGCAAACCTAGCAGTTCGAAAGCATGTAAAAATGCAAGTAGATAGGAACTTTGGTGGGATGGTAACAGTGTTCCATGTGCCTTCGGCGTTTAGTCATGCCAGCCACATGACCACGGAGACGTCTTCAGACAGTGCTGGCTCTTTGGCTTAGAAATGGAGATGAGCACCACCCCCTAGAGTCAGAAACGATTAGCACGCATGTAAGGGCGAATCTTTATCTTTAAGTAAGCAATCCTTTCTGGAGAATACAATTTGCAGTGAAGAAGAATGTATTTAATGTGTTCAACGTCCAGTGCTCCACAAATGCAGTCTTTGTTCAATTGGGACTCTGTGAAATCTCCCATGTCTTGCCATGGAGTCTACTTGTTCAGAGCTCTAGAAAAAGGTCTTCTGAAAATTCAGGCATGTAGAGAAGCTGATTTGTGTTGAGCCAGCTATTTCAGAGCCTTGACACACTGAAGTGCTGCAATATCCTTTTGGACAGCTACATCAAAAATTCTTTGTTTGAAAGCCTCCTTCGCCTTTAGATCTGATTGGACTGGGAATTGGATGGAGAGCCATATTAAGAGATGACATTTGAAAGTTGGGTGGTCCAAGTGCGAGGCTGTTTGTGGTGTAACTGCTCTTCGAAGCACAGCTTGGGATAATCTATCTCCGTCCATGGATAAGATCTTCAGCCAGTAACCAAATACTTTAATTACCAAATGGCTTTGTATAGGGGGCATTCCCAACTCTTGTCCTTACTTTTGGGGTTGGTGTAGAACAGGGGTCAGCAACCCACGGCTCTGGAGCCACATGTGGCTCTTTCATGCCCCTCCTGCGGCTCCGTCGCCAGTTGACACCACAATTTTGAGAGGAGGTGGGGGGAGCAGGACGTGCCAGGAAGAGACTCTATGGCAAGGGGTGGGTTTTCCGGTCAGCTCCACAATTGATAGGGCTTTCGCTTAGGACAAGTAGAGGAAAAAGGATGCCATGCTAGGAGGAGACTCTATGGTGGGGAAACCGGACTTCCGGTCAGGTCCAGAATTGAACGGGGGGCTTCCAGTTATGACCTTTGAGTATTTAAGGTTGCCGACCCCTGGTGTAGATTTATTCACCCCAAAGATACAAAAGCAGATTGGATTTGTTCCAATAAGGATGTATTTATATAGCCCCACAGTTCTGCACCACATGTGATCATTGGGACTATTTTACTGTTATATATCTTTATGACTGGAATTAGAGAGCCTGGGTATCTATGGCTGGTGAGTGGCCTTATGGACTGGCACAGTTATAGCAGTGGTCCCCAACCTTTCTTGCTCCATGGACTGGCAGCATCAGAGAAGGAAGGGAGGGGATAGTGGAAGAACCTAGTTCCTATGCATGTACAACTTTGCCCAGTCACCCTCTGCATGTGAAGCCCGGTTCCCAATGGGCTGCGGATGGAGTTGGGGACCCCTGCCTTAAAGAACTCCCCAAAATGTGGGCGATAGGAATCTGTTTCTCTGATAAGGAGTCCTAAGTTTAGCTCTATACATTCCCTATCCGGGCTCTCCGAAAGCAACTACTTAAATTTTGGATTTATTGATGTTCAGGTAGTGAGTTTCTTCCCATCCTTAATGAAATAAATTTAAATACAACTTTTAAGGACTGAAAACGGGGGGGGGGGTGTTAATAAGCAAAAGGGCAACTAGAACATTGCATTTGGAAATTTACAAATAGACTAAGGGTCCAGATCAATTTGAAATGTGATTTTGAAATTAATTATAGAATCCTTCCCATGGGAAGATGCTGTTGTTTGGATTTTTTTTTTAATGACAGATTAGGACTATAAGCATGGCAAAAAAGAGAACAAGAAAGAATTAAAGATTACAATTAAAAGAGAAAAACACCTAGATTTGACTTACAAGTACAAAATGGAGAAAAATACTTTACATTAGACATAATGAAAGATATTTGTGAACAATGGTTCCATAACTTTTCCAGAAATTAGGTCTGCCATTACAACTAAGTTGTGTTTAAAGACATGACAGAAAATAACACATTTTATCAGGCAAGACTGAGACTGATTTGAAAGTGTTTAAAAGTGATAGGCTAGAAGAATGACATGGAAAAAGATGTTTTTCTGGATATATAATCAAATCAGTCTTAATAATTTCAATGGATATAAAAAGTAACAAACCAAAGGTTTGACTTGGATAACCTTCCTATATTGGATTTACAAAAGAGTCTTGTTAAAGATTTAAAATAATTTGTAAGATGAGACAAAGATAAAAATGAAAAGAAATCGAGTTCTAAGAGTGTTTGAAGGAATTAATGATCAAGATTGTTAAAAGTTAAATGAACAAATATACTTGGTTTATTTGATTAAGGTTAAAATAGATCACAATATCTCTGGCAACCATTAAGCTTTTAGGATTGAACAAAGCAATTTTAAGGATTTGTTTGTAAATAAGAGTTGAGTTATGGGAAGAAGAGATCATTTGCTGTATTTTAAAAGAAAGTATGCCTGTTATAAAGGGAAAAGTCATTTCTGTAAATATTTCTTTTCTTTTTCTTTAGTATATTCATATTTCTTTTCTATTTTTCTATTTTTTCCACATTTTCTGTTTCTATGTTGTTTTTCTTCTTGCATTTTTATTTTTTATCAGTTATCTTTCTTTATAGTAAAATATTTATATTAATTACTATAAAAATAATGCTTTGTCATAAATTCCTTATACTCCCGACAGAGAATATAGCATAGGAAAAAAATGTTTCACAATTTCTAAGACATCAAAGTATATCTTATTAGACCAGAACAGTTGGCTGTCCAAGAATGAATATGACAAAGATTGTTAAGTATTCTGAAGAAAAGGACAATATATACTCTGAAATTCTCTGAAAATTTTTAAAAAATGCAAAATTATTTTCAGACTGCATAAGAAAAACTTTTTCAATGGACACATTTTACAGCATAAATTTTATGCATATTTATTCAGAAGCTATTGGACTGTATTCCAATTACATGTACATAGAATTTCACAGTTTTAAGTCCACTGAACAGTGTGTGGTCTGCATGCAAAAAACACAAGATTGCATTGCTAAGACTGTGCTTAAATCTCTTACTGATATCATCAAGATCTAAGCAGTGCTTACTCTTTTCTGATTTGTGTCCTGGGTAATTAATCACAAGTGCATTGTAATTGCTACCAGCTGTAATAAGCTTGATGTTTTCTAGTTGGTACAGTTGTTGCTATGGCAATAGCTGATCGTTGTCAGTGGTATTGTAACTCTAGAACTCTGTGAAATCCATTAATCAAATAAGAAAATTAGCAATGCAGTAAATGGGTCTGAAATGTTGGGGTTGTCTAACATATCAAGCCAACACAGAAATGACATGTTCAAATGTCTCACAAGTCATTCTTGGCAAGAAGTTTCCATTTTCCCATTTTGAACCAAAAGAAGGTATGAAAACATGGGACATAAGCACATACACTGTTACCTTATTTTGCATAAATAAGTAAATTATTTGCTATTTTTAACTCACTCAGTTGCTTAATGCTGAAACAGTGTGCCTTATTCAGATAAGTTTTATTAGCTTCAATATCTCATTTTTCCTGTCTTGAAACAATGTCTTGCTTTTCATTGCTGGGGAAACATGTTTAGAACTGGGCATAGGGTGGCAAACAAGATGAGAAAGTAGAATTGTGAATTTGCAAGCAGCTGATTCCAATCTTGTCATTATGCTTTAATCTCAATCCCCTATTACCAATATGGGCATAATAATAATATTTTGCAAAACTACAGACAGGGTTGCACATTGCAATTAACCTGTGTGGACTACATGCTTAATCCTGACAAATGCAGGAAGTTAAAAGAGTTTTTTCTGTCAACAAATTCCCAAACTTTTCAGGTCTCCAAAGAAGTAAGAATGTCATGGAAAACTTCAAATCCAAATATTTAGAGGAGAGCAATGATGTCAAGATGTCACTTGGACTCCTGTGAGGGGCACAAAATAGGATTTGAGGAAGAGTTTAGAACCATATGTGGCAGTTAGTCCAGACCTCATTTAGCTTTGCAGATTCAACTCAATGTCAATTTGCACATCCCACCAAATACAAAATTCCAAACAACCCCATTGCAATTGTGATTTTATCCCACCCAATAATCTGTCTTTTAGATTTCCAGAGCTCGAAGCTTGTAATCTATAATGGAGTGGATGCTCTGTCCATACACTGTACAATTTAAATACAAAATGAGTTTGGTAGTGATGCCAGACAATTAATTGACAAAGCAAGAGAAAACACGTGTCTCTTTTGGCCCGCCAGTGGCCAGCACAGTTGGACAGTGAGGAGGTTGGTGAGGAGCATGGGCCGGTCCTGGAGGCTGGGGAAGGCTCCTGACGAGGGCTCTGCATTGGAGGCAAAGACAGGGCAGAGGCCGTCTGACAGTGATAAGATGCCTATGGAGCCAGATAGCAGTGAGGCAGAGGAACAGCTAGAGCCTGTTCCCAGTGTGCGCTTGCACAGAGCTGCTAGAAGAAAAGAACAACTCAGAAATCAGGGTAGACTTGGGGAGTAAAGTCACAGGTGGAAGATGATTGGCCCCTCTCATAGGAAAGGAAATAGGAGCGAAAAGGGAGTGGGCTTTTGCAGGAAACAATTTGTTTGGTCGTTAGATTCATTTTAGAAGTGTGAAGATCTATCCGTGAATCTCAGCGACTCTGTACCTAGTCTTTCCTTGCATAGAACCTCATTTGGAAAATATTTACATGGCTGCTTTCCAAGATAGATAAGGTTTGTAGTCATAAATATTCCTTTGAAATACTGTTTCCCAGGCCTTGCTGAATTTGAATGAGAGATATTCACATCCTTTTAATAAAAGGGGGTTTGTAGGGACCAGGACTCTGTCTTGTGCTTTTTGGGGAAGCCTAGGTCCGAAGTGTCTCATATAGCAATAGCACTTAGACATATACCACTTTATAGTGCTTTACAGCCCTCTCTAAGAAGTTTACAGAGTCAGCATATTGCCCCCAACAATTTGGGTCCTCATTTTACTGACATCGGAAGGGTGGAAGGCTGAGTCAACCTTGAGCCTGGTGAGAATTGAACGGCCGAACTGCTGGCAGCTGGCAGTCAGCAGAAGTAGCCTGCAGTATGTATTCTAACCACTGCACCACCATGGCTCTAATTAGATGGAGGATGGCCAATGGCCTTTCATTCCCAACTTACATAAAATAATAGATTGACCTTGACTTACAACCGCATTTGAGCCCAAAATTTCAATTGCCAAGTGAAACAGTTGATAAGTGAATTTTGCCCTATTTTATGAGCTTTCTTGCCACAGTTGTTAAGTGAATCACTGCAGTTGTTAACACAGTTGTTAAATGAATCTGGCTTCCCCCCCCCAGGGTCAGAAGGTTGCAATAGGTGAACCCCTGATTCTGGGACGCTACAATGGTCATAAATACAAACCAGTTGCCAAGCATCCAAATTTTGATTACGTGACCATGGGGAAGCTGCAATGGTTGTTAGTGTGAAAAACGGTCGTAAGATTTTTTCTCCACTGACATTGTAACTTCAAACAGTCATTGAATGCATTGTTGTAAGTCAAGGACTACATAGTGGATGTTCCAAAACTTCAGATGTGCTGGAGCACAGTTCCTACCCTGGCCAACCAGCAAGGCATTAGTTTAGTACAGGGGTGTCCAAACTTGGGAACTTTAAGACTTGTGGACTTCAACTCCCAGAATTCCCCAGCCAGCATGGCTGGCTGGGGAATTCTGGGAGTTGAAGTCCACAAGTCTTAAAGTTCCCAAGTTTGGACACCCCTGGTTTAGTATATTTGGAAGGTATCCAAATGGGGGGAAAACAATTCAAGGAGATTGAAGCTTAAGAGAAAGAAGGACTAGGGGAGACATGATAGCATTATTCCAATATCTCAGAGGTTGCCACAAAGAAGAGGGAGTCAAACTATTCTCCAAGGCACCTGAGGGTAGAACAAGAAGCAATGGGTGGAAACTAATCAAGGAGAGAAGCAATTTAGAACTGAGGAGGAATTTCCTGACAGTGAGAACAATTAATCGGTGGAACAGCTTGCCTCCAGAAGTTGTGAATGCCCCAACACTGGAAGTCTTTAAGAAGATGTTGGATAGCTATTTGTCTGAAACGGTATAGGGTTTCCTGCCTAGGCAGGGGGTTGGACTAGAAGACCTCCAAGGTCCCTTCCAACTCTACTATTGTATTGTATTGTATAAGGAAGCTGTTGTCAAACATATCTAAAGGATGCTGGTTGGCAAATGTTACTTTATTGAATAATCTAATAGATAATAACTAGCTTAATCTACTTGAGACATAAACGTAATGTGTGTCATGTTCTATAGATCACTTGAGCATGGATTTACTTGAACTATGTAAATGTTCAGTGTAATTATTAGTGTCGCCTCTATCTATTTTTACATCATGTTACCCAAGGGTATATTATGGAGCTCCAGAGTCTTTTACTTGCTGCTCCCACTCTATGATGTTGAAATTCCTCTGACAGAATCTATAACAGAAAAGAATGACAGTTTTTTTCCCAAGATTCAGGATTTTGTTCCTTGTATGTCCGTTTATTAAAAATCAAAAAGTTCCTGCAGCAGTGGGCAATACAACCCTGAGAAACAGAGAGATAATTTACCACCAGCTCAAGGCTCATGACTAATTCACATAAGAATTAATAACTAAAGATAAAAGGAAAACAAAACAAAAAAAGTACCGGTAACTTCACTTTAACAGTTTACAAATCCTTGGACAAACTACCATCATGAGATGAAACAAAAGGGAAAGACAATTAGTCAGTGGAGTTTTTTTCCTCATTATTTTTTCCAATTATTTCCTCAACTTCCTTAAAAAGTAGGAAAGAAAAAACCCATAAACAACCTATAGGAATCTCATTGGCTATCAAAACTATTATCTAACCATCGCTTGAGACAATATCCTTAATATCAAACATTTTAAAGAACCTCTTAAATAAACTGATTAAAAACTCAAGCAGAAAAGCAGACAGAGGAAAGAAAAATAGATGTTACTGATGTTTAGTTCATATTTGCATCAATTATACCTTTAGAGGGAAAGCAGGAGTGACTCTAAACATGCCAATTAAGTCCTATCAGGTGCAATAGGGCTATTAGGTTACAAGGTAAAGAAATAAGCAAATAATTCAGTGTGTTCCTCTGTCCCACTCTCACCCCTCATTTTCAAAAATGACCGTTGTCTTACCTGAATGGTCTTTCTCTAGGCGCTGCGGGAGTGTCCAAGCACGGGTTAACATCAGCTTGCTGCCCAAGGACTGAGTTCGAATTCTTGTAGCTCCGCCTCTTGCTCCCCTCAGAGGCTCAGTTTTAAAAACGAAGGAGTGTCCAAAGGAACTGTCAATGCAATAGTCCAGTCCAATGAAGAAACTACCCCGCGACCCCTGATAGGGTGGGGTTGGACACTCCCGCAGCGCCTAGAGAAAGACCATTCAGGTAAGACAACGGTCATTCTCCTAGGCGCTGCTTGGAGTGTCCAAGCACGGGACATGCCAAAGCTATGATCCCCCAGGGAGGGAAGAACTGTTCACGGGCGCGGGGCTAGCCACAACCCTCTGCAGAATTCTTCTCCCAAAGGCTGCCTCAGCCGAGGCAAAAGTGTCCAGTCTATAGTGCTTGACAAACGGTGACGGGCCTGACCACGTAGCAGCCCGGCAGATGTCCTCGATGGATGCCTGGGTGGCCCAAGCGGCCGATGTGGCAGCACTTCTTGTTGAGTGTGCAGTGATACGAGGAGGCGCCGGCCTGCCCTGATGTTCGTAGGCCAGCTGGATGCACGCCCTTATCCAGCGCCCTACTGTAGCGGAGGTGACCTTCTTGCCCATGGTGGCAGGTTGAAATGACACAAAGAGGGCCTCCGACTTGCGGAAAGGAGCTGTTCTTTTCATGTAGATCCGCAGGGCACGGCGGACGTCCAGCTTATGCCACTCACGTTCCTTGGAGTGCCTGGGATGCGGACAGAAGTCCGGGAGGATCACTTCCTGCGAGCGGTGGAAAACGCTGTTGATCTTTGGTACGAATGCTGGGTCCAGACGTAATATCACTCTGTCGGAGTGGATGACGCAAAGGTCCTCTCTGACTGACAAGGCCGCCAGTTCAGAGATCCGGCGTGCTGAAGTGATGGCAATGAGGAACGTCGTCTTGAGGGTCAGGTGGCGTAGTCCAACTGTCCGAAGGGGTTCAAATGGTGGCCCGGACAGAGAACGTAGCACCACGGACAAGTCCCAGGTAGGATACCTGTGGATGGTAGGAGGAGCCAGATTGGTGGCTCCTTTGAGGAAATTGCGCACCTGCGGGTGTTTGCTGAGGGACAGGTGCGACTCAGTAGACAGGATGGAGGCCAAGGCGGCAGTCTGGCGTTTGAGGGTGTTTGGTGCCAGACCCCTGTCAAGGCCGTCCTGCAAAAAGTCCAGCACTTGGGGAACGGTGGCAGAAGTGGCAGAGATCTGGTGATGAAGGCACCAGCGAGAGAAGGCCGACCAGGTGGCTTCATAGATTCTGATCGTTGATGGACGTTTGGATGCCTGGATGGTGCGGATCACCTTCTCCGAGTATGCGCTGAGCCTCAGGATTTCCCCTTCAAGTGCCACACGGCAAGTTTCAGCCACTGGGGTTCCGGGTGATGGATGGCCCCTTGGCTGAGGGAGATGCGGTCCTGAGGAATGCGCCAGGGACGAGACACTGAGAGACTGACCAGGTCGGCGAACCAGGATCTCCTCGGCCAGTGAGGAGCTACCAACAGTACCTCCGCTCCCTCTGTCAGGATCTTCCCGATGACCTGTGGGATTAGCGGCAGGGGCGGGAAGGCGTACAGCAGACCCGGAGGCCAGGGAGAACGAAGAGCGTCCGTGCCTTCCGCCCCTGGGCACTGGAACCTCGTGAAGTACCTGGGTAGCTGGGCGTTGGCCGGAGACGCGAAGAGGTCGACAACTGGAAGGCCGAATCGCAGAGACAACTGATGAAACAGATCTGGGTGAAGGCGCCACTCTGCGTTCTGGATGGTGGATCTGCTGAGCCAGTCTGCAGTCGCGTTGTCCTCTCCCGAGATGTGGTCTGCCCGCAGAGACCTGAGGTGTCGTTCCGCCCACCGACCCAGGGATTCCGCCTCCGTCATCAGAGCAAGGGATCGTGTGCCGCCCTGATGATTGATGTACGCTTTCGTGGCGATGTTGTCGGTCAGGATCAGCACATCCTTGTCCCTGATCAGCTGGAGGAAATGCTTCAGGGCCAGTCTGGCAGCCCAGAGCTCTAGCCAGTTTATGTTGTGGGCGAGCTCCGCTGGAGACCATCTGCCCTGGATCACCTGGTTCTGAAGGTGCGCCCCCCACCCGAAGAGGCTGGCATCTGTCGTGATGACCAGGCGCTCCGGCTCCTTGAAGTAGGAACCCTTTAGGAGAGCGTCCGACTGCCACCATCGGAGGGAACGGATTACCTTGGGAGGGAGACGTATCACCCTCTTGGAGTTGCTGGCCATGCGTCTCTGGAGGGGCAGCAGGAACCACTGGAGATCCCTCATGTGGAGGCGTGCCCACGGGACCACCGAAATGCAGGACACCAGCTTCCCTAGCAGTTGAGAGAGGGAAACTACCGTTGCTGACCTGGTGGACCGGATCCTCCGCACGAGAGACCTGATGCTGTCCACTCTCTCTTGTGTGAGGAAGACCTTGCAGGACTCCAAGTCGATGATGGTGCCGAGATGCTGGATCCTGTGGGTCGGGTTGAGATGGCTCTTGGCCAGGTTGACCGAGAAGCCGTGCTGTTGCAAGACCTGAATGGTGGTGTTGAGGTCTTGTTGCGCCTGATCCCTTGATGACGAGTGGATCAAGATGTCGTCCAGGTAGCACTCCAGCCTCACTGGAATTGAGCGTAGGTGAGCTGCGATGGCGGCCAGCAGCTTGGTGAAGGTGTGTGGGGCTGACGAGAGTCCGAAGGGAAGGGCTCTGTACTGGAAATGCTGGTTGGCAAACTGGAACCTCAGGAACCTGCGATGCGCCGGGTGAATCGGAACGTGCAGGTACGCCTCCTTCAGGTCTATCAAAGTCAAGAGGTCTCTCTGCCTGATGCAACCCAGGATGGTCTGCAGGGACTGCATCTTGAAACGCTTGTATTCTAAGTGCCTGTTGAGTCGCTTGAGGTCCAAGATTGCCCGCACCCCTCCCGATGGCTTGGGGACTAGGAACAGGATGGAATAGAAGCCTGTGCCCTCCTGACCCTCGGGTACCCTTTCTATGGCCGCTATCTCTAAAAGGTGGTCTATCTCCGCCCTCATTAGTTGGAGCTTGTGAGGTGACCTGGGAGTGGGGCAGCGAACCCGGGATCTTGGGGGGGGGGGGAGGAAGTCCAGGGTCAGGCCGTGACGGATCGTGTTGAGGATCCACACGTCCGTCGTGGTCTCCTCCCACTGGGCGGCATAGAGTTGGAGACGGCCGCCTATGGGAGGGTCCCTGTGACTGTCACTTGGATTTCCTGAAGGGGCAGTTGGAGAACCCCCCTCGGGAAGGTTTACGGTAGCCCTGTTGTCTATTTCTATCCCTGTAGAAAGATCTGTCCTGGGTACGTTCCTGTGACTGGGGAAAGGGACGGCCTGAACCACCTGAGGAGGTGGAAGGCTCGAAGCCCCGAAAGGAACGCTTCCGAAAGGGCTGGCCCTTGCGTTCAGGTTTCTTGGTCATGGCTGGGAGTACCTTGCGTTTATCCTTGGATTCAATCAGAAAGGAATCCAAGGCCTCCCCAAAAAGTTTCCCACCCTTAAAGGGAGCGGAAGCCAGCTTCCACTTCGCCTTGACATCTGCCTGCCAGTGGCGGAGCCACAGTAGGCGACGTGAGGTCACATTGGCGGCTAATGCCCTGGAGGAAAACTTAGTGGCGCTAAGTGAGGCATCAGCAGAGTATTCTATGGCTGCTATGATTTTATTTACGTTCTGCCTCATTTTAGTGTCCCCAGCCGGTAGGCCGGCCAATAGTTTGCGAAGCCAGAAGAGAGCTGCCCTCCCGAAGTAGGAAGAGGCAGAAGATGCTCTCATGGCCCAGGCAGTGGCCATATGCGTCTTGATAGAAGACGATTCAGCCCTTTTGTCCTCTGCCTTGAGCCCCTCCAGTAATTCAGCAGGTAGAGCCGAATTGGAGGTAAGGGACATAATGGGGTCATCGACCTGGGGAAGCTTTAGAAGCTCCTCCAGAGGCTCTTCCATGGTAAATAGCCTCTTGTCGTTCCCGCTGGGATTTGCCAAGGAACCAGGCTGGGTCCACTGGCGTTGGATAATGTCTAGGAACAGCTGAGGGGCTGGAACCAAGTCTAAGGGGGGGGGGGGGAAACTTCGTTGAAAAGCCCTGCCCCTGGGTCCTGGGGACCGATGGCCTCCATGGAAGCCTGATCCGAGGTAGGTTTGGGCTTGGGGGCTGGAAGGCCCATCTGGGGTCCTGCAGCCCGGGCCTTAGTCAGAATAGCCCTAAACATGGAAGAGTTAAAGAGACCCAGAGAGGGGGGAGGCTCTGGAGTGGAATTTTCATCCTCAGAGAGGTCTGGAGCATCACGCTCCACCTCCTCTGAGTCAGAAACCTCGCTGATGCCCGAGGGATCAGGTGAGGCCTCCCTAGCTGGGGGACCTTGTGCCCTAGCTGGTTTCCCCTTACTGGGATTAACAGATGCAAAGGGAAGCTTAGATGCCAGCTGCATCATCCCATCAGTGATACCCCTGGAAATGGCCTCTGCCACCACCTCCTGCATGCTTTTGGGCAGGGGGAGATCGTGGGCCTGAGGGGTATCTGGCCCAGTTATTGAATAGATGAAGGACCCCTCCTCTGCCAGGGAGTCTGCCTCATCAAGGTAATCTGCTGCCAGGGAATGGCCTGGGGAACCCATAGAGGCCCTGGATGGATTAGGGGGAAAATCAAATTCCTCTCTTTCCCCTGGGAGGGAGGAATCCCCTGTCTGGAGGTAGATGGAACAGGAACCCCTTCCTCCCCAGGAGTAGGGGCTGGAGGAAGGGCCTGCTGGGCAGAAAAGGCCTTCTGGAACTGTTTCTCCAGGGCCCTCTGCCTCCTAGCATCTAGTCTCTCCTCAGCCTTAGAAGGCTGCTTGGCTTTAGGAGCCTTCCCCTTAGCTGGGCATCCCACCCCTTCACCTTTAGCAGCAGGGTTGGTCCTGCTGCGTTTAGCTGCTGGTGGGCCAGCCTGCTGATCCACTTGCTTCTCCATAGCGTTGGGAATCCTTCCCGATGGCTGAGGTGCTGGAGAATCTGAGGCTTGCATCTCTGGGATCCTCCTGCTGTAGGCAAGTGGTGGCTGGAAAATGGCTCCGGCTGAAATGAGGTCGGAAGCCAGCAGATCCGCGCTGAAGAAGGCAAGGGCGGATGGTCTAGATGACCAAAAGAACCCCTGCGGCCGCTTGTAGGTCTGGAGGGGAAGAGACCCAGTCAGGAGACCCTGCGATGGTCCTCTTCAACCCCTACTGCGGCGATCTGCAGAGAGCGCAGGCAACGCGATGAGGCTAAAAGCCCCGGCAGAAAAAGCGCACCAAATTTTAAAATAAAAATGGCCGCCGTTCGCGTTTTCGCGCCTGGAGCGGCACCGGGGGAAAAGGCAACAGCCTAATGCTGTCCCTTGGGGTCCTAGCCTCCTACCTGCACCCCCGTTGTTCGCTGGCAGCCGCCAACGAACCCCCCCGGTGCGACTGCTCTCGTCGCTGCGAGAAGCGAGTCGCGCTCCAGGCAGCCTGGCTCGCGCGCCAAATTCAAACTGCAAAAAGCCGAAAATGCAAGAAAATTCAAGAAAAATACAGAAAAATAACAAACTTCTATCTAGGAGCTAACTAAACTTAACTATTTTACTCAAAAGGAGCTAACTACACTAACCAAAGGGTCCAGTCTGCTGCTCAAGGACTGGATCTCCCCAAATTGCATCCTGTAGGGCGACTGAGTTTTTAAAACTGAGCCTCTGAGGGGAGCAAGAGGCGGAGCTACAAGAATTCGAACTCAGTCCTTGGGCAGCAAGCTGATGTTAACCCGTGCTTGGACACTCCAAGCAGCGCCTAGGAGAATATAAACCTTTTCCAGCTTAGCACTCAGAAATGTACTGTACAAATAGGGGAATATATCCTGATTCTGATGCCAATTCTTGGAACCAAATGGTGGAGTCACTCAACAATCTAATGACTATAGAAGATGAAACGTAGCTCTGTTGAACATTTTTTTTCCTTCTGAACATTCTTGATCCATCCTCAGGCTTGTAAAATGGGAATTCCTAATGTTAGTCAGTATGATAGCTAATGTCACAAAATACAGACTACATCCCAAGGTCCTAAACATAGTAAATAGAAACAAATAACAGTTTCAATTTTACTTATTTTTATGCTTTGGACGGCCTTAGCTATCATTCGAAGTCTTTTTACTTAATGAATTTTTCATTGAGCTTCATCTGCTGCCAATACCAGCTTTGACAATATAGACCTTGTAGCTTAATGACTGCAAAGTCTATCATATTTTGCACCCCTTCAGGTAACCTAATTTCTCAAAATTCTCCCTTTGGCAGTAACATAAATCATTCTTCAGTAGGAACAAACAAACAAGCAGTATGATAGGAAAAGTATTTGGAGAACAGTAAACAATTAAGGTTTCAGCAGCGATGGTCAAAATCTTATTCATGCTGAGTTAAATAAAGTACATAAATCTGCATGATGTCCCAAGGTGAACTGTAATAAAAGTAGGCTAATATCCTATTTACCTTAATTTATTACATAGTTTTGAGTTGGAATAGAAGATACAAGTTACATGACAATGTTACTTTGAGCCATATGAAATTTGGAATCCAACCAAAGCAATATTAACTTCTGAATTTTGAATCTGCAATTTTTTTTGACGAAGTGTCACCCTTATCTTCAACTAACATGCTAGAACTGGACGTGTGGCACATACATTATTATTAGGTTCAATGTCTTCCCCAACATTATCTACCTGTGCTTTGATATATTACATATATAGCAGTACTCTGAAATCTCATCCACCCAAAGAATGTAGAGAAATTTTACCAAAATGTTTCTGCCAATGGCTTTGAATGTATTAGATGAGTAACTTGGAATATAGCTAACAAAACCAAAACCATTTCTCCCATGTAACAGATCTTCATGGGATGGAAAAATTAAAAATTTCCATCAGGATGAATACATAATCCTGCAGTTTTTAATATATTACACAGTCAACTCTCTTGAAGCTGTTTCAGCTGAACTGAGCTTCATTAACTCGGCTCCATTCCATAGCACTTCAGACTAATGTAAGAAATGTTCTCCCTTAGGCTACAGAGTACAAAGTTTTTCCAGTTTAGCAGTCCCTGAAGTATTGGTATTTTTGTTTTTCATTAGCAACCACCCCTTAAAAGTTACACCAATATTCTTTCATTTGAATGGATGGTGTTTATTTTAAACCAGACACTTAACAAGATATGCTAAAGCGTAACATATTTACGTCAATAAGTCCTTCTTTAAGAGACCATTCTAAGATATCTCCTTGATTGAGATTATCTTTCTATGTATCATAAAGATACCTTTATTATTTCATTTACAAGACTCTAAATTAAATTTTATGAACATAGGCGCCTCTTCTGTTTCAAAGGTAAAGCTTCCCCTCGCACATAGGTGCTAGTCATTCCTGAATCTAGGGGGCGGTGCTCATTTCCGTTTCAAAGCCGAAGAGCCAGCGCTGTCCGAAGACATCTCCGTGGTCATGTGGCTGGCATGACTAAACGCCGAAGGCACCCGGAACGCAATTACCTTCCCACCAAAGCTCCTATTTTTCTACTTGCGTTTTTACATGCTTTCGAACTGCTAGGTTGGCAGAAGCTGGGACAAGTAACAGGAGCTCACTCCGTTACGTGGCGCTAGGGATTCAAACCACCGACCTTTCTGATCGACAAGCTCAGTGTCTTGAACCCATAAAGAACCAGTCATAACTTTTGCATAAGGAATTCTGTCTGCTGTGGCCCCTACCTGCTGGAAAATTATTCCCCCTGAAGTGAGTTTGACCTCCATCACTGCATGCCTTCCAGAAAGCCCTTAAAAAGCGTTTCTTCATCAACCTTGTGGGTCTCATTATGTACATGCAAGATATCTCTGTGATGTCAAATGACTGTTTTTCTCACACAACAGTGGGTTTTAATGTTTTTTTTATTTATGATTCAGTGTTTTATGTTTTTTAAAACTGCCTTTATATTCATAAACTTCCAAGTCATGTTTTATAATATGGGCAGCTATTTAAATTTTGCTAAATGAAATAAATAAAAATTTCTAAAAAAATATATATTCAAGGACAAGAGTTATATTGGTTGTACCACTGTGAAAAATTACCTGAGTTTTAAGGGGGAGGATCAAATACACCATCCCATTATAACAGAATAAATCTATTACATCTCTACTACTTATATAACAAAACATCAGAATTTCAGACCAAAGAATAATTTGCCTTCCATTAGGCTTACAGTATTGTCAAGACTGAGGTTCCTTCTTGTGAAATGATACAAAAGCAATTTCAATTATCATTGTACTTTCATGGATGAATAAAGGCATTGATAACCGAAATGAACCCACGGAGTACCAACGTGACAGAAAGCAGGAACAAAGATGAGAACTGAAAGGGGAAGTCAAATAATTTCCCATTGCCACAAAACTCAATGAACCTGGATGCCTTCACTATTCTTTAAGTTATCTGAGTCAACCAACAACAAAATATCCCCAACCAAAATGTCACATAACATTAGTGTACTGGGATTAATAATTCCAGTTTCTCTTTCAATCCTTTACAGAAATATTTTCCCGGAATAAAGTCAAAGGGAAAAAAAATAGAAATATTAATAATGTCTAGCCACTGCTTGGTGGTCTCCCCACCTCTTTTTATTGGAATTTTTTTGTTTTTAATAGGAAAGACTGAAAAAGAGATGAAGATTCAACTCTTCCCACTTTGGCTCAGTTCTGGAGTTCCTATTTGGAGACGTTGCAAAAACAGGATTTTTCTTTCTCTGAATTGGGCACTGGCAAAAAACAAATAACAAACTGGTGAAGAGGTGGGAAAAACTCATGTGCTGATGTAGAACGTCCTTCCAAATAAGCGCCCTATATCTAACTTGGGAGGGGGGGAAATGGTTGCTTGTACATTCTGTGTTCCAAGTGTTGCCTTTGTACATTTACACCAACAGGAATAATGTGGAATTCCGCTGTAGTAATCTTTAGCGGAAAGCCAATTCTACCTATGATTGCTTACATAGAAGCTGACTATCTCCACTATAAGGAATCCAGCTTACACAGAAGAGATTGTGCATGCACATTTTAGACTCCTTGCTGCAAACCAAATATGCTAAAAGCATGGTGACAATCATTTCACTTTCCACACCAAGGTGAACAATGCCCATTGTTCCCCCCATATTGGACTGAATAAACAACATAATACCCAACAGAGCTACTGCAAACTGCATTATTACTGTCCATTGATTTTATCTTTTTTTTTTTTTCTGGCAGAGAGTTTTCAGGCTTCCATGCAAGTATTTCCTATATTAGCTCCTTTTTGCCTTCAATGCAGTCCAACAAAAACTGCAG
Source organism: Natrix helvetica (assembly GCF_964273705.1). Classification (NCBI taxonomy): domain Eukaryota; kingdom Metazoa; phylum Chordata; class Lepidosauria; order Squamata; family Natricidae; genus Natrix; species Natrix helvetica. Next base: position 24,997,121 of record NC_138552.1, on the reverse strand, counting down.
AGAAAATATCCTTATTCAGAAGCAAATAATTAGGTCAGTCTTGCAAAAATAACACATTAGACATTTCACAGGAATTGGTTTAGTTTCCACTAGGTCAAAATAATTTGCTTAGGGTTTGTTCTTTTTTTAAATTCACATTTCAAAATGTATGTTGCAATAACAAAGTGTCATTGACACAAGATAATCAAGATAAAGTATTGCCCCTAAGCGAAGCTATCAAATAAGAGTTTAAGTAGACAGAGAAACCCATGTTTCATTTCCTGCTCATCTCTTTTAAAGCTCTTTTCCAAGTTTTTTTTTAAGCCATCACACACTCAGACATCTGATTCTAGTTTCTGATAATCTTATCAAAATGTTGAATACAGTTGTTCCCAAATTGATGTTCCCTGGATGGAGTGGAATGACAATTATCAAAAATTCTCAGTCAGCATAATTATCACAGAGGACACAAACACCACACATCTCTCCCAAGCTCTCTCTTGTGCCAGGTTTACCCAACTAAGCTTAGCACACAGACAGATTCAAACAAAAATAGATGTTCACAGGGCCCCGGCTGTTTCAACACAGTGAAACACTAAGCATTTATCACCAGCATTTTAAATTAGGGTTAATAATATGCTATCAATTACTGCAACTCCATAGATCTGTCCTGCAAGAGGCTGGAAGTTCACCAGCTGAACTTCTAAACCATCTTTAAAAAATAGCCTCCTATAGTCCTGCCTGAGTATAATCAGAGAATTATGATTCACAAATCGGCTTCCTCTGTTAAAGGATGCAGTGGCCAAATCATCCAAGTCTGTTAAAATGAACCTTGGTAACTAACATGACTTAGACTTCCACAAGACAATTTCCAAGATGCATTCTTTCTTCAGGGGGAATCTTACTGCCATTGTAAAAATAACAGCACTCAGAATTAATATCAACTATTTGGCCTACAGATTGGTTAGAGTGAATCTCCATGTATTGAATTTTCAGAGAGTCAAGTTTTGACCAGATGAGCAAACTTCACAAAATTATTAGAAAAAAACCCATGGGCTGTAATCAGTTCACATTTTTATTTTTACTGCTTATTTGTATACTATGACTATGACTTACACTATACTGCCAAAAGTATTCGCTCACCCATCCAAATAATCAAAATCAGGTGTTCCAATCATTTCCATGGCCACAGGTGTATAAAATCAAGTACCTAGGCATGCAGACTGTTTTTACAAACATTTGTGAAAGAATGGGTCGCTCTCAGGAGCTCAGTGAATTCCTGCGTGGAACTGTGATAGGATGCCACCTGTGCAACAAATCCAGTCGTGGAATTTCCTCGCTCCTAAATATTCCACAGTCAACTGTCAGCTGTATTATAAGAACATGGAAGTGTTTGGGAATGACAGCAACTCAGCCACAAAGTAAATTCGTCCAATATCAGTGTGTGACCTCACAAATGCGCTTCTGGAAGAATGGTCAAAAATTCCCATAAACACACTCCTGAACCTTGTGGACAGCCTCCCAGAAGAGTTGAAGGTGTTATAGGTGCAAAGGGTGGACCGAATTATTGAACCTATGGATTAGGAATGGGATGTCACTTACAGTAAGTTCATATGCGACTAAAGGCAGGTGAGCAAATACTTTTGGCAATATAGTGTATTATCATTAAGTGTTGTACCTTATGATTCTTGACGAATGTATCTTATCTTTTTATGTACACTGAGAGTATATGCATTAAAGACAAATTCCTTGTGTGTCCAATCACACTTGGCCAATAAAGAATTATATTCTATTCAAGCAAAAGTTTCATGGCAGATATGTCACATAAAAGTACAAAAAAATCATCACCTAAAAACCTCAGTAAACAATTTTGATCCATCTACTTCCAGACTAAAACTAAGAATAGTCAATAGGTTAAACTTAATCAGGCAATTCTTGAGGATTATGTCAGCAAAAGATACATTGTCCAAACTTTGTCCTCTCAGCTTTCACCTGAACCCCACAGAAGCACCCCAAGATTACACTATTAAATTTAAATTATGACATTGCTCCTTTTCTGTTTTATCTCACCAAGATTAGAGCTACGTTTCTGCCCAAACTACAAAATAAGACAGTGTCCTGCAGCTAAGAGGTCAACATTTAAAAAAAAAAAAAACAAGCACTCTCTGTTGCCACAACCTAATTTTTCCAGCCTTCTTTCTCTCCTCCTTTCATTGTTCTGGAAAGATTTTTCTGCATTACCCAAGTCCCCAGAGCTAATTGAGGCTTGCTCCCTGAAAAGTTGACTTGAGAAAGTTTGTTTGCTTGACCTTTTGCTCTGCTATTCAAACATTAGCTGTCCCATTCCCAGGGAAATGAATTTTTATCAAAAATATTAGATTCAAATAAAAAATAATCTTTTTATTAAAAATAGAGTACTTTAAACATAACAAAACAATCACTCTCTCTTGTAAATTCTTTGAGGAAATAAAATGGTAGATGGTGAACCATTTTCCTAAATTATCTTAAATCCCTTAATGGAAAAGAAGGATTGACAGTAATAAAGTGTGTGTGTGTGTGTGTGTGTTTGTGTGTGTATGAGAGAGGAAGGGAGGGAGGGAGGGAGGAGAGAGAGAGAACACATTCATGTTAGGAATTGGTAATATTCATAGTATTGAAGCAATCTGCGTAGAAAATAATAGAGACTATTGTCCAGTTAACATTTTGATGCATTTTAACTTCAGTTTTTGCTTCCAGAGCTTATACACAATACGGAGTGGGAAATTGAGTGGGATCAAAAAATGCATACTTTTGTTTTATTCATATATTTGCTCATTTTCCTTCTTGTCCACATCAGAAGTAAGATAGGCCTAGTAATACATTACAGATGGACTGGAGTTTGTGATAGGGTACAACAATAACTGAAGCATAGCCAAGTTCCCTCATCATGTTTAGCCCCATTTGCTCATCTGAAATTTTACCTCCCCATCCATGCCTAAATTATACGTACTTCTAATTTTACAATAGCCATGGAATACTTTTCCTTAATCAGGGGATCTGCATTTTTGCTCTACTTTTGTTCCATTGCAGGTTTTTAAAAAATGGGTAGCAAATTTTATTCCTTTTCAGTCTTTCCTTTTTACTTCTCTAACTAAGAGGGGACTTACATATAATGCCAAAACACAAATAAGAAAGGTACAAAACAACCTTGCAGAATAGAGTAGTTAAGCAAAAGATTGATCATTTAAATTTAAGCAAGAATGGGATTCCAGATTCTAACAATTTAATATGTGATTTATAAATAAAACATTAGACATAAAAAAACACCCTCAAATATTAGTTTCTACTTCAGATGGGCAACTCCCTAAACAGAATTTCCAGATGTGGTTTGAAATGTGTGACTAAAAATACAAATGAAGGAAATCTCAAATAAAAAGCTTCTGCTTGTGATATATTAGGCTTGGGCTTGAGGTCTGGAGAAATCCTGTGAGTCCCCAACACTTCACCAGTGCATTTAAAGCAGGGGTTTTTTTTAGACCAAAACATAACAATTTCTTCTCTTGACCTTCTGATTAATGTTTAATTTTCATTCTGAGGAAATGTATATGAAATGTATGTCAACTTAGGTTAAGTCTTGTCATTCTTAATGTATACTAGCCAATAACCCAGCGTTGCCCGGGTATTTATTTATAGGGGGAAAATGTCCAAACCAAATGTAATTTCTAATGTTGGTTTTTCCCCCTTACCAGAGGAAGCCCCCTTGTGGAATACTGTGAAGCTGTTACCATGGCAACTGCACTGCGCTGTACTGTAGAAGCCATTTTATGGCAGTACAGTAGAAGCCATTTTAAGGCACAACAGGCTGTATCTTAACAGAACACCCCCCGAGGGGTGTTACGGGTGTCTTACCCCCGTATGTATGTATGTATGTATGTATGTATGTATGTATGTATGTTGCATTTGTGCTGATAAATAAATAAGAGGAGACTAGTATAGATCTATTTAGCTCTCATCAGCTAGCCATACCATTACTGGGATTTGAACCTGGGCTCTTTTTATATGTTAGGCAGTTGTATTAACCACTAAGCCACAAGCTCTTCTCCCTTATCAGCTGAGCCAAGGAAATAAGTGTTATGTCAAAGCACCTGGTATGCCCAAATATGGGAGGGAGCATACTGCCTAACATGTAAAAAGAGCCAAGGTTAAAATCCCAGTAAGGGTATGGCTAATGAGAGCTAAATAGCTTGAAATAGATCTATACTAGTTTCCCTTTATTTATTTATCAGCACAAATGCAACACAAAAATGGTTTCCTGCCTGGAAGGCTCCTAGGGTGGAGCTGAAAGCCAAAAGGGAAGCAGTATGCTCCCTCTCATATTTGGGCATATCAGGTGCTTTGACATAATATATTAATTATATTATGTCAATATATATATATATATATATATATATATATATATATATATATATATATATATATATATATATATATATATATATATATATATATATATATATATATATATATATATATATATATATATATATATATATATATATATATATATATATATATATATATATATATATATATATATATATATATATATATATATATATATATATTCTTATAATGTTCCACCCAAAGAGATTCTTATTTACTTTCTTACTTCTGGTTTTCTAGAAGACATGGCCACTCAGGCTTTATAAGCTTTATACAAAGCTTTATACACGATTATTCAGATATAACAAAATAACTTCTTGTTTGACTTTCTTTTTTTCTTTTTGTACTTAAATTAAATATAATCACATGAGAAGCTTCCTTACCCTGAATCAATTATCCAGCCCTGATAGCCTGCCCTTTTCAACCCGAACTGGAATTGATGCTTCTCATCTATGAGCAGCTCTGACATTCAATAGCATTGTACTAAAGGTAAAATGATCCATTGTTAAGTAAGCTGTATGATCTACTACCAAACTGTTTTTAATGACTATATTATTACCAAATCTACAGCATTTAATCAATGGATCTGTTTACTTACTTGAAAGCTTTTGGGAAATCAACTGAAAGACATCCCCTATTAATGTGGACAGTAGTTTTTATGTCATTGAGCAAATGCCAATGCCTATTAATTAGGCATTTATGAAAAATATTTTGTAATAGTATTTATATTTTTAAAAACTACATGACAGGCAACTCTTTCAGAGGAAGTTTCCTATTTTACTTTCCTATGTGATTCTTCTAAAGCTGTGTTTCCCAAATTTAGCAAAGTTAAAATGTGTAGACTTCAACTTGAATATTCCCCCTTGAATATTTGTTAACTTTTATGCAAGTACATATAGATTTAATTGGTAAAAACCAATTTCTTCAACCAAAGAACATTTTTAAGGTAACAGATTATACCAGGCAGATTGACTTTGCTTTATGGCTATTACAATTTAGGGATTGGATTGTAGTGTAGTTTAGCAAATGTGCTGATTCAGGGGTCAGGGGTTGTCATGAGGGGGGAGTAGACTGCTGGAGAGATGGAATCCTTAGCCCTGTAGTAACACTAGAACTACAGTATGAAGAGTACATCATGCTAACACTTGTGTTTCCCAGATAAAACTTGACTTTCTTCCCATTTGCTCTTTTTCAGTTTCCTTAAATCACTTGTATTACATTATGCTAATACCTCGCAAATGCACGTTTTCTCTTTTATAGTTTCCCATATGTTTTATTTGTTTAATTCCATTTTGAAACAAGTTTTGCTCTTGTAACTGTTTTAGCTAGTACCTCGGTTTCTAGGATAAAAGCCAAGAAGAGATGTTCAGACTCTAGAATACCTTTTGCATACTTGTATTATACTGTAAGCTATAAATAAGAATTGATTGTGCCCATTTATCATATGGGCAGTTAACTAACTCCATTTCTCTAATTAGCATTTCTCTCTCTCTCTCTCAGTCTCACTCTCTCTGTCTCTTATTCTTTCTTTCACCATTTTAATTTAACAATACTAATACATGATGAGTATCTAGAATACAATGAAAACAATGACCCAAAAGAATACATTGTTTCAACTTCTACTCTCAACACGATGCTATAGGACAGTGCACACCAGAACAACTAGACACAAAGTACAGTTTTTTCCCCGAATCCCATCACTCTGCTTAACAACTAATTCCCACAAAACTGTCAATAATTTACCAAGAATGTATTGCTATTATTCTTCTCTTCCTTCCTAGTATGTATCTCTCCCCACTTATGACTATATCCATGTTGCTTGCATCTTTCCATTTATATTGTTTTTATTAGTTTCCTAGTACGATTTAATAGCTTATTAGTAACCCTGACTATCACTAAGTTTTATATCTTTTTATTCTTGACAAATATATATTTATTCTCTTTATGTACACTGAGAGCATATGCACCACAGACAAATTCCTTGTGTGTCCAACCACACTTGGTCAATAAAGAATTCTATTCTATTCTATTCTATTCTATTCTATTCTATTCTATTCTATTCTATTCTACAGTATTCTACTCTACTCTACTCTAGTCTATGTACTACACCAACTCTATTGCTGACTATTGACCAAATACTAGACTCTTTTGGTTGTTGTTATTGTTTGGTCTATGTACATAAAAATGCTTGTTTTCATTCTGAAAAAAAAGCAAGAAAAAAAGCAAAGAAAAACCAAAACCACTGAACACTCCCTTTAAATTCCAAGCAAAACTTTAAAAAAAGATAGAAGTAGCCACATTACATCCATTTCAAGTTAACTGAGTGCAAAATATATGGCAGTTCTCTCCAACGTACCATTTGTGGTTAAGTTTTAGGTCATAGCCATATGACTCCTGGACCAAAGTCTTAAATGAATGTCGTATACAGTGGCAAACAAAAACATGTTTCTGGAAGTCTTTTGGACTCTACTACCGAATATGAACATGAGAAGCTCAGTCTTAAGCGGTCACTTTTCTGTGAGTCATGTTTCTGGAGTCTTTTTCTTGGAGAAGCCTGAAAGGAAAATTGAAACTTTTGCATGCAAATCAGGGCTCCCTCCTAAAATAAAACAACAGGTTATTCTTTCTCATTCATTCAGCCTTTTTTTCTCCTCTGTACATGTATATTTCATTTATTTAGATTTTCCCCTGCTATAATATTGTATACTTTTATGGACAGTTTCACACAAAAACATAATAATCCAGCATTCACATTACTAAAACATGAGCAATTGTGACAATGTCTGTTTCTCTGGAAAGTTTAGAAAAATAATCCATTCCAGAAATGTTTAGCAAAAATAAAGAACTGAAAGGTAAATGGCACAAAGCCTCATGATGGGATTCCAAATTTTTGCAAAGGGAATATAAGACCTGGATCTTATTTACAGGCACATATATGTATTTCCAAGAAGATGAACTCAGTTCATTTTTACATGACGCTCTGCAAAGATGAAAACTCTTGTGTATTTAAATAAAGCCCAAGTATTTTTCCCATCACCCTGCCAAAAAAAGGGTGTATAGTGAAGGCTATGGTTTTTCCAGTTGCAATGTATGGCTGTGAAAGTTGGACTATAAGAAAGGCTGAGCACCAAAGAATTGAGGACTTTGAACTATGGTGCTGGAGAACCTGCAAGTCCTATGGACTGCAAGGGGATCAAACTGGTCAGTCCTAGAGGAGATCAACCCTGACTGCTCTTTAGAAGGCCATATCCTGAAAATGAAACTCAAATACTTTGGCCACCTAATGAGAAGGAAGAACTCACTGGAGAAGAGCTTAATGTTGGGAACGATTGAGAGCAAAAGAAGAAGGGGATGACAGAGGATGAGGTGGCTGCATGGAGTCACCGAAGCAGTCAGCATCAGCTTAAATGGATTCCAGAGGATGGTAGAGGACAGGAAGACCTGGAGGAACGTTGTCCATGGGGTCGCGATGGATGGACACGACTTTGCAACTAACAACAACAACATGTTTCCCAGATAAACTTAATTTCCTTTTTCCTAGCCACACTGTTTCATGACTATTGATGACGTATATATCACTCACATATAAAAGACGAGGGAGACAATCACGACAAACCACCTTTTTCTGATGAACTGAAGACACTTTTTTTCTCACAACACCACAACCTGATGGCATATATATTTGTTATACATACTGCAAAACCTATACAAGCTCTCTTGACTAATGAGGCCTCTGAAAATATTTGATTTACCATGGTAACCATGGCACAGATGATAGGTTTCTCTGTTTCAGTGCACTTGATATGCTGCATGTAAGAGCACATGGAAAATTCAATTAAGCTGTTATAATGGATGATCCTTAAAAATCCTCTCAGTATCTCACCGATGACAAGAAAATTAGCAGATGAGAATCCACTTATCCCGAAGTTGCTGTGGCAGAAAATCTTGCTCCAAAACATCCAAGAGACTACAGATGTTATTGATCTGTCCAGGGTCCTGATACAAGTTCGAGTGTATTCATAAGACTGCCTGTTCACCTGATCGTATATGAAAGATGAAGAAACTCGCAGTTACGTTGGTTTCATGGCAAACTGTTTTGCAGCAAGTTACTGAAAATCACAAGAAGCAGCCACTGCTAAAAGCAGGTTCCTACACTGTGGATTGGGTCTTACCATGAAAAACACATGTGCCATTTTGCTAAAAGCAATTAGTACCAGATCAGAAAATATTGTAAAGATTTACTTGACATTAATATCCTAAAGTGATGTTTCTCAAACTTGGTAACATTAACTCCCAGAATTCCCCATAACTAACAAAAGTCTAATAAGACTGATAACCAAATAAGCCCTGTATGCTCTCTCTTCAGAGCATGAGAGATAGCTAAGGGGGAAAAAATCTGATGCCACCAGATAGCCAACTTTCCATGCATGTTTAAAACTTCCACTGTTCTTATCCTTCTTGTGTAGAAAGAAAACACTACAATCCAAACGCTAAAAATTTTTTGCTGACAAAGCAGAGGAGGAGGAAGAGGAGAAAGAGGAAGAGGAGGAGGAGGAATTTTACAGTCTCTAAATTCTGATTTACAACGACAAGAGGAAGATACCCAGTTTAAACAGACCTTTCATGTTGTTTAGAAAAGACAGTGTCCAAATTAAGGGACAGACAAAAATGCTGTTATGCAGGTATTTCTCAACTTGCAACTTTTAGTGACCATTTGAAATTACAAGAGCACTGGGGAAAAATGACTTACAACTGATTCTCACACTTACAACCACTGTACCATCCTGGCAGTCACATGATCAAAATATAGATTCCTGGTCAGCCATGCATTTATGACCATTACAGTAGCTTGGAGTCATGGGATCATCATTTGGGATCCTCCCAACTGGGTTCCAAGAAGTCAATGGGGGAATCTGGATTCACTTAATGACTGAATATGATTCACTTAAAACAGTGATTCGCTTAATAACCATGGCAACAATTAAGTCATAAAATGGACTGCAATTCACTTAAATGCCTTTGTTTAGCAATGGAAATTCTGATTCCAACTGTAGTTGTAAGTTGAGGACTTCCTGTATTAGACTTCCTTTATCAGAAAATAATTAAAAGAAAAGGGCAGGTGCAATGCTGTTTCTGGGGAAGGGAGAAATACAGTTCAAACACCTGCAACCTAAACAGTCTCTAGTGGAATCGAGTTTCCTATTAAGAAATTACTCAGAGCACAATACAATTCTACATCAAACAGTGTACCACACTATGCCTAACTACATAAGTAATTACTACAGTGACAACTATATCCACACAGCAACATACAGCATACAATTACAGTAATAGATAATAGCAATAGATTTATTTTTAAAGTTCTGTTTGCGGACATTTCATGGTAACAAAGGAAAAACTCCAAAATAGTCATAAAATATTTCTATTTGTTAAGCTAAAGAAAAGCTTGATCATTTTTCTTTAAAGAAAGAGAGTTAAGTGGTACCTTGCTCAATAGTAGTAACTGTGAGAGGGATCTTGGAGTCCTAGTGGACAATCACTTAAATAAGCCAGCAGTGTGCTGCAGCTGCCAAAAAAAAACCCAACACAGTTCTAGGCTGCATAAACAGAGGGATAGAATCAAGATCACGTGAAGTGTTAATACCACTTTATAATGCCTTGGTAAGGCCACACTTGGAATACTGCATTCAGTTTTGGTCACCATGATGTAGAAAAGATGTGGAGACTCTAGAAAGAGTGCAGAGAAGAGCAACAAAGATGATTAGGGGACTGGAAACTAAAACATATGAAGAACGGTTGCAGGAACTGGGTATGTTTAGTTTAATGAAAAGAAGGACTAGGGGAGACATGATAGCAGTGTTCCAATATCTCAGGGGTTGCCACAAAGAAGAGGGAGTCAAACTATTCTCCAAGGCACCTGAGGGCAGGACAAGAAGCAATGGGTGGAAACTAATCAAGGAGAGAAGCAACTTAGAACTAAGCAGATATTTCCTGACAGAACAATTAATCAGTGGAACAACTTGCCTCCAGAAGTTGTAAAAGCTCCAACACTGGAAGTTTTTAAGAAGATGTTGGATAACCATTTGTCTGAAGTGGTGTAGGGTTTCCTGCCTAAGCAGGGGGGTAGGACTAGAAGACCTCCAAAGTCCCTTCCGTATCTGTTATTCTATTCTAAGTCTATGTTTTATATAAACTAAGTAATATATCTGGAGATTCCAAAATATAAGGTAGCATATCAGCATTCTTTGTAGTCTGCCATAATTTGGAACCACCAGGTTTCCATAAAAGAACAGCTAGCAGATTTTAAAATAATTCATAATAATTTATGTAAATGGTATGTGTGTGTAATAATAACAAGGTGCATTTATTAATATTCTAATGCCCTTTTTATATCTAAGGTAAAAAGGTGAATGAAAGGAAGATAAACAGCAGTACTTCCCATTATTGAAAAATGTCTCTCAATTTTCTAAGATTAAATAATTAAAATTATTCAAATGCCTATACTCTTTGTTCCATGTTTAGTGCCCAAATTACCCATAGTCATTCCCAACCTGTACATTCCTAATTAGTTTTCTTAAACCAGCAAAGAGTGCAGTGCAATCAAACAGTTCCAATAATTCAAAAATATGAATATAGATAATTTAAGAAGGAAAAAAATGAAGGTGTGATCAATCTGCTCAACTCCCAGACCCTCAAAATAATCCTTCCAACCCCACAGCACACACATTATTTATGGTAATCTATGTAATTCACACACTTGAGCTACTTACAACGATTTTCATTTTCCCTTCTTTGCATTTTTTCATATCTTTATCCCATTTTTTTCTATTCATTTTTTTCATCTTCATGGCAGCAGACATTCTAGACCAGGGGTGTCCAAACTTGGGAACTTTAAGACTTGTGGACTTCAACTCCCAGAATTCCCCAGCCAGCCATGCTGGCTGGGGAATTCTGGGAGTTGAAGTCCACAAGTCTTAAAGTTCCCAAGTTTGGACACCCCTGTTCTAGACAATAAATCTTCTTTCTCCTATTTTACCCACAACCACCACCCTGTGAGGTCGGTTGGGCCGAGAGGGTGTGACTAGCTCAAAGTCACACAGCTGTTTTAGAACTCACAGTCTTTAATTTCTAGGCCAGCACCTGAACCACTCTACTTTCTTTATTTACTTTCTTTATTTACTAACTTTATTTACTTATTTAGCCCAACTCAAACAATGTGAATCCAGACAATTTACTTGAAGCGTGGAGCTATGATTTTTGGAGAACTTAAGTACCTGAAATGCTGAAACTCTGCTATCTATATCCATCCAAGAGGTGATTGTCCCACAATTTTCACAACATTACAGTCAATATCATTTGGGGGGGGAAATGAGCATTCCAAGATATGACGCCAAAATTTCACTATAATAGGCCTAACAGGGAAACATCAAAAGTATAATTCTAATATGTATGTAATAATGATATTTTGATATATATAAAATAAGAGAGAGAGATGTAAGACCCCGGGGAAGTACTACCTTCCGTATGGTGTAGCTGTCAAAATTTTTCTCCACATTTATGTACCCTTTTCCCCAAAATACTTGAAAAAACCAATAAAACTTTTTTTTAAAGTATAATTCTTGATTATATGATTGAAACTTTTTCAGGATATATTACTCCCTAAGCAAATTTCCGCCATATAATTCATAATAAGAGGGATCATTCTTTCAAAATTTGCATTCTCTTCAGGGTATAATGTTGAACTTACGATGACAGTGAATGGGATTAAAGCAACTGGGATGAAGGCAAAGCCAAAAGTGGAAATAGCTAAACTATTGGTTTTTTTCTGCATCTTCCCAGAGAGGAAAATATCACTTTTGGCAGATATAGAACAGGATTATCTGCAAGTTGGACTGATTTCAGCCTCTTGCCCAATATTTTCTACTCTGACCAGCAGGGTTAATGCAGGGACCTTACTCAGTCACCTCAATCTTGGTGACTTTAAGATATGTGAACTTCAGCTCCCAAAATTCTTCAGCCAGGTGTAATCAACACATCCTAAAGTTGCCATGGTTGAGAAACACTGCCCTAGATTGAACATTGGAACTGATGCACATAAAGAATGCATTCTGCCATAACATTGGCTAGAATGTGATTGATGTGTTTATGCAGGTACACACACACGTGTGTGTGTATGTGTGTATGTGTGTCTGTAGAATAATGAATTTTGAAAACCTAATATTCTGATCATTCTAGCCAACGGTATGGCAGAATGCAATACAATATATATATATATACTCCAGATAGATAGATAGATAGATAGATAGATAGATAGATAGATAGATAGATAGATAGATAGATAGATAGATAGACAGACAGACAGACAGACAGACAGACAGACAGACAGACAGACAGACAGACAGACAGACAGACAGACATATTTTTATTTTTTCCCGGATTTTGCTTTCTATTGCATTTTTTTTCTGTGTGAGCCTATACACACATGCAAATTCTTGAGGGTTCATACATAAAAAAAATACAACAGAAAGCAAAACCCATAAGAAATAAAGATACAACCATACTGTAAAATACCAAGAGAATAAAAGATTCTAACAATAAATCCAATCAAGGGAAGGTTCTGTGAAACAAAAGATTAGCAAAGAGGGAACAAGCCTTCTCTTCACTGCAATGAAAAAGCAGAATCAACATGGCAGCCTCTTTGCCTCAGACCCGTGACTTCCTAAAAATTTGAGCTCTGCAATAGATTTCTTCCTGATATATCTAATCAATTAGTCTGAAGCCAAATATAGAAGGTGGTTCTGAAGGTACCCTGGTGCTAAGTTAAGAAGACTTTATAGGTCCAAACTAGCATTTTAAGTTGCACCTGGAAACTAACTATCACAGGTGGCCTTTGACTTATGACCACAATCGCGACCAGAATTTCTGTTGCTAAGCAAGGCAGCTGTTAAATGAGTCGTACCCAATTTTATACCCAACTTTGCAATGACCTTTTTGCCATGATTGTTAAGCAGCAGATGGTAAGTGAATCATGCAATTTTAATGTGAATTTGGCTTTCCCTATTGACTTTGCTTGTGAGGTGATTGGATGACTTCAGGACACTACCGCTGCCATACATACATTCTGGTTTTCAAGTGCCAAAATTCTGATCACAGGACCATGCTGTTTGTAAGTGTGAGGATCAGTTCTAAATCACGCTTTTTGCTAAATGAACAGTTGTATGTTGCGGCTGCATGTCAATGCAGATTCTGTAAAACCAGTTGTATTAAAGGTAAAGGTTTCCCTTACACATATGTGCTAGTCGTTCCTGGCTCTAGGGGGCGGTGCTCATCTCCGTTTCAAAGCTGAAGAGCCAGCATTGTCCGAAGATGTCTCCATGGTCATGTGGACGGCATGACTAAATGCCGAAGGTGAACGGAGCACTGTTACCTTCCCACCAAAGGTGGTCCCTATTTTTCTACTTGCATTTTAACATGCTTTCGAATTGCTAGGTTGGCAGACGCTGGGGCAAGTAACAGGAGCTCACTCCGTTAAGAAGCGCTAGGGATTCGAACCGCCAAACTGCTGATTTTTCTGATCGGCAACCTCAGCGTCTTACCTGCTGAGCCATCGCATCCCTTTTTACCAGTTGTATTATGTGCTCTTAAAATCAGGAAATCAAAAGTACGTGGGCTGCTGGCGTTCTGAAAATTATTTTAACGGCAACCCCAATTAGAGTTCATTATAGTAATCCAAAGGGTGGTGACAGGAGATTGAGTTACAATTGCCAAGTCCTCCTGCTCTAGGTAAGGGTGCAACTGATTCCAGAACCAGCTCCAAGCCTATCCTGATTTCACCCAATTGCAGTGCACAATGAAAGATGTTCCTGGGGCTGTTTTTGAGATTCAAAGAAGTGCTGTAGGAAAACAATTAATGCAAATACCATTAAGATATTGTGGGGAAAAATGTCCTTTTTATCCATTTGACACCAGACTATATATATTTAAACCTATACTCGAGCAGCTTCACCTACTTGTATATTTTGGCCCTAAGTTTTCAGATATGTTATGGATTTCTACCTAAAAGACAGTAGCAATAGCAATACCGTGTTTTCCCCAAAATAAGACAGGCTCTTATTTTCTTTTGACCCCCTGAAATAAGTACTTGGCTTTATTTTCAGGGAGGTCTTATTATTTTTGAGGTGCAGGAGGCGGTGAGCGTGGTCACCTTATGGCTGCTGCTGTGTTGCAATATTTTCAGGGAGGGCTTATTTTAGCGCATGCGCTCAAAAGCCCAACCGGGCTTATTATCCGGGGAGGTCTTATTTTCAGGGAAACAGGGTAGTACTTAGACTTATATACCGCTTCATAGTGCTTTCCAGCCCTCTCTAAGCAGTTTACAGAGTCAGCATATTTCCCCCAACTATTTGGGTCCTCATTTTACCCACCTCAGAAGGATGGAAGGCTGAGTCAACCTTGAGCCTGGTGAGATTCGATTTGCCAAATTGCAGGCAGCCAACAGTCAGCAGAAGTACTGCACTCTAACCACTGTGTCACCGCAGCTCTGTAAATAATAATTAATCCACTTTCCTATCAATTGCAATGAGACCGAGATTTAGTCAGGCTGAGCGTCTTGCTTTCTATTAACTGCAAACCAAGAATTCATATCAAATTCACATACCAGCCCTTGTTTGTTTTGTCAATATGGGGCATATGTCTTTACATAGTCAACATCATCTATCATAGCAAAAACATCATTTGTTAATGGGCTCAAAATTTCTTCTGACATCAAAAATCTAACTAATTTTCAAGAGGGTTTTTTTTTCCTCCCAAAGATCTGGCAGGTGTTACAGCTGAAGAGAAGAAAAGCAGGTCCTTCCACTAGGCATGCCTTCAGGGGAACGGGATGATCTAAAGGTGAAAGTAAAACAAAGTTCACAAACTTTTTCTTACATGTAAGAACGGAATCTACATAATTTCAGATTTTTTTCCCCATCGTTCCTCTTCATACACCTGACAGATTGCTTCTTGGAACATAGTCAGAAATGAAAGCTGAACTGGCTAACTTATTTTGAAATACCAGAATTTGGTCAAGGGAAATATAAAATATAATCTAGAGAATAATTGGTGGCAGAGGAATGAACTGTAAGCTTATTTAATTATTAGCTTATTTGTTATTAGAAAGATTTAAAGTAGACAAAAGGATTTATGATTCTGAACATTGTAAGACTGACCTTGAAACACAACTATGTACAAATGATGAGCATTCAATAGCAAAAATGTGTGAGCTTTTATTGAAATTTGAAACGGAGGCAGAACAGGTGATAGAATTTTAAGTGGACTTAAAATTTTGGGGTTGGAACAATGGAAAAATATGTGTCCGAAAGAATTTAAATGTATACTTTGTTATAACCTTAAACAGAATTTTTATAAATTCTTTTATTAAATTAATTAATTAATTAAAATTATTATTTTTTAATAAAATTATGTCTAGCACTGTTGATATGTCACAAATAGTCTAAAATAAATAATGGAAATGTGAACAACATGAAGATATTATCTGGGTAGATGTGCAAAAAAGCTAGGAAATTCTGGATTCAAATACATACACTGATTCAGAGGATTTTAAAGATTAATGTACAATTGGGACTGGAGATTTTTCTTTGGGGATAGCGGGGCAAAGAATTGAAAACAAAATTATAGACATTTGTTTATGTATATGATAACTGCAGTGAGATTATTGTATGCACAAAGATGGAAAGATCTGACACTTCATAATGGGGAAATGGCTGGTGAAGATGATGGGATTTGCTGAGAAGGCTAAATTGACTTCTGTAATCAGATAAAACACAGTATCTACATTTATTCTGACTTGAAATTATATTTATATACATATATGTACACGTATACATATACAGAGAAAGGGCACACACACACATATATATAGTCAGAAATAAATTGTGTGTGTGTAGGCTGAAGCACTAGATAGATAGATAGATAGATAGATAGATAGATAGATAGATAGATAGATAGATAGATAGATAGATAGATAGATAGATAGATGATAGATAGATAGATAGATGATAGATGTGAACTTAAACAGGATAGGTTATTTCTGGATAGCCTTCCATTGTTTTAGGAAAGCTAGCTTGCATGTACATTACTGGCAAAAACTCTTCCTGAAATTATTCACCTTCCAGATATTGAAACTTTTAATTGTCAATTTATATCCCAACCTGCACAGAGGAAGTAACTTCTCCTATCTTATGAAGGCCTCCATGACAATTATTTCCTCTAAACTTCCTCCATGTACCTGAAGTAGGAACTCTCAGGGAAAGAGACTTTAAAATATAGCAACTTTTTTAAAAAGGGAGTTGAAGTCAGGGAATGTTCTTTCTGTTTGATTTTTTGCTCTCAGCTCCTCCAGAGTCCCTCACAATTGTCCATACTATCTGAGGTAGATAGTATGGACAATTGTCCATACTATCTGAGGTAGATAGGAATCATTAACATTCAAATCACTTGAGGGAATACTTGTCAAAATAAAGAAACACAAAGTGACCCACCGGGACTGATAACCATGTACTGCTTTCTGGTGTAACCTGGAGGGGCAAATGCAAGACCAGAAAAAAAGATTTTTAACATTGGGGATAGAATTTAGAAAGTTTGGATTAACCCTAAGAATGTTATCTCGAAACTAGTGATTGGGTACATGCGTACATGCCTTCAAGTCATGATTGACTCTGATATCTGCCTGTACAAGTTGGTATATGTTTCTGAGCACAACTATCAGATGTGGTTTGGCCCAGCCTTCTTCCTAGGGCCAAAAGAAAACGATTGGCCTAAAGTCACCCAGCTGTCCTGATGCCTAAAACAGGGCTTGAATTCCCAGCTTCTAGCCTCGTGCTTTAACCACTACTGTATACCAAACTAGAGACTAGATGACAACTGGTGGGGCTCCCCAAATCCCTACTTCTTCCTAAAGACTAAAAATCTGCCTCCTATTTTTCAGGTCAAATTTCTCTGCTTTTTATAACATTTCAGAGTATGTTATAAAAAGAGCCATCATGGTGCAGTGGTTAGAATGCAGTATTGCAGGCTAATTCTGCAGACTGCCAGCAAGTTCAGTTCTTACTGGCTCAAGACTGACTCAGCCTTCCATCCTTCTAAGGTCGGTAAAGTGAGGACCCAGACTGATGGGGGCAATATGCTGACTCTGTAAACAGCTTAGAGAGGGCTGTAAAGCACCGTGAAGCGGTATATAAGTCTAAGTGCTATTGCTATTCAGCTTCCATACTCTTTTGTGTTAATTTGATTGGGCCTAATAAAAAGTACCAGGCCAATGTTTCTCAACCACAGCAACTTTAAGCTATCTAGACATCAACCCTTCAGCCAGCTGGCTGAGGAATTCTGGGAGTCGAAGTCCACTCAAGGCTGCTGAGGTTACAAAACACTGTACCTAAACCAAGCAATGTTTGTAGTTTTGCTCTGTCACACCAACAATTCAATATTTTACACCTGCAATAAAAAAAATGCATGTTTTGCAAATAATTCCTTTCTTTCTCCTAGAATGATACACCATTCGAATGATAGTAAAGTCCTAATTCTATGCAGAAGAATGAACCATGACTCTTAATATCACTGGTTGGTTATGCACGCATGCTGATCTTCTCCAAGAGATAAGCATACATAGAAAAGGTTAGAAAATGACAGCAATATGAAATGCAACAATATAGAACAGCCTCACAGGTCAATAAAAAATATCAAGAGAAAAATGAAAGTGTGCAAAAATGATTAATCGTGCATATTTCCAGCATTTTTATATACAAACACAGATAGACCGAAAGAATATGTAGAGCTATGACATGTCTGATAAAAATTGCTTACTCCATTGAAAATTATACTATTATTTCTATTGGTTAAAAAGCAGCCTTCTTCAAGTCTAACTTGACTTCTTTAATATTTTATTAGAATTTTTCTATGCTATAAAAGTATAAAAATTAAGAGTAAAATAAAATATAGAAAAGAAAAAGATAAAACAATTATGGCGTGTGCTCTTCTTTCTACCAAGTTATTGCCACATTATTCTTTATTCTTCCCCTTTAATCCTTTTTAATCCTGCAATCCATAAATCATCAATTCAATTTTTTCTTCTTTCAACAAAACCATATAAGGTTTTCAGTCTTTTATAAATGTCTTTTTCGTTTTTTAACCTGGCCAAGATAAGCTTGACTTCTGTTGACTTCATGGAGACATCCACATACTTTTTCCAGCAGCCATACAAAAGTGGTTTCCCATTGTTTTCTTCTGTGGTGAGTTTTGTGAATCCCTAGTCTAGGTTTCCACCCCTGGTATATGTCTACTGAACCCTTAACCCAGGGATCTCCAACTTTGGCAACTTTAAGCCTGGAGGACTTCAACTCCCAGAATTCCCAAGCCAGGCTTAAAGTTGCCATGTTGTAGACCCCTGCCTTAACCTGCTAATATATTAGTAAGAGACTTGTTAGAACTTAGGCTGCTTTTTAAAATTATAAACCACTGTCAGCATTCTCAGCACTTACCCAGTTCATACATTATCATTCTCCATGCAAACATAACTTAGGAAAGTGCTCACATGGGAGCAAATTACAGAAGTGATGCAATTGCAATATAGTGATTGACTAAAAATGTAAGCAGAAAAGTTCTCCGCTTAAGTCTCATTAGAATCAAGAATTAATTACATAGTCATAGTCAAGTTAGAGCCTCCTCTTGGGTTTAGTTTCCTATCTCCACCATAAGCTTAATCTATTTTACAAAACTGAAAATTAATCAAAGTAGGTAGATATACAGATAAAGAGGGAGTACTATAAATTCTCAAAAAGTGCACATATAAACATTATATTATCATATTTATCTATGTGAACCAACTCTGAAGATGCTTTGATTTGAGAGACAAGTGTCACTGCCCATTAAAGATGCAAGGAATCAAATTCTGATTTCTAACTATCATGACTAGGAACCAACTTTTCCCTTGGAAAAGCTGGCTAAGGAATTCTGGGAGTTGAAGTCCACAAGTCTTAAAGATGCCAAGGTTGGAGACCTCTGATCTAAAGCAAGAACACCAAGAAGCTAATGAAATTCTTAGGATTCTCTACATCCATTGAAAATTTTGAAGACTCATTTTAATAATCATACAGTACTAAAAGGTCATTTAAGTCCTGGTCTTGAGGGTTTCTATAAAGCATCTTTGCATAACTGATGAGAAAGCAAAATTCATTAACTTCTCTAATTATAATATTTAGCTGCAAATGTGGCTTAAAATTTGTTTTTGGTTTTTTGTGTAAACTACAATACCTAAACTACTAGGTCAAACTACCAAATGGAGATTTTTTAACACCAAAGCTTATTTATTTTTCACTGAATCAACACTTTTTAATCCTGTATTGCATTCACATTAATCTATCTATATACACATATAAACTAATCTATACTCCTTCACCTGAATTAAGCATATTAACTCACTACTTACTCCTTTCTGTTACTGAATGAAGGCATGAGGCAACATGTTTGAATTAAAGTTTCAGGTTTATTTACTGAATGAATATACAAAAAGCATACTTAACAACCCAAAAACACACAGGGCTACCTGCTGTCTCCCAACCTTCACTAAATCTTGCAAAGTTGTTATTAAATGGTATTGTTTCTGTTGCTGAAGGGGAAAATATCAAACACGTGACTTTGTTTAAATAAATATAAGTAAAAAGATAGGAAAACAGAAAGTGTCAGCCCAGCCACAGCTGTATATACAGACATAACATAATGAATAAACATTTTCCAATCTAGACCTCAAGTTTGCAAATCAAGTCTTACACCACATCCATACTGACATTAGCTACAGCCCAAAATTTGATTTGGGTTTTTAAACACCCATCCATATTGAAGAGAGTCAATGGAGGCTTGGGGCCTCTACTAGGTATCCGCACTTGGTTTAACTCAAGAATTGTTCCATCTTCTGAGGAAGACAATATTTCAGCAAAGCTATTGAACAATTTGTCAAGACCTTTGGTGGTGCCCTGACATACAATGGAAATGGTTTTGAAGGAAATGTCAATGGAAGGCAGGTCAGGAACCAGAGCTCAGTGGTAAATTAGCTACCTTGTCTTTACAAGGTCCTGCATTCAAAAGTTGTTATTTAAAGTTTAAACAAACAGTTAGCAGGAAATGAAGGGAAAAGAGTCCTCTGATATGACCTACCTAATTGATAATATCTATTGTTCTGATTGGAAAACTGCATGCAATTTCAACAACAGTCAAGACTAAAGTAGATGGATGAACAGGTAATCTAAGGCAATTTCTTATATAGTATTGTACTTCTCAATATTCAAACTGCTATAGATAAAGTTGGAATCAAGGCTGCTAAGAGAATCTCTGAAATAAAGAGTATTATTTAAATAATGATTCACGGACAAAGAAAGCCTTATTGTGTACAGGCCTTATATCCCGAGACTGTGAAATTTTCATTCCGAAAGAGACTTAGGTTGCCTTTCTTATTAAACTTGATTCAGGGGAATTTTTAGGATTGTTTTTCTACCACTTTGTATGGCTTTGATGAGGCTGCCCGCTCTAGTTCCTTCACAACACTTTTGATATTATTTTTATTCTGCTGTTTGATATTATTTTATTCTGCTTATTTGATATTATTTTTATTCTGTTGTTTGAGGATATGCATATGTAAGTGTGTGTGTATATATATATTCCAGGCGAATATACCATGCGTATATTCAAGTGTATGGCAAAGAGCTTTCAATATTTTATACACAAAAGCAATAAAACATAAAAAAAAATGGTCCTTGTGGAAAAAGAGATGATGGATTTGCCTACCCTAAAGTAATTTGAGGTATAGAAAAGCAGGTATAGAAGGTATACCTATTGTATACCTTTTAAAGAAGATGTAGAATATAAAAAAAAATCAAGCTCATTGCCTTCCTTGGAGCTCAATGGGAGAAACTGGGTAATTTTCAGTGCCTCGTGACTAGTTTAGCTAAACAGATCTCATGTTTTATAACTCCTCTTTTGATTTCCCAATTTCCCATTTCTTGGTGCAGGCGTCAAGCAATCTCTTGAATTGAGGTTCGACTTAAGCTACCTTGCAGTATCAATGAAATGCATAGCATACCAAAAGATCTTGGAAGAAAAGCTTAGATACAAATTCTATAAGCAATTTTTTCTGTGTTTCATTTTGCTCTAAAGCACATTTAAAGGCCGTGGAAAAGAAAACACAGGAGTGCTGGCCTTGGAAAAATATTAGAAACTCATTTGCATCAGCCATGCCACTGCTACCAGAGTAATCAGCATTTATCTGAAAGATAAGATAGCCTGTAGACAATTTGCAGAAATGTCTTCTGGCAAGCTACCCCATGCAGTGGACTGATAACTCCTCAATTACCACATGAATTCAACAGCTCAGTGACTGAACTGTTAAAGAGAAAAGCAATATTAGTTACACCAATATTGCTAAACATAGTTCATGCAAGGCTCCAAAAGCATGTTCCAATACATGGCCAGCTGTTCCCATGTCACCTACAAAATAGATGAAACAGACAGGAAGTCCAATTCTGATTTGGGGTAAAAAAAAACATCTATTGTTTTAAACAATCAGCAAGTCAAAACTAATCTCATCTACTGTCTGGTCAGTTCTAGGCTGCTGATTCAATAAAGAATTCCCTCAATGTTTCATAACAAAGTCAGCTTCTGACTCACAAGGACAAAAATGCTTTTGACCAAACCACCCTTCTGAATCCAAGGTTCAAATGTACATCAATCTGGAAATCTTAGAAGCAGGCTGGTACTACCGTACTGTATGCAAAATTAGGTGCATCACTTTAAACCTATTAAACACAGACACACATATACACACCCCAATGGATTTAGGTTGATCTTAATTCTGCATAAAACTGGAATATGGAAGGGACTAAACGTATCAACTAGTGCATGAATGTAGAGCTACCTGAAATATATAGTGGATAGGCAAAGTAGATGAGATGGCAGTTAACAGACCTTTGATTGATTAAATGTTATAGAAGGGCTGCAAATTTTAACAGAGGTAATATATATCAAAAGACACCATAAACTTTTTTCCAGCCAGATCACTGTCACAATCAATATTGACCTCTGCTCTTTTCCCAACTGTACAAGATAAAAATCTGTGAATATTTTTGCTGGAAAAAGAGCTGAGGACAGCAATGTGGTGGGTAAACATTTTCTTCTAGAATATTTCTCTTAAACAATCATGGCCCTAAACTAGCACATCATCTCTTTTCAACACAATGGATATAGACTGTAGGGACTGTAATAGAACTGAAATGATTTCCAAACTGTTCTAGATATTTCATGTAATTCTATCTAATGTAAAATAACATAAGCGTAAAGAACAACCTTTTAAATGATGAGAATTCTAAAATGTTCAGTTATTTGACTAACAAAGCATTGCCATTTTTTTAAAAAACTATAAATTACAGAAATGTATCAACTCATATGAATATTTGTGTGATGGGGCAAAGTTCTAAAACCATTTCCAATTTACAAAGAAAAACTATGAAATTTCATCTGGATTTGGTTCCTGTAAGTGATTAAATGTGCTATAAACTTCACTGATTCTATTTTTAATGCCAAACAGTTGCTTTATTGACAAAAAATAAACAAACAAGTCCACCCATCGCAATCTCCTGTGCTGCACTGTTGACATAGATATCAAATTCCATGACTGGTAGCATTCAAATATTGTCTGTTCTGCTTCTGCTTTGTATCACACCTAGCTTATAGGAATTTTCTTTTCCTGCCCCTGTTCTTCTACCACTTACCATTTGCACACATCAAACATAATGCCTAAAGTCTGCAGACTGGAAGGAGACAAAGAGGAGGAAGTACAGAATCAATGAACCTCTGATGACTAATAATCACCCTATAGAACACCTGTTCCAGGCCAATTTATCTTTGGGTGAAAAAAAGCCTCTAGGCATCACTATTTCAAAATACAGGCTACCTTCCAAGGGAGGGACAGCGAGAGCACCAGTCTCAACTTACTAGACACAAGCAGCTTACTAGCAGCTTTTGTATCTCCAGCCAGTGAAAAGAAATCCAACTGTTTTAAAGGGAATTCATACCTTTTGGATCCGCCAACGTAGGTGAAGGTAAAAGTGGAATCTGCGTATCTGAAATCTGAAATACAAAAGAGATGTGTTGCTATTGATCAATCTTGTTTTCCACATCTGTCTTGCCTGGTCTGTGAACCTCCCAGCACCCTCCCCAGTATGGCACACACATATATAGCATCGGAGATTAATTCAAGCCGGGGAAATAAAAATAGTAACCATCATCACCATAACATAAGGGAGGAGGTCCACCCCAGTCTACCCCTCCCTGCAACAAGTGCTCCAGTGCTATGGCAACAACAAGGATTTCCATGATCGGAGGAGGCAACAGGCAGTAACAAGACAAACTGCTCAAGGCAAATCAAACATTATCAGAAATTATCTGAGGACAGTAACAAGCCAACAGTAACAAGCCAAAATATTGAAGATTTGAAATAAGGGGCCAGAGAGCGAGGGAGGGAGGGAAAAAGAGATGGAAGGAGATAAAAGATAGGGGTGTTTGTGCACCATATCACTTAAGTCCACCCTAGAAGGTATACTTTTGACCAACACTTCCCAGGAATGAAAAATATGATGGATAGACCCCCGTTTATTGTTCAAGGCAAACATGGAGGAAAATTGGGTGTATGAGAAAGAAGGCTGAGATGGATGGTGGCTTGTTTCTTAAAGGCAAACCAAAATCCAACCTAAGAATTAATTCACTGAGCCGGCATCCAACCGTCGCCGTCCCCCCATTAAGCGCCACAATAGCTACTTTATCTATGATGAGTGAGGAAGGGTCGTCACATGTTTCGAGAAAACCCAAGAAGAAAACGCCAAAAGGATTCTCTCTCCCACCCGACTTCAGCCACCCTCCCATCAACATGTTCGGAGCCAACTCCGGCCACTGCCCCCCCCCTCTCTGGAGAAAAAGCGTCCGAAAGCAAGTGAGTCGGGATAGGAAGGAAAAGAAAGGGGGGGGACCCAGCTGGGAAAACTCACCTGCAAACAGGCAGTCCTTTTCCGCCTTGCACTTTTGGATCACTATGTCAATATCCTTCTGAATCCTCTCTTGCCTTGAACACATCCCCATGAACTGAATCCCTGGGGGAAGGAATAAATAAAGAAAAAAAGAAAAAGAAAACCGCCTTGGGATTCCTCCGCTTGTCTTTCTCCTCCGTTTCCTTTGCTTCCTTTTCGGTGGGGGGGGGGGAAGCGGTTCAAAAATGGAACCCCTTCCAGGAAGACCGAGGGCTTAACAAGAAAAGAGGGAAAGCTCTCCTTCCCGGGTGCGCGCGGAATCCGGGGGGAAATCGGCGTTGCGTGGCCAGATGTGCTCGCCCAGATGTGGATACCAGTTTCCCCTTCGGGCTTGGCAGGAGTAGATGCCGGAAGGGGGTTCGGGGTGCTTTCGGCGCCGGCAGTGGCTTAGGCTGGCTGGCGAGCGAGAGAGCGGGCTGGCTTGGGAAGGGGAGCAGCCCGGAGATGGAGCTCCAACCCAGCGTCTCTTTGGCTCTCTCCTGCTCCCCCTCCGCCACCGCTGGGCTGCTGGAGTGACGGGGGGAGAAAGGCGATCAGGAGGAGGCGTATCACAACAGCCCCAGCTGCAGCTCCAGGCAGAGAGAGAGAGAGAAAGCGAGCGAGCAAGTCACTCCGCCGCGCGCGCGCGCTCACGCTCACAAACACACAGACACACACGCGCGCATACAGGGGCAGCTCCCCGAGAGGCCGACACTTCTGCAGCGACGCCAAGCCGCAAACCCCTCCCCGAGCCGCCGCCGCTCCCAGCCCAGACACTCCGCCTGCTACGCGTACTGTTGCTTTCCGCCCAGGAGTCCGGAGCGGACGCCGGGGCGCGCTTCCCTTCCCTCTTCGCCAAAGGAGCCCCTTGGCTTCTCCGTCCACGGCTTCTACCGAAGGGGTCGCCCAGGCAGCGGGGGGGGGGGGGGGCTAAAGGCTGCGTGGCCTCCCCGGCTCGAAGGGCGGAGGGTTGGGGGGAATTCGCGAGTCTCTTCCGAAGACGCGCCGGCTCTTTTGCCCCTTTCGGGCGGAGCGGTTAGGCCTGCGTGGATGGGGGGGGGAGGGGGGAGAACCGGAGGCGAGACGCCGCAGGGGAAGCGCTGCACACGGGCACAGCCCCCGCTCGCCCTTGCCTCGCGCCGGCTGCCCACGTTGGGGACGGGCGCTTCGCAGCGACGCTTCGCTCTCCCTGCTCCTGCGTTGTAGACTTGGCACGCCGGCCGTCGATGGGGGTGGCGGCTTTGGGGGTGTCGCTGATAGCGACCGAGTCGTAAAGGTTTACGTTCATGCAGTAACAGATTAACGGAGTTGGAAGGGAACTTGCAGGTCAATCTAGTCCAACCTCCTGCCCAAGCAGGAGACCCTACATCTGCCTCTACCTAGGATCCAACTGACAACTTCCTGGTTGTGAGGCAAGAGCTCCACCTGCGATGGTTTAGTGACAAATTCTGGGCTGGGAAGTGGGGAGAAAGCTGGCGTTTTGGGCAGGGTGGAATCACTTGGTTACCTTGGATCTCACCTGCGGTCTCAGCCTGTCCAACTTTGCAGGGTTATTGTAAGGCTAAAATCCTCCTTGACAAAGGTAGATGAGGAGCAGAAGAAATCCCCAACCTGAAATCTTTAATAAAATAGAGGACATTTCGGTATAATATTGGGAGTCCTCGACTTACAACCCACAATGGAGCGCAAAATTTATGTTGCTAAGTGAGAAATTTGTTAGGTGAGGTTTGCCCCATTTTACGACTTTTCTCGCCCCACTGTCGTTAAATTAGTAACACGGATGTTAAGTGAATCTGGTTTCCTGATTGACTTTTTCTTGTCAGAAAGTTGCAACCGTCATAAATGGGAGCCAGTTGTCAAGCATGTAAATGTAAATCCCATGACCGTGGAGATGCTGCAATGATCACAAGTGTGAAAAATGGTCATAAGTCACTTTTTTCAGTGTCATTATAACTTTGGACGTCACTAAGGAAACTGTTGTAAGTCGAGGACTGCCTATACATAATGATACAAATGAATCCATCTGATAACATTTACATCTTAACGTCTCCTGTGGAAAACTAATATGTAGAGGAAAGGAATTTAGGGGAATGCTGCAGGCAGATTTGCAAAACAGTACAAGATAAGCAGAATCTTGGAATTAAAATAACAGTGGAAGGCCTCAACCAGCTAAATCTAATGAGTGAATACTCTCTGCTATGTCTAACAGCATTTTAGATAGAAGGGCTACATTTTGTATATTTACTTTATTCCCCTTATAACCTGCCTTTCAGTACCTCAAGGTAACACACCTTGAACTCCTCTGTTGTTTCTCTACTCCTGCGAACTAAGTTGGACTGAAAGTGACTGACTGGTCCAAAATCATGGATTTGAACCTGGGTCTTCCCAGCCCTAGTTCAAAACGTTAAAAATGTTACCCATCCATCATGTTTGCATGTAGGAATCATCAGCCTGAGTCACTAATTGCTCTGCTAATTCTACAAATAGCTAAGCCAACCCAGGTGGCAAATGTGTTATGTTTCCATATGTTGCAGGGTTAATGTGGCAAACCTATGGTTGGCAGCTGAAGTTACATCTGTTTCAGGCCTCCATTATGAATGCACAAATGAGGCGGTTTTCGTTTCCTCAGTTTCTCACTTTTCCAGTTGGTAACTTGTCTTCTAATGTTTGCATCAGTTTACGATTTTAAAGGATTCACACATAACTTTATGCATCTTAGTATGCATTTCTTCTAATATTTGCATTTCTTTTTTCCCAATCTATTTTTCACACAGGGTTGTGTTAGTTTTTTTTTTGTCCTTTTGTGTTTCTTTTCTATGAACATACCCACTTCTTTGTATGTTTCCCTTGCCACACGCATTTTTACTGGAGCACTGCCATCTCCACCCGGCCCCCCAATATCTGAATCTTCAGTGATGCCTTAACCCAAAGAATCACAGTATCTTAATATTCGGCTGAGATTTTGCATATCATACCAACACATTTCCTAATGTCTGGATCAGTAAACCCATTTCACATTCTACAATTATCCCAAAGGGTTTATGGAAGATTTATATAGCCACTACTGCCAATTTATCATTTGGTAGGTTTTTTTTTCCTGCATTTCCTTGAGTAGCACAGTAGTTCCACCAACTTGGTTTGAGAAAAAGCTATGTGTTCTCCAGAAAACCTCATTTCCCTTGCAATATAATCCGTATGAACCTAATCCAACACTTTACCCCTTTTATAATAAAATGATTTTTAAAAAACCAATTTATCATTCCAGCTACTCCAAATGTGATCATTTCTTGATTTCTAGTTGGCAAACTATGAACATGCAGGTGTGAGTCTTCCTCTAGATCCATTTAGGAGGGTTGTTAAATTTAAATATTTCAATCAGAATAGAGCTGGAAGGGACCTTGGAGGTCTTCTAGTTGAACCCCTTGCTCAAGCCTATACCATTTCAGACAGGTGGCTCTCCAGTCTTTTCTTAAAAATCTCCAGTGATGAAGCACCTACAACTTCTGAAGATTTCTCTGGTTAATTGTTCTCATTGTTAGGAAATTAACTAGGAAAAGATAGGCTCATTCTTTTTTTAAAAAAACACACATTTTAATCAGAATGGGTTTTCATCAGAAAATTATATGCACGTATGTGAGGAGAGAAAGGGAGAAAGCTAGGTTGTGACTCAGAAAAGCAGGCTTCAAATTCCTGCTCACACATGAAGCTCATTGTGTTAGACCAGTTGTTGTTTTACAACCTTGACTATTATGTAATTTGCATTGTGTGTATTACGTACATTGCTCTGGGCTGCAAAAGGAAAGATAAGTTATGCATTGCTGTTGTTGCAATTACCAACATGCATACAGTGCAGGAAAAGCCAAGATATACCAAGTGGGAAGAGGATATCAGTCAGTTTAGGATGAGGAATTAATTGTGTGTTTCCGCCCCAGGCTAAACTGCTGTGGAAGTTCCTGGGATGTTTACTAAAGAGGAGGTAATATAATAGACTACAGTAACTCAGCAGCTTCCCAGGAAGGAGGGAATATCCCAAGGAGTGCGATGAGGCAAGAGACAGCACAGTCTGGAACTGAATCATAAGAGGAAGGAATTTAGGATCATCACTCTCTAGAGCAGCGATGGCGAACTTTTTCAGCACTGATTGCCGAAAAAGGTTATGTGGAAACAATGCGCCCCATGTGCTCATCGGGACTGCGCTCTGGAAAAGCCAAACTTCTGGGTTCTAGTGTGCATGCATGCCCGATGATCAGCTGGCCAGCATGCATACATCGGTTTTCGGCACTGCTGTGCGCGTGAAGGACATCTGATCGTCGTGCACACATGCGTGCCAGAAACTCAGAAGACAAACAGGCAAAGCAAGGTCGCACGTGCCGGGCGACATGGCTTCATGTGCAACTTTGGGCACACGTGCCATAGGTTCACCATCATGACTCCAGAGGGTATATTTGTTAGATTAGAGTAGTATAGTTTTAGCCTGGCAAGATTCTGTCTATATACTGTGTAAGCAAATAAAGAACTAAACTTTGGCAAGAACTTTGTATCATTCTGGTACTAAGCCTGACAGGATGAGTAGAAACAAGCCCTGATCAAATTCCAGCAAGAGTGATTGTTTGCCAAGAGACATTCTGGCTTCAAAATTATACCAGTGTTGGTTTTGGAGGGGTCTCTGTCCCTCTGAATAAGCAATGACCCCTCAGAAGGACCCTCTGCAACTTGAGGGTCCCTCTGAACTTGCAGTTTCTGCTAGAACCACAGGTAGGAACCAAAGGGAGAAGATGCCAATCGAGGCCCTATCTGTTGCCTTAGCAACAGTGACTCATCCTCTTTCACCAGGAGATTAAATTATTGTAATGAGATCTACATGGTCTGCCTTTGAAAAGGATTCAAAAACTGCAATTAGGACAAAATGCAATGGTTAGTTTTTTAGCAGGTGCTACTCAAATTACTGCGTTGTTTTTCAGGAGGTTTCTAGATGCGATTTACAGTTCTGGTTTTGATTTATAAAGACATATATGGTAATTCCTACCTTAGGAACTGTTCTGTCCAAGTGGATCTGGCTGGTGTGTGTGTGCTTGGACTGGGAGATGTTGAAGGGCCTGAGTCCAGACCAGGGTGCAGACCACACAAGGATTACTGGAACTCTATGGTTATCAAGTACAGTAGCAGGTATTGTATTGGGGGCGGAAATCTTGAAATCCTGCCACGGTGTCCCTGTTCCTCTTGAACCAAACAGAATGAGCAGGTTTCTTTCCTTGAGTTTCTTTCTCACGCCTTCTCTCCCAAAACAAATTATTTTCTTTCTGAATTGGCATCCCCTCCCCGTGGGTTCTTACCTGTAGTTCCAGCAGGAAGTTTAGGAAAAGCCTCAAGTTATTTTCTTCCTTGCATTCCTGCTCCAAGTCTTATCACTATACTCCTCTGCACCTCAGCTGGCACACCCTATTAGCTACCTGCAAGGCAGAGAATAATCTATTCATGGCTAGGTGATTGGTTAGATTTGGTGACTTTCTATGTTTTATTGTTTTAATTACATAGATTTCCATTTTATTCTTTGCTATCAGGACTCATATTGAACTGACCAGTATAGAAATACCTTTAATAAAATAAATACACAAAAACTGATGGTGGTTGTATTTTTATTATGGTATTTTATCTATTAAAGCAGGGGTCCCCAACCCCCGGACCACAGCCTGGTGCCAGGCCGTAGCCCATTCGTAACCTAGCCGCCGAAGTGATGGGCAAGCATGTCTGTATGTATGTGCACAGCTGCATTTGTGAAAGCAGTGTATGTGCAGCAGTGGTGGGTTTCTGCCGGTTCGCAGCGGCTCAAGAGAACCAGTTGGTGAAATTTACCGATCTGGTGAGAGGAGGTTCGACTGGTGGACCGGGAAGTATCTTCCAGAATACCTGCCCCTGCCCTGTAGTTCGCTCGCCCTGGCTGTCCTGTTGCAGCTCGCTCGCTACCACGCCCCTTCGCACTTAATTGCCCAACCAACCAATCAGTGAGCAGGCTGGAGGCGATCCGTTTAAAGGCGTGACGCCAGAGTCTTTCTCATTCCCAAGCAGCTGTCGTATTGCGCTTGCTGATCGGTCCTCCCTTCGCTTCGCCTTCCAGCAGCTTGCTGCTTCCCTCAGGTAAACAACTAAGCACGGGGGGGGGGAGCGGGAGGCTAGCTTCAGGCCTTCCCTCGTGAAAGCCGCGAGCTGGTGTACGTCATGCAGCCGAAAGCCCCCCACCCACCCCCTGCAGCCTTGGCTGACTGACTAAGCCTGCCAGGCAGCGTGCCTAGCTAACCGACAACCCTTGTCCCTCCAGTCCGGTAAGTTTACCTGTCCTGCTGCCTCTTTGCCTGCCTGCTCCCTGTTGCATCCATCGCATCGGACAGCTGCTGATTCTGCCTGCTGGTAAATGACCCGTTTTTTTTCTTTTTTTCTTTTAATGTTTTTTAAAAGAATATTGTATTTATTGTGCATAGGTTTTTTAAAAATCGTTTTACTTAAAAGTATTGAGTATAGAATATTTTAAAATCATTTACTTCAATTTATTGTGTGTGGATTCTTTTTTTAAATTGTCTTAGACCAGGGGTGTCCAAACTTGGGAACTTTAAGACTTGTGGACTTCAACTCCCAGAATTCCCCAGCCAGCATGGCTGGCTGGGGAATTCTGGGAGTTGAAGTCCACAAGTCTTAAAGTTCCCAATTTGGACACCCCTGTCTTAGACTATTTTAAAAAAGATTCTATCCAAAATAAATTAAAATGAACCATTTAAAAAAAATTTATACTCAATACTTTAAAATGTATTGTGTATAGAATTTTTTTAATATCGTTTTACTTAAAACTATTGAGGATAGAACATTTTAAAATTGTTTACTTCAATTAAAAAAAATTTGAAACCTACCACTGATGTGCAGGCACAAAAGCATCCCCTCTTTCCCCACCCCACCCCAGCCACTATCTCCAGCGGTCCACTGAGCCAGAAAGGTTGGGGAACACTGAATTAAAGTTCTCTTTATAATGAAAGTGCTTAAGAATGGATGTGTTTTAAAATTTGCATGTCTCTGGCATTTCCCTGCAACTGAAAGTCCAACAAAGCTTACTGGCTATTAATACAATGTGTAAGAAAGTTTTAAGAGTCAAAGAGAAACAGGAAGAAAGGTGTTTTTTTTTTTTTCCATCTTGTAACCCTCAGCAAGTACAATGCAAGAGGAAGAACAACATACTCAGAATGAAAGAAAATGTAAGTTTTGTAGAACTCTAAATGAATTGTTTTCAGTTGTGACCTGACCATTTCTTGGCGGGGCTAAATATACTGCCTAGAATCTCTCAGCCAGGGACGTGCGGTCAGGGGAGGCAGAGCCTCACCCCTCTCATCATGAAAATTAAAAAAAGGGAAAAGGCGCTGAGGAGCCTTCTGCACATGTGGTCCGGGAATGGGACCACGTGTGCAGGAGGCTCCTCTAGCCTCAGACTCCCTCCTGCACACGTGGTCCCATTCCCTGCCTTCCTGAGTCAACATGAAGGAGACCGCGGAGCGTGAGCCAAGGTCCCGCGGAGCGCACTCCGTGGTCCCCTTCATGTTGACTCAGGAGTCAGGAAGGAGGGGAATGGGACCACGTATGCAGGAGGCTGAGGCAAATTTACCCTCCTGCACACATGGTCCCATTCCCCGCCTTCCTGAGTCAACATGAAGGGGACCATGGCTCGCGCTAATGACGTCACCAGCCTCACCAGCCATAAACCTCACCGCACGTCACTGCTCTCAGCTGTTTTTCCGCTTTCAGGCAGGTCAGCTAGCTCAGTTTGACCAAATTCAAATTCTACAAACATTTTTTTTATATTTAGGGCATTTATTTTACCTTTCCTCTGAGAGGTCCATGTAACATATAAGGAGGCTTTTCCTCAATTTCACCCCTTTAACAAGTTTCTGATGTTACCTGGGCTAAAATAGTAATAATATGAAACTTACCAGTGAATTCTGAATGAAACCTAGACTCTGTATATGTTATATCCACGTTCAGTGCATTTACCACAATGCTATATTGGCTCTTGTCTATATAATATTTCTGAGTCCCATTATAAAGTTCATTTAGTCAGTTAAAAAGTCACTCAATGGCAAATGGAATATAGAGGATTGAAAATATAATAATACATTGTATTAATGTGTGTAAGCCACCCAGAGTTGCCTCTAGACTCGATGGATAAAAATCAAATAAATTATACAGATAGTGGCAGTTCTAAGTTATAACAGATTCCATTAAAGGTACTTATGATGCAATTTTGACAGCTGCCTCCTCCATGGTTAAATTGCTGCATTTTGGCCACTCAGTAACTGACCTGTGTTTTTTACCATCACATGATTATGTGACTGATTGATGATGTTTTTGCTGAAAAATGGCATTTACTTCCAATTTATGGCAAAAATACCCCATAGCGAACAATCTTAATGACTACTTTTTTATTTATTTATTATTTTATTTTTATTTATTTATTATTCACACTTATAGACTGCCCCCTCTCCCGGAGAGGACTCGGGGCGGTGTACAGTCACTAAAATACATTATAAAATACATACATAAACAATTAAATTAATACTGGTGAAGGAGGTTATGAGACTGTAATCGAATAATAAATATAATACGTTAAAAAACCTATAAAACCCTTAAAACCCAATTAAAATAATAAATCCCGGGAGATAAAACTAAGAAAGTGCCAGGCCAGCTGATCGAAATAGGTGAGTCTTTAACTTTTGCCGGAAGGAGCGGAGGTCGGTGGTAGTTCGAATGTCTGGGGGGAGGTCATTCCAGAGGGTTGGGCCCATCACAGAGAAGGATCTACTCCTAGGTGTCGCCCGCTGGCATTGCCTGTTATTCCCTACTTCACTTAATGACTGCTGTAAAAAAAAGGTAAAATCTGATTGATTATGTGGTGACTTACTGTACGACTATCACAATTTACAACTCTCTTTGGCAGTGTCAATTATGGTTGTAAGTGGAGAACTACTATATAGACAATTAGCTCACCTGTGGTTGCTAATTATTAACATAGTAGACCTGACTAGTAACGTTCTAGAACAGCGATGGTGAACCTTTTTTGGCTTGTGTGCCATAAGTGGGGGGAGCGCAGAGGAGGCGTGTGCAGGCGTGCTGCACCCATAATGTAATGCGTGACCTGCCCAGTGCACATACGCGCACTAGAGGCGCAACCCCCCCATTTTTGCATGCTTTTTTCTCCCTCCCCAGGCTCCAGAGGCTTTATAGGAGCATGGGGAGGGTGAAAACAGCCTCCCCTGCCCCCCGGAAGCCCTCCAGAGGCTTCAAGGACCTTCAGAAGGCTTCCCTGAAGCCTCCGAAGCAGTCAAAATGACCCTCCAAGCAAACCAGAAGTGACTTCCGGTTTGCTCGGAGGGTCGTTTTGAGCACTCCGAAGGCTTGAGGGACCTTCAAGAGGCTTCCCTGAAGCCTTCGGAGCGCTCAAAACAACCCTCGCCAGTTTGCTCGGAGGGTCGTTTTGAGCGCTCCAAAGGCTTGAAGGACCTTCAAGAGGCTTCCCTGAAGCCTTCAGAGCACTCAAAACGACCCTCTGAGCAAACCGGAAGACCGTTCCCGAACTTCCAGTTTTCCCGTAGGGGCGGTTTTTTTGCGCTCCAGAGGCTTCAGGGAAGCTCATGAAGCCTCTGGAGGGCCTCCGGGGAGGGCAGGGGAGGCTCTTTTGTGCCCTTCCCAGGCTCCTATAAAGCCTCTGGAGCCTGGGGAGGGTGAAAAATGGCTTTAAAAAAGGGCGAACTCAGCTGGCCAGCGCGCGCATGCCCGCTAGCCAGCTGACAGGGCAGCGCCTCACGTGCCCTGACAAATGGCTCCACGTGCCACCTGTGGCACGGGTGCCATAGGCTCGCCATCACTGCTCTAGAACAAAGTAACTGAATGTAAAGGTTAACATGCTTAGTTGCATCTTATTAGAAAGCTCTTTTTTTTTAAAAAAAATGACTGGGTCTGATTAAAAACGAATTGTCTTATGTTACTACAGATGTAAATCCATTTTATAGTTTTGTCTCTAATACATCTAGTGAGATATTGTTTTTCAATCATTTCAATTATAGTACAATATTATTGCAGGCAAGGCATCAACGGCCATTGAACTCTTATTCTCTCCCACTTTTCCCTGTTAAATCCATATATAGAACAATAGCTGAGAATCCCAGGGGGAAAAAAATCCTCAAGTCTACCAAAGTTTATACTAAGGCTGTCCAACCTTGGCAACTTTTAAGATTTGTGGACTTTAAATCCCAGAATTCCTCAACTAGCCATGTCTTAAAGTTGTCACCATTGGACACCCCTGGTTTATACCAAATAAAATATCATAGTACTTTAAAAACCCTATAATGTAAACTTTCTATTTCTTTAATGCATAACAACATTGCCAGGAACGCATGTAAGTACATAGATATGGCTGGATTTTAGAAGCAGAAAAGGGAAAGTGTAAAAAGAAAAATGAAAGACTAGTTTAATAAAACCCTAGGGACACATTTTTTGCACTGATGAATTATTTTGTTATTTCATTTAATCATTTTGTTTGTTTATACTTCATGCAATAATTGTACTCTGTATATTAAATTACTAAAATATGTTTAAAATACAAAACATTTTTTTAAAAGTACAATTAATAGCACAGCAATAATAAAATAATAAAATACTGTTGTGGGATTTTTTTTTTAAAAAGTATACCAATTATTAGATGACCCAATCTAAAAAGATTCCCTAAAGCACCTGGGTGCTGGTAGGTGGGTTTTTTTTTTATAGCTCCCTAGAAATAGGGTTGGGAATATATTTTATTTAAGACTAGCTGATAACCCGGAGTTGCCCTGGTATTTATTTATAGGGGGGAAATGTTCAGACCAAACATAATTTCTAATGTTGGATTTTCCCCCTTAGCAGAGGGAACCCCCTTGTGGAGTACTGTGGAGTTACCATGGCAAGTGCACTGCACTGTACAGTACAGTAGAAGTCATTTTACAGCAGTACATTAGAAGCCATTTTAAGGCGCAAACAGGCTTTATCTTAATAGAACACACACACCAAGGGGTGTTAGGGGTGTCTCACCCCCGCAGTATTTTTTTTCCAGAGAGTATGTCATCTATGTACCAAGTTTAGTTGAAATTGCTCGAGGTGTTCCAGAGTTATGCTGGAACATACACACCCACAGAGCCATTTTTCTATAAAGAGAGTAAAATATGAAAAGTACAAATCTATGTTATTTCTATAATATTTGCATAATAATTACAATGCTCTACTACTATTCAATTACTATTACAATACTACACTCTAGTAATATTATATAACAATGATTTATTTTTACAAACACTGTTCTTCCTTAATTCCTCTCTGGAATTCCTTCTCCTATTTTCTTCTATTACTGGCCAGCATGTAGCATACCATAGTTGCAACTTTCAACATTGTGCTTTTATACGTGTGTGTGTGTGTGTGTGTGTGTGTTCGTAGATTTTCACGGGTATAGGCATGCTGGTCTTGTATTCGAATACAAGAAGAAGACCAATATATATATATATATATATATATATATATATATATATATATATATATATATATATATATATATATATATATATATATATATATATATATATATATATATATATATATATATATATATATATATATATATATATATATATATATATATATATATATATATATATATATATATATATATATATATATATATATATATATATATATATATATATATATATATATATCCTTGCTGTGGCTCTGTTCTTCTTTTCCTCTGAACCATTCACCCCCTTTGTAGAAAAGCCCCTTTCATTGGGCTGCTTCTCTCTATTTGCTGGTGGCTGCAGAGCTTCAAACACACGCTGCTGCTTCTTGCTTCTCCCACACCTGTTTAAAGATTGCAGCTTTTCTGGCAATCTGCCATGCTGATGTTAGGGGAAAGGCTCAGATAAGAGGACAAGAAGGCAACATAGATGCCTGCAACTTTTCTTAGCAGCCTGCTCTTCTAAAAGGAACTTAAAACCTTTGGTAGCATGATTCGATATATCCGTCTCTCTTTAATCAGTGAGAAATGGCACTAAATCTCCTGAAGAATTCTAATTCAGGATCGTTGTTTTTCTTCAATAAAGTCAGGTGTTTATTTATATATATAAACAAGCATAAAACAAACAGACATAGACACACACAATACATAAAAATCATCCTCCAGTTACAAAGCTTTGTGCTGTCAGCCCTCGGGCTGCCATTCAGGGGGAGCCCGTCCATCACTTCCTCACATACGGTAAGTCCCCGCTTACAGTTTACACAAATTCTCATATCATCAGTATATATGTAAACAATTATTATGATTATTAAACATTCATTTGTTTATTAAACATTGATTTACTTTAAATTTAGAATATTTTATATAAAGGGATGTAATAACAGTTATGGTCAAATGAATGTTGACCATAACTGTTATTACATCCCTTTATATAAAATATTCTAAATTTAAAGTAAATCTATATTATGGCATTTCATTACTTCCTCCTAAAATCATCCAATAATATTACTATTACTATTATTATTAATCTTTATACTATATTCTTTATAAAAATTGTTTATATTTAATAACAAGGCTTTTAAACATCCTTTCCATAGTGGAATAGGGAGAGGGGAGATCGATGGATTGGAACTCTATCTCATACCTCAAAATATAGAAGAAGAAAAATAAACTCGTTTTTTTCAGTGTGTCTTCTCAGAACAGTTCTGATTAGTGACATTGTATTGAGAAACCAACATTTTTTCTGCTGGTTTTTGAAATCCGTCAGTTTTCTGTTAAAATGTGCTAAATAGAAGTTAAAAAATCTGTAGCAGGGCATTTTTTTTTGACAAATCACACAAAGCATATTGGGAAATGAGCTAATATTCCCATATGTTTTTTTCTTCCTAGAATTTTTCCCATAGATGCAGGCTCTGCTTTTTTTTCTCAGAT
Source organism: Natrix helvetica (assembly GCF_964273705.1). NCBI lineage: Eukaryota > Metazoa > Chordata > Lepidosauria > Squamata > Natricidae > Natrix > Natrix helvetica. Next base: position 24,959,612 of record NC_138552.1, on the reverse strand, counting down.
TAACTAAATGTTGATCCATGGATTGCAACGGGAATTGACTGGTTGGCTTGTTGCCTGAGCCAATTGTTGTTGTCTGATAGGGAATGACTGACCAGCTAGTTGGCTTTTGTGACTGCAACAGAATTATATGTTACCTTTTTCTGATTTCTAACCTGGTGCCTTAAATGCTAGTTACCCTGACTCTCAACCAGTGGTGAAATTCAAAAATTTTACTACTGGTTCTGGGGGTGTGGCTTTGCGGGCGTGGCAGCAGAAGGATACTGCAAAATCTCCATTCCCTCCCCACTCCTGGGGGAAGGATACTGCAAAATCTCCATTCCCAGCCCACTCTGGGGCCAGCCAGAGGTGGTATTTGCCAGTTCTCCGAACTACTCAAAATTTCCGCTATCATTTCTCCAGAACCTGCTGAATTTCACCCTTGCTCTCAACTAATATTCCCATAATGTTGCATGTGAATTTATTTGGAATTGTGGATGATACTATTGCTGCTTTTGAAAATAGCCACTTGCTTTATCTTAAACTATACTTAGTATTGTCACAAAACTGTTCTTTTACTTGTGTGATATTTGGATCCAGTTTTCTCCTGTTTATGTGTCTATGCAAGAGATGAACTAGGCTCATCTAGTCATGTTACCAAAAAATGACAACATAACTTTATTGTTGAATTCTTTAATTCTTAGTTTAGCAACATTTTTGGCAGTACTGAGTGTCAGCTTGGAAATTGAGAATGCAGTGTGCCTCTTTCATAGTGCTACCAGATGCAAAGATCCAGATGACTATTAAGTGCCACCAAAGAGGTACAGAAAACTAAATCTTGGTGGCATCCTATATTTATGCAGCACCGATTTGATAGCTGCACTCATTCCAAGCCTAGATCTTATTTCTCTCACTCCTTTTGTCATAAGAAGATTCCTGATGCTGATTAGCCCAGGACCATTCTAGACCATACTTCCATGTCAGACAATAGTTTATCATGCATTTAACACGTGGACAGGATGGTGACATCCCTCTTCCACTGTTGTCCCCCAGCTTGTGACATTTAAGCTATGCTGCCTGTAAATCAGGAGGTAAGAAAGGCTTTTAGATGCCATCAACTCTAGCAGCTTCTGATAGCCAATTTCTGTTTAAAACCATGGAAATTGGTAACAGACATCAAAAAATCACATATCACAACGATGTAGGCCATGGTTAGAAACTTGTCACAACTTTAACTTCAGCAGTTGAAATTTTATCTAGAGCAAGAGAGCAAGGGAAAATAAGGCAGATATTCCGCACAAACAGGAGTGTACATATATCTGTGCATGTCTTCCCTTATCTGCTTTTATTCTAAGAGAAAGAATCCAAAACACCAGTTTTCTCACTGGGAAAGCTCAGCCGCTTCTACAGTAAATTGCAGTGACATCCAAATGATGCTGTACGTGTGGCAACACCCTCGTGTAAATGCTGCAGTAGTATTTGTGTCACAAGGTTTGATACAATTACAGTATTTAAGTTGTGGCATTTGCAGGATTACATCATGCCATACAATGTGTCATTTCTCAGCACTATCACTTTTGGGGCTGCTCAATGGCTGAATTGCTCTAGGCTGCAACATCCTAATTACCCTTTCTTTTCTTTCTTTCTTTTTTCCCTTTCCCACTTCAGGATATCTGGGGCAGGGGTGAAATCCACTTACCTTTGCTGCCGGTTCAGTAGCAATGTGAGCGCACGTGCCACCTCCGCACATGCACAGTACCTCCTGTGTATCTGCAGAGTGTCCAAAAGGTAAGGTAATGGAGGGGGGGGGAGAATCTGCTGTGCTGTGCAATTTATACTGTGTTTCCCCCAAAATACGACGTGTCCTGATAATAAGGCCATGCCACATTTTTCTGGTGGGCTAAAATATAAGCCCTCCCCTGCAGATAAGCCCCCTGGACAATCCCCCACCTCCGGCCAGGCAGAGCGCCGCTCACCAACCTAGCGGTGTCCCGAAGGTGCCAAGCCGCGGGAACTGGGGGGAGAGGCAAAAGTGAATGGCGCTTTGCATGGCTGGAGAGGGGGGGGTTGCACGAGTGGCTGTTCCGCTCCTGCTCGCGCGCCTCACAGCCTCACAATGCCCTGGCCCAATTCCCCCTGCAGAGCCAGGGTACTTCCACTGCCGCCGCCGCCATCCCAGCATGGCTTTTTTGGTGGCTTCCAAACCGAGTCTTCCAGCAGTGGCCGCTCTGGGCGTACGCTCTATGGTTGTATGCTCTGCCAGCAGCTGGCCCACAACCATAGAGTGTATGCCCAAAGCGGCCACTGCTGGAAGACTCGGTTTGGAAGCCGCCGAAAAAGCCATGCTGGGATGGCAGTGGCAGCGGCAGTGGAGGTGCCCCAGCTCTGCAGAGAGAGCTGTCCAAGCCATCGTGAAACTGGGAGGCGCGTGAGCGAGAGCAGAACAGCCGCTCGTGCAATCCTCCTCTCCAGCCGTGCAGAGTGCCATTCACTGGCATTTCAAAGGCGTCAAGCCGCGGGAGCCTGGTGGCGGTGAACAGGCGCTCACACGGCTTGGCGATACCCCTAGGTCAATGAATGGTGCTGTGCCCGGCTGGAAAGGGGATTTGCCAGGCAGCTGCTCGTGTGCGTGGTCGCTTCATGGCTGTTGTGTTGCACTGCTGCAACAGCACAACACAGCCATTCGCCCATAAGGCTGTGCCAGGCTCTTTGGGAGCCCGCTCGCAAGAGAGCAGCCGCCCGTCAACCCCAAAACAATAAACTCTCCCCTCATAATGAGGCCCAAGCCATATTTTGTGAGTAAAAAGAAAATAAGACCCTGTCTTATATTCAGGGAAACACAGTATTAGCTAGAAAACAGGAAATCCCGCTTTCTAGCTAATATAAATCACGCTTCACAGCTGATCATCGTTAAAACCGGTTCATCCAAACCAGTTTCATTTCTTTTACTACCGGTTCGGGTAAACTAATAGCATTTTTACTACTGGCTTGGGTGAACTGGTTTGAACCACTAGCATTTCACCCCTGATCTGGGGCGTGAAAAACACTTACTTCCATGACTTGAAAACATGATCAAAATAAGTGTTAACTGCTAAAGTTATCGTTCAACTCTAAAATCTGTGAATTCATTAATCCTGTGCATAATTTGTTATCTGTTATCTGTGACTGCTTTTGCCCTCCCCTTTGCTTTAAGATAAAAAGAGCTTCATCAAGGAATTTTGCTGACCATCTGTGTGCCTCTTTTTACATCTTTTACAAATTTACATAATTTTCAGGTGTAGTTGATCAGAATTGTATCTGATATTCTTTTAAAAAATGATGAACAAGTATTTTTACCATAAACATGTAGAACAGCACGAAGGAATTGGCATTTTTTAAAAATTCATTCACATTATTCCAACCATGGAATCTGCCTTCTTTTCAATTGCTGTGTATTTTATCGACATTTTCATTGAATTCTCTATCTTACTTCCAATCTCTCTCTCTCCCTCCCTCCCTCCCATTTTTTTTTCTAACCAGTTACCACCAGCTCGGATTCCCTATGCAAATCTTAGGCTTTTAAAACACAACACCAGCATCTGTAATATTGCAAAAACATTTCAGGAAAATCCTAACAGGGGGAAGTGGTGTCCAAAGACTTTAATAAGGAATTAGCATAAAAATGAAATATTGACTGCATATTGTGGGAAAACAAAATGCAGTTATTGAAAAAACTCATAGGTGAAAGCCGGGCATTTTGAGTAACAGCTTTTCACCCAATGCTTCCCGGCCACTCCTAATTTTATGTTTCTGAGTACTAATGGCAGGAAAATGCAGCTATTCTTGCTGCGGTTGATTTGGGACTTTGCCTAGGCATCTGGCTGGAGATAAATTGATCTAGCTGGACCGTGATCTGATCCAACACAGCAGTTCTGGCATTCACAGGTGTGTTTTTATTACTGCATAACTGCCTATGTGGACAGCTCTCCATACTTGCTCTATGCTTGGCTTTAGGCCAGTTTTCTTTGACCCTAGCTGAAGGCTTAGTAAAAGTATTATTAATTCTGAATCTCCCAGTGGCTGATAATAAAATTTAGCAGGGAAGCTGAAAGGAAGTTATGGAGATCTAGGAGAGCAGGAAGGAAGCACAGGGTGTGGCTATGTTGGATATAACAGGGGGAGGGGGGAAAGAAGTGTCAAATGTCTTATGTCCCTCCAGTGAATGTATAATTACCAAAGTTCTTGGACTGCAGCCCACTTCATCAGATTAAGAAAGATCATATAAATTATAGTAGTGCTATAAACACTGGCATAAGAGAGTCATGTTCCAGTCATCCCAATTGGGCTGCTGCTAATGAATATATGCATAGCACATTGAAAATTCAACTAAAGCAGCTGGTGGCAGCGTGGATGTGAGCAGCATGGCAGCACAGTGCAGCATGTTGTGTAAAACATTAATGTAGCCAAATTAAGTGTGATGTACAAACACAGTCACTTATTTATCAAAATGCTTTAGGGGGTCTTGTGTACCCAACCAGGAGGATATGGCAGTGAGCATTCCTGGAGATTAGATCACTTTCTAGTCAATAGCCACCATGCTATTTTGTGAGTGTACTCCAGTGGTGGGTTCCAGATCCCGGTGCAACCGGTACAGTGCAACAGGGCCAGGCATCCACCACATGAATGCGTACAGCATGTGCGCACATACGTGCAGTGCAGTGGTGGGTTTCAAAAATTTTTGGAACCTACTCTGTGGGTGTGGCCTCCTTTGTGGGAGTGGCTTGCCAGCCATGTGACCTGGTGGGAGTGGCTTGCCGGCCATGTGACCAGGTGGGAGTGGCTTGCCGGCCATGTGACCGGGTGGGAGTGGCTTGGCAGTCATGTGACCGGATGGGAGTGGCCAAGACAATGTCACTGAATTTTTTGCCCCAATGAATGATCTACAAAAAGAAAATATAAAAAAGGAAATTTATTATTTTGTGCACTTACTACTTAAATAAGATTAAAATAAGTACACAAAACAATAAAAGAGCTACTTACAGAAGGTAAGTAGCTTACTACTTACTACTTGTATTTCAAAGGGAATAAATACATATTTAATTTTACACATGTTAACAGCTGTTGGAATTGTGTTTGCACAACAGTGGAAAAAACAAAGATATGAAAATGAATAAATATTAGAATGTGCAAGAATGAATAAATTGACAATTAAAACCAAGAAGGCTTTGAATACTTTTTCACGTGGAATTTGTTTTATCAATTGCTAACTAACAGAAACAGCAATTAGAAATCTAAAAGTATGAAAGAAAACACCAATTATGAAAGGAAAGGTCATTAAAATGTATAAGGAAATATTATTAGTACTTGATCATTATTAATGTGTAGATAACTGCAGGACATTACATACCCACAAACACAAACTATGACAGTGCCAGGAAAACACACACACACACACACAAAACCAATTCCCCCCCAAAAGACTGCAGATGAAACCAGTTTTTTCCCTAACCCTAAGAACAGGAAAGGCAAAGCCACAGGAATAAAAACCATCAAGGCATTGTGGGGAATTATAAAGGACAGTGCCAGGAAGCTCACAGAACCAGCAACCACCTCAGAATTACCTAAACAACCAGGGTGAAACACATTAAATGTGGCAAACCTGGCCTGCCCATAGAAAAGCACCCACTTTGAGATATATAAACCTGGTCTGAACACTTTTAAGCAACATATTGCACCACAAAGAAAACATTTGCAAAAAGGAATAACATTTCTTGTAGTAAATATATTTTATAAACAATTAAAACATAAAAATTCCCAAACAATAATTTAAAAAAGATATTCTATAAATAAAAAAAAATCCTTAAAAACCATTGTTAAGTATTCCACCAGCAATAATTTATACTATAACTATTTTAAGGTATTGTACCAACTGTAACCATTATTCCACCAGCAATAATTTATACTGTAACCATTTCAAACTATTCCACACACAATAATTTAAAATGAAAGCATTAAAAACATTCAATACACAATAAATTACAATAAAACAATTTAAAACAATTCTATACACAATACATTTTAAAGTATTGAGTATAGAATATTTTAAAATGGTTTATTTTAATTTATTTTGGATAGAATCTTTTTTAAAATAGTCTGAGACAATTTAAAAAAAGAATCCATACACAATAAATTGAAGTAAACCATTTTAAAATATTCTATACTCAATACTTTTAAGTAAAATTATTTAAAAAAATTCTATGCACAATAAATAAAATATTATTTTAAAATACATTAAAAAAATAAAAGAAAAAAAACCAGGTTACTTACCAGCAGGCAGAATCAGCAGCTCTCCGATGCTGCAACAGGCAGCAGACAGGCAGAGAGGCAGGAGGACAGGTAAGACTGTTTAAGACTGCTTAGGGCTTAGCCAGCCAGGCGAGGCTGGAGAGGGGAGGGTGGGGGGCTTTTGGCCTAGCCTCGCAGAGGCTTGCCGCCCACGCCAGCCCGGTGCTTCATCGAGGAAAGGCCCAGGAGCCTTTCCTCGGAGAAGCTAGCTTCCCGGCGGCCGCGCGTTCCATGCGACGCCGGCGCTTCGTCCCGGAAAGGCCCAGCGGCCTTTCCCGGGCGAAGCTAGCTTCCCGGCGGGCGCGCGTTCCACGCGACGCCGGCGCTTCGTCCCGGAAAGGCCCAGCGTCCTTTCCCGGGCGAAGCTAGCTTCCCGGCGGGCGCGCGTTCCACGCGACGCCGGCGCTTCGTCCCGGAAAGGCCCAGCGGCCTTTCCCGGGCGAAGCTAGCTTCCCGGCGGGCGCGCGTTCCACGCGACGCCGGCGCTTCGTCCCGGAAAGGCCCAGCGGCCTTTCCCGGGCGAAGCTAGCTTCCCGGCGGGCGCGCGTTCCACGCGACGCCGGCGCTTCGTCCCGGAAAGGCCCAGCGGCCTTTCCCGGGTGAAGCTAGCTTCCTGGCGGGCGCGCGTTCCACGCGACGCCGGCGCTTCGTCCTGGAAAGGCCCAGCGGCCTTTCCCGGGCGAAGCTAGCTTCCCGCCGGCCGCGCGTTCCACGCGACGCCGGCGCTTCTTCCCGGAAAGGCCCAGCGGCCTTTCCCGGGCGAAGCTAGCTTCCCGCCGGCCGCGCATTCCACGCGACCCCGGCGCTTCATCCCGGAAAGGCCCAGAGGCATTTCCCGGGCGAAGCTAGCTTCCCGGCGGCCGCGCATTCCACGCGACCCCGGCGCTTCGTCCCGGAAAGGCCCAGAGGCCTTTCCTGGGCGAAGCTAGCTGCCCACCGCCCGCATGGCCCACGCCAGCCCGCCGCTTCAGCGAGGGAAGGCCTAGAGGCCTTTCCTCGCCGAAGCTAGCCTCCCGCCCCCCCTCGCGCTTAGTTGCTTACCTGAAGGAAGCAGCAAGCTCCCAGCGAAGAGAAGGGAGTTTTGAAATGGAGGACAACCCGCTTTTAAATGGGTCGCCTCCAGCCCGCTCACTGATTGGCTGAACTCCAGCCAATCAATGAGCGGCTAGCTGGGCTAGCTAGCTTAGTGCGGACGGGCAGGGGAGCGAGCGAGCTCCGTTGGGATGGCAAGGGGGATAAAGTGACAGGACCGGTGCCGGTTCCCGGTTACTTCCGGGTCTGGTTACTTCCGGGTTCGGTCTTCAACCGGTTCGCGCGATCCAGTGCGAACTGGTAGGAACCCACCACTGGTGCAGTGTGTGCATGCCTACTTACTGCCTGCAATGCTCCACGATGCCTCTGCGACACTCCAGCTGCTCAGCGGAGCGTTACGCAGGGGCCGTACGCTCCGTGCGCATGCCCGGAAGCCCCGAACAGTTCAAATACAGGTAAGGAGCACGGGTGGGTAGATAAGCTTTCCGGAGAACCCTACAGCAACGGTACTTGGTTCTCCCAGCAGGCACCGGTACACCCGTACAGGGCATACCGGTCCTATCCCAGCACTGGTGTACTCCCAGAAGTTGAAAAATAAAAAAGAAAGAAAGAAGTCTGGGACCAAAAAAATAGCCTAATCCTGCTATAGCTTTATCCTGAGCTATTTTTTTAAAAAAAGCCATGTTTTTTTTCTGAATTACTATGGTTATTTTGCTGACCCAAAGATGTCAAACTTAAAATACCAAGGTAGAGTTCCTGGCCATCAACAACTTACATAATGAAGATGCAGTTGGTTACCACCAAAATAGTTCAGGGGCTGGAATAATTTCTTGCATTAGTCTGGTGATCTATCATAATATCCAGAAAAGGTCATGCAAATGAAAACTTTTTTTTTTACCCTTTCAATTATGACATGACAGTCAATAATTTTGCTACAGCTTTCATCAAGGCATGGTTGAGGGAAGTTTTTTTTTTTTTAAGGAAGACTGTCATTGTAAAATGATTCCAAAACTGACAAGAACTAAATAATTAAAGCATATTTTTTACAAGCAATCCATGTGTATAAATATTCACATAAAACATTGGTTTGGTCACTCAATTAAAAAAGCTACTGTACTGTAAATAGCCAAAAACATATTAAGGCAATGTGCTGATTCAATCAACTCTACAAAAAGAATCCATTTACTTTTCACCAATACAGGATAGAATGAGGAAGAGGAGGAGGAGGAGGAGGAGGAGCTGAGTAGAAACTATGCAGGATCTCTAGTCAGTATTTTCTGATGTCATTAATGTTTTCAAGTGCTTAAATAATTCAATTTTACCCCTAAAAAGAAACTGTGATTGATTCTCTGTATCTTTATCTGCAGACATAGATTAATTTTGATCAATTTATCATTCTATCAAGGTATAGCTTGCACCAATGAGTCAGTAGATATGGCTGGTATAATTAATCCCACTTAAACTCCTCTTTCTGTGCTGTGTTTACCTTATGATCTTTTTTTTTTACTATTTTGATTTATGGTGTTTATATGGCACCTGATGTAATAACTCAACTGTTCTGTTGAATTCACTTTCTGTTTTGCTAGGCAGCTTGCAAGTTCAAATGAAGTGATTTGGGGCTCTGAAAAATTCAGATTATTAGAAAGGATAAAGAAGGATCCTGAAGGAGCTTGCATGTATAGCACTCCCAAGTTCCATGAATAATGGATTCCATAACTTGACGATGAAGTGATTTATTGTCTTATCCTTTTTACAGGACACACTGTTGTCTCAAAATTATTTGAAAAACTGTGCTTTATTACTTAAAACTTCGTTTATATGTAGAATCTTTCAGAATCCAAGAGCTTGGAAGCAAAATATTTTCTATTGAATTTTCTCAATTTTTCTCAGTAAATCCTAAATCAGTGAAGTTTTTTTTTAAAAAAAAATTCATTGTTTTTTCACCAACAAAAGTCAATGAACATGTTAAAAACAAGAAAAAAGTTAAGGAAACAATTGGTCCATTGCTAGGAGAAAGTGGCAAGAAGGTGACAAACAACAGGGAGAAAGCAGAACTATTTAACTCATGTTTTGCATCTGTCTTTACACAAAGGGATAAAACAATCCAACCTGTCAAAAGCAGCACCACAAAAATCAGATTAGGAACACAAATTGAAATAGGGAAGAAAATGGTAAGGGAGCACCTGTCTACCCTAGATGAGTTCAAATCACCAGGACCGGATGGATTACACCCCAGGAACTAGCAGACGAGATCTCAGAACCACTGAATTATATCTTTCAGAGATCCTGGAACACCGGGGAACTACCAGAGGACTGGAAAAGAGCTGATGTGGTTCCCATCTTCAAAAACGGGGAAAAAATAGATCCAGGAAACTACAGAACTATCAGCCTGACCTCAATACCAGGAAAGATTTTGGAAAAGATAATCAAGCAACGAATTTGCGAACACCTAGAAGCAAACAAAGTAATTGCCAAAAGTGAACATGGATTTGTCAAAAACAGATCATGCCAGACTAATCTTATTGCATTCTTTGATAATGTGACAAAATTAGTGGACCAGAGGAATGCCATTGATATAGTTTACTTGGACTTCAGTAAGGCTTTTGATAAGGTAGACCATAACCTACTTCTAGATAAAGTAGAAGAATGTGGGTTAGACAGCATCACCACCAGATGGATTCATAACTGGCTGACCAACCGCACTCAACATGTAGTCCTCAATGGAACTGCATCTACATGGAGGGAAGTATGCAGTGGAGTACCCCAAGGCTCTGTTTTAGGCCCAGTACTCTTCAACATCTTCATCAATGATTTGGATGAGGGAATAAATGGGGAACTCATCAAATTTGCAGACGACACCAAGCTGGCAGGAATAGCCAACACTCCAGAAGATAGGCTTAAGATACAGAAGGATCTTGACAAACTTGAACATTGGGCACTATCTAATAAAATGAAATTCAATGGTGAAAAGAGTAAGGTTCTACATTTAGGCAACAAAAATGGAATGCACAGGTACAGTATAGGTGGTACCGTGCTCAATAGTAGTAACTGTGAGAGGGATCTTGGAGTTCTAGTGGACAACCATTTAAATATGAGCCAGCAGTGTGCAGCAGCTGCCAAAAAAGCCAACACAGTTCTAGGCTGCATCAACAGAGGGATAGAATCAAGATCACGTGAAGTGTTAATACCACTTTATAATGCCTTGGTAAGGCCACACTTGGACTACTGCATTCAGTACTGGTCGCCACGATGTAAAAAAGATGTGGAGACTCTAGAAAGAGTGCAGAGAAGAGCAACAAAGATGATTAGGGGACTGGACACTAAAACATATGAAGAACGGTTGCAGGAACTAGGTATGTCTAGCTTAAGAGAAAGAAGGACTAGGGGAGACATGATAGCATTGTTCCAATATCTCAGGGGTTGCCACAAAGAAGAGGGAGTCAAGCTATTCTCCAAGGCACCTGAGGACAGAACAAGAAGCAATGGGTGGAAACTAATCTAGGAGAGAAGCAACTTAGAACTGAGGAGAAACTTCCTGACAGAACAATTAATCAGTGGAACAGCTTGCCTCCAGAAGTTGTGAATGCCCCAACACTGGAAGTCTTTAAGAAGATGTTGGATAGCCATTTGTCTGGAACGGTATAGGGTTTCCTGCCTAGGCAGGGGGTTGGACTAGAAGACCTCCAAGGTCCCTTCCAACTCTACTATTGTATTGTATTGTATTGTATTAACAAGAGTATGTCAGTAAATTCAAAATTAACCTTTGAGATTATATTTTAACCAATTTCTTTTATTGCCAGGAAGGAAGCATAACAGTCCATACCAAAGAATGGAACTGTATGTGAATTGGTTGATGCTTTCCCACAAAGATTTGTATTTATATCGTTCAAATAGAATTTCGGTGATTCCTTTCAACTATTGTGCTTCTGCTTTTCAATTCTAGCCAAAGAACAGCTCTGTTATTTCTGAATGTTGATGCATGTAATGGCAATGGAGTTATTGTTGCTGAAAAAATAACTGCCTAGTGCTTTCCAGTAAGTTAGCGGAAACGTACATGAAACTTACATGAAAAACACCTTTACTTAAAAAAAAAGAAAGTAGGGTCTGAGAAGGGACCTTATTAGATCTAGTCCAGGGGTGGGCTGCTGGGGGTTTGCATGGGTTCAGACGATCCTCTAGCTAGGATTCTTCCCAGTTCAATGAATCCCAAAATGCCAATCCTGGCTGGCCATGCCCACCCCTCCCCTCCCAGGATCTCCATGCCACCCGTTCATCATGCCAGGTAAGTGCAGGGCCCAGATGGAGGCTTGGGGAGGGGGGGGAAATGGGCCTACTGAAAGTTCTAGAAGTCTGGAAATGGGCCTGTTTCCAGCCTCCGCAATGCTCAACCAAATGTGGACTCACAGCCTACAGAGTTGCTCCTGCATGGCCCCATGGGAGTCTGACAACCAATCAGAATTCAAGCTCAAGATCAAAGGCCAGAGAGGGCATAAAACCAGGAACTTTCAGCATCTCGCTCTCTTTTCTTTTTCACCCAACATCTGGAAGCACGTGATCCCCCTTTTCAGGAGCTCAAGCCATGTGATCCTGTTCACCATTAAATCATCTTTCCAAGCAGCCTCCATGTTTCCAGTGTCTTTTTCCCCACTTGGAACTGAATCCAGAAGGACCTTTCTTGCAACAGCTGCTACCAACAAAACTAGTCCCCTTCTAAAAGCTTCCAGTGAAGAATGATCCATGATCTTTGTATTGTTCTTGTTGTCTGGCAAATCCTCCTAGTATGTAGCCTCTTTTATCTTTTAAAAGTCATTTTGTTGCTCAGTTTTGATTTGTTTTTGATAGTGAGCCGGTCCTATCCCTCTATTGCGCATGATTGCACATGATTGCCTTTCAGATATCCATGGAATACAATCATCATCTCCTTAGTCTTTCCTTTTGCAAGCTAAACATGCTCAACAATGTTCATCATTCTTCATAGGATTTGATTTTTGACACATTTTCATCCTAGTTGTTTTTCTTTGAATCTGTTCCACCTTCTCCATGGACCTTTTAAAGGGCAGTACTTAGAGTGGGCACAGTCACCCAATATCACAGGATTCTGTTGGAAGAAATGTCCATCTGGGCTCTGTTCCAAGTGGGGGGAAAAGACACTGGAAACATGGAGGCTGTTTGGAAAGATGGTTTAATGGTGGACAGGATCACATGCCTTGCAGCTCCTGGGTGAAAAGGGAAGAGATGCTGAGAGTCCCGGGATTTTATGCCCTCTCTGGGTTTTGAACTTCCTGGGGCACAGGAAGAGTATCCTGATTGGTCATAGGAAGAGTATCCTGATTGGTCATAGCTAGCTTTGTAAGTTGCCTATGTGCTATGTTTGGTTGAAACTTGGTGGGTGGTGCAATGAAGGGCAACATCTTGAAGTCCTTTTTACCCAGGAGCTCCAAGCCACGTGGTCCTGTCCACCATTGAATCATCTTTCCAAGCAGCCTCCATGTTTCCAGTGTCTTTTTCCCCACTTGGAACTGAACCCAGAAGGACATTTCTTCCAACACATCATAGCCATTCAGTGCAAGTTTCTTTTAATGAAGACTAGAGCTTAATTTTTAAGATTTATGATTCAGAAACATATGAGAAAAAATAAAATAAACAAATGTAAATACATATTGATTGTTAACTTAAGATCTAACCCATTATTGGAAGGCTAGTCAAATAATTTTAAGAAAGCTCATTTCATTCAGAATTTGGCTTACCATTGATGCAACGGTGCTAGGGACAAAATGCTGATATTATTGCCATCATCACAGTGGCTGGGTCATCCACCAAAGCTTTCCTGACTTCCTGATCTTAGAGTGAAAATCCTCACTCCAGCTTTGGAAAAAGAATATTATTATTTTTTCAGTAAGGCTAGCCTTATTGTAATGCAAAGCAATTTGAGATGGCTTGGTCTTGAATGGGCAATTAAGTCCTATTCACTTGAAGAAAACTGCCATGCTGGATGCCTCTCTGAATGATGAGTAATGAAGCTGAATGGGTAGACTGAATAAAAAGAATAGGACTAACACCTTAGGAAAGATAAAATGCAATTATCTATATCTAACTTTGAACTGCAGACCTTGTAGCTGAAACATCTGACCTAATTTTTGATGATGACCTCTTCCTCCTTCTTCCTCTTCTTCCTCTTCTTCCTCCTCCTCTTCCTTGTTCTCTTCCTCATCCCATTTTATCTCTGTTCTTTGTGCAAGCTCAGCCCGTGAAGGTAGGTGTGTGTCTTGCAGGTACCAGCTTGGAAAACTGCAGATGGAGAGTTCTAGTCTCACCTTACACAAAGCCATCTGGGTGACCTTGAGCCAGACATTCTCTCTCAACCCTAGGAAGAAAAAGAAAACAGTGGCAAATCATTTCGGAAGTAATGCCAAGAAACCTGTAGGGATTTGTCCATGCAGTTGCCAGGAGTCATTAATTTAATGGTAGACATGTGCGTGTGCACATACACACACGCACACATCAACACAGCAAAAATGTACTTGAAATCTCACATACTTCTTTGCAACATTTTGCTTATCCTAGATATTAACCAACTTCAGGTATCAGGAAGATGCATTTTTATCAATTGGACTCTCTCATCTGGCATAGAAAGGATTGCAAGGTATTACAGACACCAAATATTTGTGATAAAAATGCACAGAGAATTATAGATTGCCATTTGTGTGAGTTTATTATGAAAGAAAAGTGGAAAGTGGAGGGATGGGTGGAGAAGGTACCCATATGCCATCAACTAGTTAACAGCAGATGATGTACAAAAAATGTAAAAAAAATGAATAAAGAAATTAATTCTAAATGAAAATGTTTAGGTTTGTTCTTTCTCCCTGCTGGAAAGTTGTGTAATTAGACTCCCTCCTCAATATACTTTACAAGGACAAGTAGAGGAGAAATAGATAAGGATAAGAAAAAGATGGATCCCTACAACTGTATGCCTTTTGGGGAGATTTTCTTTCAGTCTGGGGAAAGAAACTCATGGTCTGCAACTTCAGAATTTATTATTGCAATTCAAGGTAATTGCAGTAGACAAAGCATGAAGATATCTTGCATGCACTCCTTTTATTCCAAATATCGTAAGTTTAGGAAATCCATTTTGACTGGGTTATAAAAAAATAAAAAATAAAGGTGAGATTGTAAAAAAAAAGTTTTAAATAAAATCATCTTAAAGTACTCCTTTTAATTTGGGCATTTTCCATATCTTTGACTCTGTATCCTTTCCTGAAATGCCTTATTTGTTATTGATAATATTATTCTATTCTTTGCCAGGAGTGGTGTGATAGCCTAGGGAAGAGGTTGGTAGCTCCCGGTTCGGTCCGATTCAGCCGAGCCATTAATGATTAATCTGGCCTGGGTCATAGAACCAGCAGCGGACCCAGGCTGGCCATGCCCCCGAACCAGTTTCCTGGTCTCCGATGGTGTTGCTGGCATCTTGTTTATTGGCTTTTAATGATCTTCGTGCATGCACACAACCATTTATATTGAACTGCACATGCGCAAGCAACTCGCGCACATGAGCGAACCGGTACCGGTTTGCATAGGAACCACCCCTGGCCTAGGGCAGACTCCCCAACTCCAGGTCCATGGACCGGCAGAGTTTCTCAGCCAACATGATTGGAGGAGGAATTCTGGGAGTTGAAGTCCACAAGTCTTAAAGCTGCCAAGTTTGAACACCCCTGGAGGTTGTTTTTTTCTAAAGGGTTAGGGGTGCAAGGGTCTTGTAACTTGACAGCTTTAAGACTTGCGTTCTTCAAATGCCAGAGTTTCTTAGCCAACTTTTTGGTTGCTAAGCAAGAGCATTGTTAAGTGAGTTTCATCACATTTTACAAGTTGGTCACGCCTACCCAGTCACATGACTGCCAAGCCACTCCCACCCGGTCACATGGCTGGCAAGCCACAAAGCAGGCCACACCTACAGAAGAGGTTCTAAAAAATTTTGAAACCCACCACTGCTACCTACCTACCTACCTATCTTCTTTGCCAGAAATCCTTTACCATGCCAGATACAAGGGAAGTAACATGTCAGTCTTGTTTTCCTTTGGAATGAATGGAGATGGCTCAGGATTCACTCTCAATGGCTGGTGCCTTAGATCTACACTGGTGCCACCAGTGTCTTGTGTAAATAGTTCAGTATTAATCTTTAAAATTCAAGCAGGCTTTTACTTTCCCACCTGGAAAATCAATTACTATTTGCCTAAGTGGTTGCTTTAAAAATTGCAAATAAATTAGTATATCATGAAACACTTGTTTTAGAATTCAGGGGAATAATTGTAGATTATGCTATGCGCTTTTTCTAATCACCTATGTTTTATTCACCACTGAGTACAATTGCCTCAGTGCTTTTTCATTAGACTAGTCTATATTAATCATGTATTCCTAATGTCAAGCACAGGGGAGCAAAGACATTTTCTTAAGCACTTAAAAATATATATAAATAACGAAA
Source organism: Natrix helvetica (assembly GCF_964273705.1). Classification (NCBI taxonomy): domain Eukaryota; kingdom Metazoa; phylum Chordata; class Lepidosauria; order Squamata; family Natricidae; genus Natrix; species Natrix helvetica. Next base: position 24,943,804 of record NC_138552.1, on the reverse strand, counting down.
GTAGTAAGGATGTAGCTTGACGTTTACTTGGATGAGAGTCTGCAGAATTAGATCACATATCTCTTAAGGCTTGTCAGATTATTAGAGGGCAAACCTGTAGAATTAAATGTTGCTGAAGACTGTTCTCATTCATTGCCCTGTTTGATGGAAGCGTTTTAAGGTTATGCCTTAAAAGCAAGCTTTGGAAACGCAAAGGAAGAACCTTTTTGTTTTTGTTTTGAATTGTTCAACCCATGGTGTCTTTTCCCAGGCAGCTCCTATGATATATGCAGAGATAGCCGGAAGCAGCTGTACAAGTCTGGGGGGAAAAAAAGATCTTTCTGCTTTAATGTTTCAAAATGAGATGTTTTGAATGTACTTTTACAGAATATTTTCCACCCAAAGAAAGGGAGCAGCTGCAAATTAAAATATATGAGATATTTCAAATTTTAGACTAGACTGATCATGCTTTGCAATGTGCTGGGCTAACGTCTTTGCTTTAGCTAGAGACACATACTTTTTGTACTGAACTTAAAAAGAAATTCATAGGTTGAGTCCACAGATCATAATAGTAAAGGATCAGGCTAGAAACCAGGAGACAGAGAATTCTAGTCCTCCTTTAAGCAATTTCTCCCTTAGATTTCAGGGAATTGGGGAGACATCTGGGTGAGTCATTTCCAAATGTTGCCTTGTTGCCCTGGACTTTAAAAAAAAGTTTCAAACTCTTTGCCTAAGGCTGTGATGGCCACATGTGCCACAGGTGGTTCATGGAGCCCTCTCTGCAGGCATGCAAACCGTTGCCCCAACTAGCTCCACCACACATACATACGTTTCTTCCGGCGACCAGCTGATTTTTGGGTCTCAGCCACGCATGTGTGGGAGCGGGGAGTGCATACCCATGCATGGGAGAGGGGGAGCGTGGTGGGTGCCCTCCCCTCCCCCCTGCAGCCCATTTCCCCCCCAGGAGGCTACAGGGAGGCCTGCTAGCTCCAAAATGGACCGTGGGGGGGGGTGTCATGTGTGTATGCGCGAGGGTGGTGGTGGAATGTGAGGGGAATGTTCACGCATGCACAAGGGGACCAGGCGCACGGGGGGGGGGGTTGTTATGTGCTTATTGCATTATTGCATCCAAATAGATACTTTGCTAGGAAATTTAAAAGACATGCCCATGTTTTTAACTGAGGTTTTAAAGTATGGTTTATTTTATTTTGATTGTTCATCTTCTATTTGGTGAAATGACAGGATATAAATACAATGAAATAAAATGGATAGGTGACTAAAATGTCAGGTATTTGTCATGACTGACTATATCTTTACGTCACACTTATTTTCTGTTGGACTACAGGCTGCAAAACTGTCGGAAAATAGCTGTACTGTATAAATAGGTATACATTGCAGAGGTGATATGCTGCCGGCTCCGCCCACCCGCTCAGACGTCATCAATGACCTTCTGCGCATGCGCAGTAGGTTCTGCGCATGCCCAGACGTGCTTCTACTACTGAACCAGTAGTGAAGATAGTAGGATACCATTACTGATAAATTGGATGCAAATATAGCTTTCAAGACTGGTATTCATTTCTTGTTTTTCAGAAAAAAATAACACTAGAAAGTTTTGGCAAGCAATGCTTCCAAACACGAAGAAATGGTGATGCTCTTTTATTGCTATAGAAAATGCACAATTAAAAAACAAAAGAAAAAGAGACTGTTCAGACTATTTAGCAGTCTTTTACACTCATAAACGTTATGAAGGATTTCTTTGTGTTCAGTGTCCAAGGCAATCGGAGCATAATCCTACAGCATGGTTTCCTAAGTCAGAGCCTTTAAGAACTTTCATCAGTCAACTTCCTACCATTTTTTTTTTTATTTTCTTCAAACGTTGACATTACTCACAGAGTGGCAAATAGCTTTCAGTCCATGAAAACCTTGTCAACAAATGCATCTATCAAACCTTGGGTTTGAGTCTGAGCAGTGACTTTCGATGGCAGCATCTGATTGGTTGCAGGGTTGCTCTCAAGCATTTTCACAGAGAAGTTTCCACAAATCAATGAAAATTCTTACCAGCCTTTCAGAATGCAATTGTCATTCCCTTCTATCTGGGAGCATCTCCATAACCATGACATGGTGAATTCTGCCTACTTTTCTCCCGTTTCTTTAGTCTTCATAATTATGTTGTTGTTGTTGTTGTTTTAAAAGTAATATTTCCAAACTTCTTCATGTATCCATATTCAGAAACAGAATTTGGCCAGAAGCATACACAGACATCCAAATAATATCTAGTATTATGGTTGATCATACAGTAATCCAGATGTTTAGACTGAATTTTGTCTAAAATTCCAAAGACCTGGAGTGGACAGATGTTGTTCCTTAATAATATTAAAGGTATTAAAGGTATTGCAATATTAATAATATTAAAGGTATTGCAGGATATAAACTGTTCCAAATAAAACTGCCTTTTCCAACTGACTATAGTGATTTTGTTAGCACTGATAGTGTTCAATGATGCTGTTTGAAACTGCACCCTGGCCCCCCTGGTACCATGTTTGCTTATCTTTTGCCACATTCATTCTACTTCTATTTGTATGTTTTGCAATTTTCTTCAGTTCTTTCTCTTCTTTTCTGCTGTCTCCAGATGCTGCTACATCCCCTATCCAAACTGTTTCTTCTTCTTCTTCTTATCAACAATGGTTTAGTCTTCTTTTCAACCACAGTTATGTCTGGCATGTTATGAAACTTTATCAATCTGTATTCAAAAACTTCACAATATGTTCATTTTTTTCAACAGTATGTAATCACCAATCTTTAATTTTAGAGATGTTCCAAAGAATTATTTTGGCAATTGTGTTATGTCATTGTTTAGAATCGGTTTGTGTGATCTTTAATGTGTGAATATTATTATTATTATATACTTTATCAATCAAATCAATCAAATTTTTATTTGATTAGCCGCAACCCTCTCCCGAAGGACTCGGGGCGGCGTACAATCACAGGGATAAAATACACATAGGACACACATACATACGAAAAAACAAGGACAATTACATTTGTGCATTTGTGCATGGAGGAGAGTAGACCTGCAAGTGAAAGACAATAAACAGCTAAAACACAGTTAAAACACAGTTTTATGCATTAAACATGAAACTCAGCCTACTGAACATTCAAAAATTCATTACAAATACAAGTGACTGGTCCTAATGGTTGATACGATTTGCTGCCAGTGTCCTAGATACAGTGGGGGGTTTCAAATTTTTTTAGAACCTCTTCTGTAGGTGTGGCCTGCTTTGTGGGAGCGGCTTGTCAGCCATATGACCAGGTGGGAGTGGCTTGGCAGTCATGTGACTGGGTGGGCATGGGCAACTTGCAAAATGTGGTGAAACTCATTTAACAACTCTCTTGCTTAGCAACCAAAATGTTGGCTCAGAAATTCTGGCATTTGAAGCACGCAAGTCTTAAAACTTTCAAGTTACAAGACCCTTGTACCCCTAAACCCTTTAGAAAATAAACCCCAAGGATGTTCAAACTTGACAGCTTGTGGACTTCAACTCCCAGAATTCTTCCTCCAGTCATGTTGGCTCAGGAACTCTGGCATTGAAGTGTGCAAGTCTTAAAGCTGTCAAGTTACAACACCCTTGCACCCCTAACCCTTTAGAAAATAAACCCCAAGGATGTTCAAACTTGACAGCTTTAAGACTTTAAGGTTTAGATAGGACTCTTTGAGCAGGCAGAGCGATTGGTGAGCCAGCCAATCAGTGTTTGGCGGGCAGGGCAAGCGTGGTGCGGACGGGCGGGGAGGGAGCTGGAATTGGTTCTAAACGGCACGGTAGATTTGTGGAACCTCTTCTATAGAAGAGGTTAGAACTGGAAGGAACCCACCTATGATGTGTATGTATATGTGTGTATGTATGTATGTAGGTGTGTGTGTGTATCTGCTACCAGTATTCCCAACAATTGTAAACATAAATGGAAATTGCAAGCAATAAATAATTGCATTCATTTATTTGCAAACCTATGTCCCTAGTCTCATTATTTAGTCACAGTTTTCAATAACAAATATTGCATTTATTTATTTATTTATTTGATTTGATTTCTAGACCGCCCCCTCTCCCCGGAGGGACTCGGGGCGGTGTACAGGTACCAAATTAAAACCATACAAACAATAATAAATATAATTAAATATAATTAAAATCGGATTAAACTTTAGACCCCTGTACGAATTTATAAAAATTAAAAACTTAGCCTTAAGACCAACCCGTGAAATTTAAAAATACAGACTGAGGTGGGAGAGCTGGAATTAGGCCAGGCCAGCTAGATTAAACAGGTGGGTTTTGAGCTTCTGGCGGAAGGAGTGGAGGTCCGTGGTTGTTCTAATATCAGGGGGAAGGTCATTCCAGAGGATCGGGCCCATCACAGAGAAGGCCCTTCCCCTGGGCATCACCCGCTGGCACAGCCTAGTGGACGGCACCCGGAGGAGTCCCTTTCTGTGTGAGCGGATCGGCCGAATGGATGTGTGGGGCAGGATATGATCCCGCAAATAACTAGGTCCTGTGCCATGGAGCGCTTTGAAGATAATAGTCAGCACCTTGAAGCGCACCTGAAAAACTACAGGTAGCCAGTGCAGCCCACGCAGGAGAGATGTTACGTGGGAGTATCTAACGACTCCCGAAACTGCCCGCGTGGCCTCATTCTGAACCAACTGCAGTCTTCGGGTGCATCTCAAGGGGAGCCCCATGTAGAGAGCGTTACAGTAGTCTAGCCGGGACGTCACAAGCGCATGGGTGAGTGTGCGAAGGGCGTTCCGGTCCAATAGGGGACGCAATTGGCGCACCAGGCGAACCTGGTGAAACGCCCCCCTTGCCACGGCTGTCACATGGTCGTCCATTGACAGCCGGGCATCTAGGAGGACGCCCAAATTGCGTACCTGATCCACGGGGGCCAGATGTTCGCCCCCAATGGCCAGTGATGGAATCAGCTGGTTGAACCGGGGTGCTGGTAGCCACAGCCACTCAGTCTTGGACAGGTTGAGCTTGAGTCTGTTACTTCCCATCCAGATCCAGACACCAGGACATCACTTTGACGGCATCAATGGGGTGGTTTGGGGTAGAGATGTACAGCTGGGTATCATCCGTGTAGAGGTGGTAATCTACCCCGAACCCACGAATGATCTCGCCCAGCGGCTTCATATATGCATTGAACAGGAGAGGCGAGAGGACCGACCCTTGTGGCACCCCACAAATGAGCGGCCTCGGGGTCGACCTCTGCCCCCCTGCCAATACAAATTGCACTCAGCCAGAGAGGTAGGAGGAGAACCACCGCAGAATGGTGCCCCTCACCCCCAGCCCCTCCAGTCGATGCAATAGGATACCATGGTCGATGGTATCAAAAGCCGCCGAGAGGTCTAATAGGACCAGGATGGAGGAGCAACCCCCATCTCTGGCCCTCCAGAGAGCATCCACCAACGTGACCAATGCCATCTCCGTGCTGTGGCTGGGCCGGAAACCAGACTGGCGCGGGTCTAGATAATCAGTTTCCTCCAAGTGGCGTGGAAACTGTTGTGCCACCACACTCTCTACAACCTTCGCCAGAAAGCAAAGGTTGGAGATGGGATGGTAGTTGGCTAACACAGCTGGGTCCAGGGAAGGCTTCTTGAGGAGGGGCCTCACCACCGCCTCTTTCAGGATGGCCGGCAGGAACCCCTCACTCAAAGAAGCATTGACTAACTCCTGGAGCCAGCCTCGTGTGACCTCCCAGGATGCCAGTACAAGCCAGGAGGGACACGGGTCCAGTAAACATGTGGTGGCTTGCAGTCGACTACGCAACCTGTCCATATCGTCGGAAGTAAGAGTCAAACTCCTCCCAGAGTGGAGCCTCAACACCCACCTCCGACGTCCCCTCTAGACCACTAGTGGGGACCAACTCGCTTCTAATCTGAGTGATTTTGTCCTGCAGATACTCCCCAAATTCCTCTGCTTTACCCTGCAAAAGGGCTTCCCGCGGCCTCTGTTGAAAGAGGGAGCAGGTTACCCCAAACAGGGCGGCAGGGCGGTTATCTGCGGACGCAATAAGAGTGGTACAATACTGACGCTTGGGTGGTACAATACTGACGCTTGGCCACTCTTAACGCCACAAGGTAAGTCTGTAAATGGGCTCTCACCTGTGATCGGTCAGATTCAGAGCGTGACGATCTCCATCTGCTCTCTAGGCGTTGCATTAAAGCACAAGGAATTCAAATTATCAATGATTGTAATTTATACTAATCATGATGAATGATCATATTAGATGTGATGTAACATCTACAGAGATGCAAAGAGAGATGTAAAAAGGAAATATGTCTCATCAATGATGAAATGACAGAAACATCTTGAAATGTGCTTTTGAAGTAGATCTCTATATTTAGCCATGTTCATTAAATGGAAGGCAGTGCTTTTATGAGTGGATCTTAAACCACAAATTGTTTTAAAGGTTTAAATACTTCTGAGCTGTGATTTTAAAGAAAAAATAAGAGCAGTTATGTGGCTTTCTGTTTTCTGTGCAAATAAGAAAAAAAAAACATCTTCTGCACAGGATATCTAAATCAAGTGTGAGTTTCTGCTTTATATCTAAGTATTTTATGTCCACATTTGTGCCCTATTCAGTTTGTCATATAAGGCAGGAAAAATAAATTAAAATTCAATCCAGAAAAGAAAGACAGATCATCGATAGCAAATCACTCTTAGCCAGTGTGATTCAGATTCTAGTTCAAAGCCTAACAGTGCCTCTTCATCTGGCACTATTCAATTGTCAATTCCAACTGGTCTTTGCTTTCAAGAAAAGATGTTAATACACAATTTTATATAAGAACTGAGCTCAAAGTACTCAACTGCAGTTTTTGATGTATGGCAAAATTCATTGAAACCCACGTGACTAAGATAAATTTTATTTATGATAGCTGAGGACACCACAACATATCCTATAACAGTGATGGCGAACCTTTTTTGGCTCACGTGCCACAAGTGGGGGGAGCGCAGGGGGGTTGAGTGCGGGCGTGCCGCACCCATAATGCAACACACGACCCCCCAGTGCGGATAGGACCTATAAGACAGTGATGGCAAACCTTTCTGTCCTTGCATGCCAAAATTGTGTGAAGAAAGCCTCCGGAGCCTGCAGAGGGTGAAGAATGGAACTTCTACTGGGAGTTTGGAAATGGACTGTTTGGAAAGGGAGTGTCCCCCCTGGAGGCCTTCCAGAAGCTGGAAACAGTCTGTTTCCGAACTTCCATTTTTTGTCCTCCCCAGGCTCCGGAGGCTTTCCTGTAGCCTGGGGAAGACAAAAACAGGCTCCCCTGGCCCTCCGGAGAGGCCGAAAATCAGCTGGCTGCTGCGCATGCATGCTGGAGCTGACATAGGGAAACGGCTCACATGCCCACAGAGGTACCATAGGTTCATCATCACTGCTTTAAGAGGTTCTTGAAAATGCAGAAATGGTTTAATCAGGACACTTGACATAATTTTGGAACAGTGGCAAATATCTGTAGCTCAGGTGTAGGATGAGGATGAAGGTTTGTTCTCCGAGCCTGTGGGTTGGTTGGTTTCCAAACATTTCGTTACATGACATAGTAATAACTGATTTAAACTGTTTAGCTTCTGCTGTGTATCAAATATTTTAATCATCATTCTCTGCTATAGTTTTTAGCTACTTGAAAGAAAAGTGAGGAAATGGTGGGATGTCATATTAAGGTATTTTTGATTCACTGAATATATTGAAAATTTACTTTCTAAATTGAAAGAAAAGTCAGCATCCTTCTGCTCAAATTAAGTCATCTGGTTGTTATGGGGGGAATGGAGTATTATATAAGATATTTGAGGAGAGAGAGAGAGAGAGAGAGAGAGAGAGAGAGAGAGAGAGAGAGAGAGAGAGAGAGAGAGAGAGAGAGAGAGAGAGAGAGAGAGAGAGAGAGAACATGGAGTTTTATAAGACTTTTCAAAGTCTTAATATGTTTAGGCATCTAGTTATGATTAGAAATCCATATATTGTGTAAGTATCTGTATATATATGTATACTACAACTTTCTGCTGAAGAATTATGTTCAAGCACTCCTTTATTAAAAAGGAAGCAAATAAACAAGAGGCATAAAATATAGAAACAATTAGTTACAACCAACCATATATACAACCAGTATATATTGTGGTTGTAATGTAATCTTAATTATAGGAGAAGTGACTTTCTGTGAAGTCATGAACAATATTTTCATAATTGAAGTAGGTGGGACAGGGCATAGAACGGGATGGGATGAGATAAAAACTGATGTATATTAACTCAAATGTAAATATAGTTGTAGGTATTGAAGTATTTCCCATCCCAAAAGATTCAGACACAAAATGTTCAAGGGTTCTGACTGGTCAATCAAATTTAACCTACAAGTCTGTATTGTGGACAAAGATAATCAAAGTCTGGGAAAGGCAAATGCTAAAGAGTTAATCAGGAGCAAAGTTCCCCATCAGGTAGACTTATAAAAAGAAGAGACAACATTTTGTCTTTGTTTTACTTTTCTACTTATGGGAAGAACTAAGTTATATTTACCTCTGGCTGGGGAAAAAATTAGCAATCTAAGGAATTATGGAGCTGGAGGCAGATAAGAATGTTTATGGTTTTATGGACAATTCACACTTATGACCATTGTAGCGTCTCTGAGATCATGTAATCAAAATTCAGATACTTGGCAACTGTCATTGCAGTATTGCAATATCATTACTTGGATTACATCTACCTATCCTAGGATCATGTGATCACCTTTTGCAACCTTCTGAAAAGCAAAGTCAATTGGGAAACCCACATTAACTTAACAACTTGTCACTAATTAAACAAGCGCAGTGATTCACTTAATAATTCAAGAAAGAAAGGTGGTAAAATGAGACAAAATTCACTGAACACCAGAAACTTTGGGCTCAATTGTGGTCTTAAATTGAAGACTACCTATAGTATATAGTGGTATAAAGTAATATTGATAATATTAGCTAGTGTATAGTGCACTACTGTATTGACTGTATTGTACTCTTATTTAATTAATTTTTAATGTATTAAAATGACTTTAAATTTATTGTTTAAAATTATTTGTTAAAATTAAGTATTTAGTTATTTTCTATTTCTGCCTAGAAGTTGAATGGCAACTTCTAGACTATTATCAAGCACCCAAAAGGTTTCAGAGGCTGAAAGTCTACGGAGATATTCTAGATTTGGGGTGTCAAACCTGTGATCTGCAGGCCAGATGCTTCCCATGCTGGCTGCGTCCACACCCAGTTTAGCGAACGGGGGAAAAGTTACGATACGTCATGTGACGACGCAAGTTTGACATCCCTGTTCTAGACTATTATAAAGCACCCAAACACTTTCAGAGGCTGCATCTGGCCTTAAGGTCTAAGATAAGGATCTCTGTCTTAAAGCTTATTTGCACTGATATTACTGGATTAAGTAAAGGTTCCCCTCGCACATATGTGCTAGTCATTCCCGACTCTAGGGGATGGTGCTCATCTCCATTTCAAAGCCAAAGAGCCAGCACGGTCTGAAGATGTCTCTGTAGCTGTGTGGCTGGCATGACTAAATGCCAAAGGAGCACAGAATACTGTTACCTTCCCACCAAATGTGTTTCCTATTTTTCTACTTGCATTTTTACATGCTTTTGAACTGCTAGGTTGGCAGAACCCGGGACAAGTAACGGGAGCTCACTCCGTTATACAGCACTATGGATTCGAACCAGCGAACTGCTGACCTTTCTGATCGACAAACTCAGTATCTTAGCCACTGAGCCACCGTGTCCCTCATTACTTGGATCAGTGATGGGATACAACAGGTATGCCCTGGTACAGGCGTACTGGTGCCTGCTGGGAGCACCAGGTACTGTTCCGATACGGTGTTCCAGAGTGCCCACCCACCTGCCCGCGCTCCTTATCTGTATTTGAGCTGTTTGGGGCTTCCACGCACGGAGCGTACAGTGCCTGCGTGATGCTCTGCCGAGCAGCTGGAGCGTCGTGGCGGCATCGCAGAGCATCACGGGCAGTAAGTATGCATGCATGCGTGTGCGTGCGTGCGTGCGTGCTGCACGCATTTATATGGTGGATGCCCGTCCCCATTGCACTGTACTGGTTGCAACGGGATCTGGAACCCACCACTGGATTACATCTACCTATATGAGGTGAAATCATTTTTTGAGAACATCCTATCCCTGAGTCTGATGGGGGGACTTCTGTTATAGGCTGCCAGTAAAATAAAATGTGTGAAGCTGTAAGAAAATGATCAAATATTTAATGGCCCTCTGTGAGCTAGAAACAGATTGGAATGCATGAACCATAAGCAACTATGCTACTGTTTCTTAAGTACTAAGCAAAGCTTAGAGGAAACGGCATATTCAGGTCATACATTTTCCAGTTGTTATGCTAATCAATCCTCTGCTGAACAATCTGTAGCATTCCTACAACAAATTAACCAAGCTAAGGATAACCAAGACACCCATAAATATCCATTAGAATATACAGTTCTTTAAATATAGATGAGGTTATTGGTGTTTATGACTACTAAACTCTAGTATTGTTTTTGTGTTAAATTAATTATGAATCTTCTGGATTATACTTAACCAGGATATTTAATTTTTGTAGCAGTAGTAACTTCATTTGAGCAGCTGTTTTGCCTTCAGGATCAATTACCTTGCAACCCACAAATGAGAGAGAGAAAAATCCTTCGTTGCAGAGCAAAAATGATTGCCAGCAACTTAAGTAAAATGTTAACACTTATTGCTTTATAACACAGGAATGTAGCCTGAGTCCTTAGATCAGTGTTTCTCAAACTTGGCGACTTTAAGTCCTGTGGACTTCAACTCCCAGAATCCCCCAGCCAGCATAGCTGGCTGGGGAATTCTGGGAGTTGAAGTCCACAGGACTTAAAGTCGCCAAGTTTGAGAAAAACTGCCTTAGATTCATATATGAATTCTCAAAAGTCTTAGATGAAACTCTCAGACCTCTATTAAAAGTTATACCCAAACTGTAATTTCAGACACAACAGAAAACGGAAATGTAGAGAGAATAATCACATTATTTTCTGCATGGAATCTGACTTTATAGGGTGCTCCACCCTATGCCTGATATGCCTTGGGCTTTCTACTACACATTAGGAATTTGTGAGCTTGTGCAGCCCATATTCAAAACACCAGGTGTCCAGAAAAGTGATCCACCAAATTGCTGTTTAGAGAATGGACATTGTTGATCATACTTTGGCTACAAAGGATGACTTTTGTCATGACTTCTCTGATGCAAGACACTGTTTTGAAACATGCAAGGCTCTAATTAATTAACCTTAATTAATTGTAAACTAAATACAATTCTTTTTTTCCCCCCAATCTCCTGTGTTTTCCTGAAAAGAAGACCCAACCAGAAAGTAAGCCCTAGCACAGAGGTGGTATTCAGCAGGTTCTGACCAGTTCTGTAGAACTGGTAGGAGAAATTTTGAGTAGTTTGGAGAATGGGTAAATACCACCTCTGGCTGGCCCCATCCCCATCTATTCTCTGCCTCCCGAGTCCCAGCTGATCAGGAGGGAATGGGGGTTTGCAGTAATCTTCCCCTGAAGTTAGGAGGGAATGGAGATTTTACAGTATCCTTCCTCTGGAGTGGGGTGGGAATAGAGATTTCATAGTATCATTCCCCTGCCATGCCCACCAAGTCATGCCAATCAAGCCACACCCACTAAGCTACACCCACAGAACCATAGTAAAAAAAATTGAATCCCACCACTGCCCTAGGATGATTTTTCAGGCTACTCATAATTTAAGCTCCACTCCCCCAAAATAAGACCCAGTTAAGATGGGCATAGTCAGCTTGATTTTGCTTGCATCAGGGTGTGCCTGTAGGGGACCAGGAGGGGTGGAGCAGGAATGGAAGTCCTGGTTGCCTATTGCGGATGGGGGCCTCCTACCCTTCCCGTTCACCAGAGCGTTTCCCATTTCAGGGAAACACGGTATTACTCCTCAGAATGAAACCAGTAACCTTGTATATGATTGGCTTAATAGCATTGATATAATAAGATCTAATAATGTTCCCAAATCACCATATTAATTCAAATTAGACCTTGGAGATCTTCTAGTCCAGCCCCTTGCTCAAACAGGAGAACCTATACCATCTCAGACAAGTGACTGTCAGTGTCTTCTTAAAAACCTCCATGATTTCTGGAGGCAAAGCTGTTCCGCTGGTTAATTGTCCTCCCTGTTATGAAGTTTCTCCTTAATTTCAGGTTGCTTCTCTCTTTGATTAGTTTCCAACTAATATTTCTTGTCTCTCTGGTGTTTGGAGAATAATTTGATCCCATCTTCTTTGTGGAAGCCTCTCAAATACTGGAATACTGCTATCATGTCACCCCTAATTCTTCTTTCGTTTAGACTAGCCAGACCCACCCAAAACCTACATGGTTTAGTCTCCAGGCCTTTGATCATCTTAGTTGCTCTTCTCTGAACTTTTTCCAAAGTTTCCAAATTAGTCTTAACCCAGTTGCTGAAATCTAGAATATTTAAGAAGCTTGAGGTTAAAAAAAAACTATGGATGTAGTTCAGGGGTGTCCAAACTTGGAAACTTTAAGACTTGTGGACTTCAACTCCCAGAATTCCCCAGCCAGCATGGCTGGCTGGGGAATTCTGGGAGTTGAAGTCCACAAGTCTTAAAGTTCCCAAGTTTGGACACCCCTGATGTAGTTGAACATTCTGACTATAGTAAAAGACAATGGCAGCTTAGCTAACCTTGCTAAGCCTGAGAAGTTAAGCAAAGCTAGTCCCAGTAAGTCCTTAGACGGGAGACCCAGGTTCCATATTTTCAAAGAAAGCAAAATGGACACATCCATGAAGTCATCTGGAATTGAGTTGGACGTACGAAAGTAATCAGCTGAAGCAGGTAAATAAATCCCCCCCACTTCTGTTCTGTTGAGCTCGGAAGGAAAGAGAATGCAGCAAATTACATATAACTCAATTTGGTGTACCCGGCTAAGATTAATTTCCTGCCTGCAAAAATAATGTTTCTGCTACAGTGTCAGTGTGTACCTATTGCTAAGTATATAGTTATTATTAGGTTCCCCATAAAGTTAATCAAGGACTTCTGCTACAATTTAACTGGCAATTTCTCATGGTTAGCAGAATTTAAGTGTTCCTCTTGAGCCTTCAGATCATCTTCTCCCTCTCTGCAATCTGTCCCAAGTGGATTTGAACCCCTGCTGCTCTATTACCTCCCTTCGTAGGAAGCTCTTTGCCAACCTCTCTTCAGTGACCATGAATCACCCATGAATCAGCATCTCTTCTATTTCCCAAAACTGTCTAAATCCAATTTTCCTTGCTAATGACTTACTTTTTGTTTGCTCTAACAATTGTATTCCTACCACTAATTTCTTATTCCATTTTAACTTCCTTCCTTCCCCCTGAGAGACTGTGCATAGGTGTTGTTTACAGATTAACAGAGTTGGAAGTGACCTTATAGATCTGTGATGCCGAACCTATGGCATTGCTGGCATGGCAGCCCTCAGTTCCGACGTGCATGTGCGTACCAGCCAGTGGTATTTGGCCTTCTGGGGGGCTGGGGGAAACCATGTTTGGCTTCCCCAGGTTTAGGAAAGCCTCCAAAGCCTAGAGAGAGCAAAAAATAGGCCCAATGTGCCAACCGGAAGTTCGCTTCTGAACTTCCGGTTGAGCCTTTGGGCCTGTTTTTCAGCCTCCCCAGGTTCCAGAAGCTTTCCTGAAGCCTGGGGAGGGTGAAAACGACCTCTTCTGGCCCCCTGGAGGCCCCCTGGAGGCCCCCTGGAAGGCAACAACGGATTGTTTCTGAACTTCCAGGTGGCCCATTGGGTGAAAACAGCCTCCAGAGGAATGGGAAATGATATTTACAGTCTCCATTCTGTCATGTACTAGTCATGTACTAAAGCTGGCAGCAGAGTCGGACAGTGATGAGGTTGGGGAGGAGCATGGGCCAGTCCTATAGGCTGAGGAAGGCTCCAATGAGGGCTCTGCATTGGAGGGAAAGACAGGGCCAAGGCCATCTGGTAGTGATCAGGTGCCTACAGAGCTAGACAGCAGTGAAGCAGAGGAACAGCTAGAGCCTGTTCCCAGTGTGCACATGTGCAGAACTGCCGGAAGAAAAGAACAAGTCAGAAATCAGGATCGATTTGGGAGTAAAGTCACAGGTAGAAGGTGATTGGCCCCTCCCATGGGAAGTAAAAGAGGAGCAAAAGGGGAGTGAATTTGTTCATTCGGTCAAGAGATCAAATAAATAACTTAATACATAATTCATACATAACATACAAATAAACAAGAGACCTAGTCCAAGCCCTAGCTAGTTTTAGTATTCCTTCTTCTTTTTCCCCTGTAGCTGAAATGTGTGCCTTCCATTAGTCTTTCTTTTCAGTAGCCATAAGGAGCTTAAAAGAAATGGGGAGTATGCAGTTTTTTCCTTAAAAAGTTCCACAAAGAAAGTTTTCTCCCTTTGCTTTCTTGGATGGCTGAGTTAAAAATCAGTTTATCCAAGAGACTAGCATAATCCTGCTAATGTTTAGGCAAATAATGTTAGCGTTGATATGCGTTATTCTATTTATGCATTACATTTATTCATAAATATTCCCAGATGTATGAGAGTTTTACAGTATTTCTTGCAACAAATCCTTTCCTATCATCCATTCTTCGATAATCAACAAAAATGGATCTGCTGGAGCCCACAGTCCTCTTGGAGCAAAACACAAATTGTTCTGTGAGTGGTTAAAATAAAAGATAAAATGTTATTTATACATAAAATTTTATGTGACTTCATTATATATGTGAGAGAATATTTATCATTTTAATGATTCTTTGTAAACATCTATAAACCTCGTTGCTCTTAGTATCATTTTCCAGAAGGAGGATAAGGAATAAAGATGCCTTAATCAATAGAGTTGTGTGCTGGTACTTAATGTGGTACCTAAGGAAGACTAGCATGGACTGGCAGTAACAGACTTCCAGAAAATATAAAACTCTTTGACAAAGATAAACAAATTGCCTCCTTGTTTTGAGAGAAGAATCGTGTTGTCTCCATGGTAAAGACTGTGTATAACAGATGATGGTAAGTGGTACCTTTGGGGTGGATCTGGGAACATTATATTGAATTTCCCGTATTTAAAGGATGGAAAGCTGCTACTGAGCTGTCCTGCTCTATCAAAGCCCACCACCAGTCACCGAGCTGCAAGCCATGTCAAAAGTTGGCTGATCTGTTCCGAATTTTACTGAGGAACCAGTTGTTGTTGATGTTGATGATGATGGCCATGGTAGGATGAGGATAGAAAAAAGTGGAAGAAACAGATGGAGAACATTAGAAGTGAATGCAAAAAACCCAGGAAGAATAAAGGAGACGTTGCGGACATTTCATTACTCCAACCAGGTGGGGCCACGGTGGCTCACGTGGTAAGACATTGAGCCTGCACTCCGCTGAGCTGGCAGCTCAGCAGCTCGATTCCCATGAGCGAATAAACCGTGAAGGGACAGGAAAGGAGCCTCCCCAAACTGGCTACTGGCATTCAGGCATCCCGCGGGTAAGATAACACCCCCCCCCCAAATCCTTTCACAGAGGCATCCAGCCACTTCGGTGATCCCTGGCTAACATGTGCCATACGCTAAATAAAAATAAACCCTAACTAGGTAACATCATCAGCACTGATATTGTTACCTAGTTAGGGTAATGAAACATCTGCAAGAAAACAAGCAAGCTCAGAGAACACCAAGGACTCCTCAAAGCAGGAAGAACTAATTAAGCTCCAAGCTGCAGGAACACAGCACTGACTGGGAAATGAATAAATAGCATCAGAAGCAAAGTGTCTAAGACAATAGTGAGGTTTGGTAATGTTTCCTCCAATCTCCAATGGCCTGAAAGAAGGTGCTGCCATTAATATGACCACTGAAGGAGAAAGAAAGCTGATGTCAGTAGAGTGTGAACTGCTATAGTCAACAAGAGCAGAGATGGATTGGATAGATGGACTCCAGGACACCACAGATCCCATGAGAAGTTCATAGGAATCCCAGCCAGTCAGAGAGTAATTTCTAGAAGGAAAGGGAATTGGAAAAGAAAGGAAAAACTAGAATAGAGGCTGGTAACAATAATTCATTAGATACCAGCCTCTTATTTGGGTTGGCTGAGAGAAAGGATTAGACTGAAGGATTGATTAAAGGGAAGATCGTGGATCAAATCTCCTATCTCTTTTCATGGCGTAGGAAGATTAAAGACAAGTGTGGGGTGGGAGAATGGAGTGATACATTTTGACAGTTCATAAGAGCTATGTGGAGGACTAACTGGATACCCATGCTTCGCAACAAAACTATGTGATCAGGCAATGCAGGAGAAATCCAGTTCATTCTGTTTCAATCATTGGCTTAGTGGTGGTTGGTGATTGAAACACATAAGGGAATATCACTCCCACCACTTTGAGTCCAGAAGCAATTCCATAGGTTTAAGGCGTAGACATTTTGGTGAGGTATCAATGTTTAGTACTATAAGGAGCCCCAGACCGCTCCTGAGTGAAGGAGGGGAATGTCTGCCAGTTTTAATCAAGGTAACGGAAAGTGAGTCAACTGGCAGTTGGAACAGAGTTCTTTTCAGGTGGGGAGTGGGAGTAGAATGTCTAACTCCTTAGTATCAGAGCGTATTAATATAAGGCAACTGGCAGTTGGAACAGAGTTCTTTTCAGGTAGAGAGGGGAGTAGAACTCCTTAGCATTAGAGCGTGTTAATTACTGTATAAGAAATACTAATGATCTGATAGTCATTTTGAAATATCCTTTCTTAGCGAGCACCTAGAAGCCAAGAAGAACATATGTGCCAAATTTCAAGTTTGTAGGCTTTACAGTTCTGGAGATTTTGTGATGTGTGTGTGGTATTTGGCTTTTATATATGTAGATAAAGCATTAAATAAGGAGGGAGTTTAGAGCCGGTTCCATCTTCCAATTGAAGTGCCCCATTCTGAATCTAGGTGATTGGATTGTTAGTCATTCTGACTTCAAGCCATCAGTGATAAATGTCAGGTTCTTTTGCAATAAGAGCTGATAATCTGGTGTAGATGAGCCATCAGACCTGGCATGCATTATGAAAACTTGGTTGGGTAATGTGTCCGTCTCTGAGATTTGCCTTTGTTAGTTTTGGTTCTTTAAAATTTTAACTCCAGGATGTGCAAGATGGTAGGGAGGCTCAAAAAGCCATGGAAAGTAAAGTAAACATTAAAAATTAAGAGCTAGATGAATCTTTTAGCAGTTTTTCTTATAAATTTCAACACAGCCTAGGTGTAAGAAAGTATTTCAAATCATTAAAGCAATTCTTCATGAACATATAAACCAGGGCTAGAAATTTCTTCGGCAGTTTCAAAGATTCTGTATTTACCCCAAGACTTGTGTTGTAGATACCTGTAATGGTATGTGGGAATGACATTGGGAGATATCGGAAAAGGGAGGGAGGGAGGGAGGGAAAGAGAGAGAGAGAGAGAGAGAGAGAGAGAGAGAGAGAGAGAGAGAGAGAGAGAGATATGCTGCCAGATAAGAGAGGGCAAAGCCCACAGCTGCATAATAGACACACAGAGAGAAAACTCAGAAGGGATGCCCTCAATATTCTCAGGTGTAAAGTAGACAAAGATTTGTTCTTTCAGACTTGCAAGATTGACGTTATCCTTTCAGGTATACCAGAGAAGAAACATGACCAGATGAGGTCTAATTCTACTTTTACTAATTAATATAATCTTGTGAAGTTCTGCAGGGATTATTTATTCCTTCTTTCTGACTAACCTCTGTGTGAAACACTGAGAGATCCATTTCAAGTGACATAATGGACTAGAGCCCAGAAATCACCTCAGAGAAGATATATGGAGACCATTAACAAATCATGAAAACAAGAAAGCTGCCCTAACTTGACTCTCTGGTATAAAATGAAGAGATGGAGAAACCCTGCCAAGCTTTCAAGATACTCTTATTATAGCCTACACCAGTGAAGTAGAGTACTAGTATTTTTTATGGTGTTTGTTTTCTTGGTTGTCCTAGCTCAAAGTCCTGATAGGCACCATCAATAGGCTAGTGATTGTCAGATTTCCACTCTGGATTGAACTGCAGATATCACAGATTTTTTTGAACTGATTGTTAAAGGTTTCTGAAATATGGATGACACAAAATAAGCTGTAGTCAAACCCAAAGAAGATAATGATTGTTTTTCAGCTTCAGTAATAATGCTAGACAAAGTCACCTCCCTCTGAAAAGAGCAATATGTAGTATGTACTGTATGTATTTGCATTTATATTTGTATTTATTAGTTTTTCAAACATGTACAAGATAGCAAGTATAAATATAAACATGGATATAAATGAAAGAAACAAATACATATAGATGGGGACAGTAGGAGAAGGACGTTAGGCACCCTGGTGCACTTATGCATGCCCCCTTTACGGACCTCTTAGGAAATAAGGTCCACAGAGGACAGTTTAAGTTTGAAGATGTGAGGGTTTGAGGATGTAACAATGGAGTCAAGTACAGCATTCCAGGTGTTGACCACTCTGTTGCTGAAGTCATATTTTCTGCAATCGAGTTTGGAGCGGTTTAACTTGAGTTTGTATCGATTGTTTGCCCATGTATTATTGAGGTTGAAGCTGAAGAAGTTGTTGACAGGTAAGACATTGTAGCACACAATTTTGTGTACTGTGCTTAGATCATACCACAGGCGGCACAGTTCCATGTTGTCCAAGCCCAAAATTTCAAGTCTGGTGGCAAAAGGAATTCTTCTGTGAGTAGAGGAATGGAGTACTCTTCTCGTGAAGTACCTCTGGACCCGCTCAATTGTATTAACGTCTTATGTACAATGTGGATTCCAGGCAGACGAGCTGGATTCAATGTGTGTATGTATGTGTATCTATGTGGGGAGGTCCTCCTGGACTTATAGCTACTACTTGGCATGCAGATGTAAGCCAAGATTAAGGGGTCTTTACCCAGATATGATTGATATGACAGCTATAACCCTATATGGAGTGTGAAGTCCTAGCCGTATTTAATCACCACTTACCAGGTATAATTCAGAAATGTCTAATTTTTTTTCAGCTTTATTGACTCTACCCTTTCAAATCAGACATCTTACAGAAAAGAAGGGTGAAGATTTGGAAATGACCTTCGCAGCCATCAAACTTGAATAATATTGAAAAACCATGGAGAGATTTAAAGCATGCAGTTAAGGCAAGGAGACACAAAAATATGCTTGAACTAAGAGTTCAAAGCAGAGTGAAGGCTAAAAACCCAGAAGCAATAGCAGGGATAATCCTGGCTGTAGGAAGCATTTAAAAGGAGTTAAGAAGTGCACATGAATAGTAAATATGACAGTATACTGAAATATGTCATCTAATTCTGGATCGTATGGAGGTTCTGCCAGTTTCTAATTGAGAATTTAATGAAATATAAAATCTGATTAGGGGTACTTACACTCCTGCATGCAATTGTATTGCGTTTTTTTCCTTGTTTCTTTTTTTGATTTTGTGCTTTTTATCTTTTGCTGTTATATAAATTACTGGGAACAGTTTGTTGGAGCCCGGCTATGTACAGTAGATAAATAGATCACTAGATAAATACATGCTCTTATATGACAAGTTCATGACTGAAGCACCCCTTTCATGGCAAAGCTCTTAACTTCTAACTCATTCACACTAGTACTCACAATTCTTCTGAGAACAAAAATTTATCCCATCTTGCACAAAGTATTTTTTAAATCATACAAGTCAGGCACATGACCCCCTAATGACTTTTGGGCACTGCCTGGAGTCTTCCAAAGTTGCCACTAAATTTCCACTTTTAATGTACTACACCAAAATATTAAATTAACCCATATTCATTTATTTTCCCAACTCTTTGTCCTGGAGATACCTTCCTAGGCTATAATTAGACAATACCTTCCTAGGAGAGTACAATTCTCTAAAATAATATTCCAAGAATCTATATGGTCTTCAACTTCTCCAGAGATTGCACCACTTTGTTTTAGATAGAAAGGTTTGTGTGTGTGTGTGTGTGTGTGTGTGTGTGTGTGTGTACATACTAGATAGATAGATAGATAGATAGACAGACAGACAGACAGACAGACAGACAGACAGACAGACAGACAGACAGACAGACAGACAGACAGACACTGTGTTTCCCCCAAAATAAGACAGGGTCTTATTTTCTTTTCATCCTCCAAAATAAGTGCTTGGGCTTATTTTCAGGGAGGTCTTATTATTTTTGAGCTGCAGGGGGTGGCACGCATTGTCACTTCATGGCTGCTGCTGCATTGCAATATTTTCAGGGAGGGCTTATTTTGGGTGGAAGGCTTATTTTAATGCATGCACTCAAAAGCATGCATTAGGGAGAAAATATATATATATATGGTCTCTAGAGGTCAACTTGATGGCACATAATCAATCAATTGTCATGACTAAATTAATAACAAAATATTGAATGAAATTCAAGGACAAAGACTCTTAATCAGTTTTTTAAAAAATACTTCTAATATGCTTCTTCCACCACACTACTTTCTTAGCACTGCTGGTTTGATAGTTGATAATCTCATCCACCCTGACTCAGTGACATGCGGTGAGGTTTATGGCTGGTGAGGCTGGTGACGTCATCAGGAAGGCGAGGAATGGGACCACGTGTGCTGGAGGCTCAGGCTGCCTCAGCCTCCAGCACACGTGATCCCATTCCCCGCCTTCCTGAGCGTGCTCCGCCGGCTCGTGCTCCGCAGTCCTCGAAAGCGACTGGGGAACGACGAGAACCTTCCTGCCTCTGCTGGACTTTGCGCGCTCCTCGCGACTGCATATTGCAGTCGCGAGGAGTGCGCGAAATCCAGCAGAGGCAGGAAGGTTCTCGTCGTTCCCCAGTCGCTTTCGTGCCTTCGTCATCCGGGAGCACTGACAACATTTCTGCCTCCGCCCTCCACAGCTCCCAGGCACGGCTGGATGGATGTAGCCACAGTGATGCCGAGGCGGTTCGGACGGACAAAAGAGCGAGCGAGGCAGCCTGATCCTCGGTTGCTCACCCGCCGGACTACCTCGGCGCCATTCTGGCTACCTCCGTCCGGGCACGCCTGGGAGCTGCGGAGGGCGGAGGCAGAAATGTTGTCAGTGCTCCCGGATGACGAAGGCATGAAAGCGACTGGGGAACGACGAGAACCTTCCTGCCTCTGCTGGATTTCGCGCCGGATGTATATAATATTATAATATTATAATATTATATATATATATATATATATATATATATATATATATATATATATATATATATATATGTGTGTGTGTGTGTGTGTGTGTGTGTGTGTGTGTGTGTGTGTGTGTGTGTGTGTTTGTGTTACAACCCCTGGTATGAACTAATATGGGAGGGAGCTCACTCCTCCCTCTTTCTGTCCTTTCGGCTCATCACAGAAAACCATCCAGGCTAGCTGATGAGAGCTAATTAGCTCGAAATGGATCTATACTAGTCTCCCTTTATTTTATCAGCACAAATACAACACACACACACACACACACACACACACACACACACACACACACACACACACACACACACACACACACACACACACATATATATATATATATATATATATATATATATATATATATATATATATATAATATTATATACTATTATTTTATGAAGAGAGGTGAGGCTCTGCCTCCCCTGACCGCACGTCCCTGCCCTGACTGGAGTCTTGTTCGTTGAGGTGTAGTGTGGTAGTTAGCAGATGACCTAGTATGTTCTTTAAACAGAGCATCTTTATAGATTGCTTCATTTTAATTGTTTCCTGTTTCCAATCACTCTGTTTTGAGGGTGGGAGAAATAAGCCACTCACCTGTTCTCCTTGAAAAGGCTGACAATTCTTCTGTGTAGAGCAAGAAGCATAATGGATAACAAGGGCAGTTTCACATTGCAACATTGAATGCAACTTCATTTTATAAATGGCATCTGGATTACCAGCTGTCCTAGTTTATATTAACTCCGCCATCACTCCATATTTATTTTGCTAGCCAGAGTGTTAAAAATATAAGTGAATTTCAAATGATTGTTACTGCTAGGGAAAGAATATTTTAACAATCATTGCCAAACGTAAAAGAGAAACAAACTGATGATAAATTACACACATAAAAATTTGAAGCAAACTGCTGACAATAGAACCACTTCAGCAATTTTTCGTGAAGCTTAAAAGCAGGCAGTGAGCAGAATTTTAGATGCAGGTGTTATCTTACCTAAATAACTATTGTACTATTACATTTCCAACATCCAGGACATTATTTCCTTACATCTCCTGTCAATTGAAATGTCATGAAGCAAAGCTAAAATTGTCAAAGAAAGTTTAAAAACTAGTTTGTTAATTCTGGCAACCTTAAAGTTTAACCTGGGGACTTAATTCCATGACCTCCTGCTTCTCCCTCATCTCCCTCCTCCTCCTCCTCCTCCTCCTCCTCCTCCTCCTCCTCCTCCTCCTCCTCCTCCTCCTCCTCCTCCTCCTCCTCTTCTTCTTTCTTCTGGAGTAAAAAGAAAACAGAGTTTAGCCATCTCTTATTTTATTGAAGTGATGGATTTTGTCAAGGAAACAAATGTTATGTTTTAGAGACGTTAGGTACAATGTCCCTTTCAAAAATTATTAAGAAAGATACTCTAGCAAGATGCTTAATTATTCCTAAGAGTAAGAGAAGCAAATGCCAATTTCCCCAGGTCTACTCAAGATATTTTGTTCCTTCCAGGAAAGGAGAAGTCATCTCTTTCTAGACAACAGGGAAATGCAAGAAGAAAAAAGAGATAGGAATTATTTAGAAGGAAAAGAAAGAAGTTTCACTGACAGTTTCACTTCTATTCAACTCAAATTTTGTTGCCAGGCACTAGCTTGGTATTGCGATGCCAAAAGAGAGATCTGTTTTGTCATCCAAGAAAACCAGCCATCATGGCCAAAGGATGTAAATAATAGAAGTTGTGGTCATATGGAGGGCAGTACATTACCAACTGCAAACATAAATATCTCCCTGAAAGAAATACCACCCCTCTAATTAAGTTGGGCTTACTATATAAATAGATACATAGTTGTGTATTACAGATAGATCTTGATGTATGACTAGTAACTTAGCAAACATTCAAAGTTACAACCGACCTGAAAAGAGGGACTTATGACCTGGATTCAAAGTTCAGATGGTTGGGCATAATTTTTGTTGTCCTTGTGTGTGCGTGTGTCCATGTGCGCGTGTGCGCATGTATGTGTGTGCGTGCATGCATGCATGTATGTATGTGTATGCGTGTGTATGCATGTGTATGTATGTATGTATGTATATGTATGTATTTGTTTTCGTAGATTTTCACAGGTACAGGTATGCAGATCTTGGCGTATTCAGGTCTTTTCCCATGTAAGATTGAGAGTATCTTGGCGACACGTCAATCTTATCAATCTTACAATCCACTTACTGAAACAAAGCCAGCACTCCACACACTTACACACCAAGATTTATAGAAAGATGGCAGCTCCAACCACGCTTTAAGCCGAAAACACCAGCCTGAAGATGATGAGTGAGACTTCGCCGAAACGTTGCCAACACAATCTCAATCTTACACGGGAAAAGATCCGAATACAACAAGACCAGCATACCTACACCCATGAAAACCTGAAAATATTGCAATGCAGCAGCAGCCATGAAGTGACAATGCGTGCCACCCCCTGCACCTCAAAAATAATAAGACCTCCCTGAAAATAAGCCCAAGCACTTATTTTGGAGGATGAATTTGGGGAAAACACTGTCTGTCTGTCTGTCTGTCTGTCTGTCTGTCTATCTATCATCTATCTATCTATCTATCTATCTATCTATCTATCTATCTATCTATCTATCTATCTATCTATCTATCTATCTCTGTAGCTGTAGCTGTAGCTATCTATCTATATCTGTATCTGTATCTGTATCTGTATCTATATCTATAGATAGATAGATAGATAGATAGATAGATAGATAGATAGATAGATAGATAGATAGATTCGTAGATTTTCACGGGTACAGGTATGCAGGTTTTGGTGTATTCGGGTCTTTTCCCGTGTAAGATTGAGAGTATCTTGGCGACGTTTCGATGAGGTTCCACTTGTCATCCTCAGGCTGTTGTCTTTGGCTTCGTGCCTGTGTGAGCAAAGTGTGATCAGAGCTGCCATCCCTCTATAAATACTGGTGGGGGGGGGTGTGGACTGCTGGCTTTGTTGCTGTAAGCAGATTGGTTGGCTGTATTGCAACATCTTGATTAGTTGATGGAGTTGATGTTTGCAGATTAGTCAGCTGTTTTGTAACGTTCTGTGTGGCTGAGGTACTGGCTGTGTGCCTATTGTTCTTTTGTGTTGTAACACAAAAGTTGGTTGTGTGGTAACCAACAAAAGTTGGTTGTGTGGTTGTATCATGAGTGGTAGATTGGTGCTGATTGGTGCTGGCTGTGTGTCTATTGTTGTTTCGTGTTGTAATGGCCTGGGTGGTGGGTGGTTTACACGGGAAAAGACCCGTATACAACAAGACCACATATGTGTGTGTGTGTGTGTGTGTTTGTGTTAATTGGAAGAATAGCTATCTTTGTTTTACTCCCTTTTCCTTTTTTTTTCTATTGTTGTCCTATTCAATTTAATAAATAAAAGGATGGGATATTTTTTTCTTTTTAAAAAAATGTTGTCACATTGATTACTTTTTGTTTCTCTGGCACTAAGCCTGTTTTGAAGGACAAGTTTCAAAGTTCTGTAGGAGGTCAGCAATTTCATATTTGAAATTGAATTTAAAAAACTGTCAGGTTAATGCCACCAGGACCCAGGGATCTGATACAACTTAGTCACCCCAAATATTCCATAATTTTATCTCTTGAAGCGTTTGCTGCTCCGGTTGCCTCCATCAAAAAGGCAAATATCTTCCCTGCATCGTCTGTAGAAAAAGGAGATGCACATATCTATTTAATTTATTTGCTAATTCCCCATCATTCTTCAGCATCTCTTTCATGTTTCTGACCAGTGGCCTAGACAATCTTCCCAGTTTTTTTGCTTTTAAATATATTTAAAATTCTTATTGCCAATTTCTTACCATCACCTACTGCTTTTTCTATTAAAGTTTGTCTTCTCCATATTAGGACATGATTTCTGTGTCTTGAAAGAAGACTATTTACATCTATTTACAATACTAGACAGACATTCTGGCCATTTCCTTGGATTTGTTTCCCATTTCTTATATTATGGAATATATTTTCATTGAGCGTCAATTAGGCACTATGGAAAGATTTGAAGATTTTAATGGAGAGTTCCATATTTCATCAGTTGCCTTATTCCTCATCAGCGTACCAACAGAAGAGAGTATTTGTAGCTCAAGGTTCGACTGTGGATCGTTGGTACTCTCTAAACTTGGCTGTTTCCTTGCAGTTTGCTTCATTATCCAACTAGTAATGCATGTTACTTACCTGGGTAAGGACTTCATGTCTCATGCTACATTCTACCTGGATGTATGTAAAATGTGCTATTGGTTCTACAACACTTAATCCACTCATTTGAATTTATAATTAAATGTAAGGCTGCCTCCCTTCTGATTGGTTGATTTCTAACTGTTCTTAGGCACATTTATATTATCTAGATATAAAGTTTCTTCCTTTTGAGTTGAACGTGAATGCATCAGAGGTGGTATTCAGCAGGTTCTGACCAGTTCTGGAGAACCGGTAGCGGAAATTTTGAGTAGTTCGAAGAACCAGTAAATGCCACCTCTGATTCGCCCTGCCCCCATCTATTTGTTGTCTCCCAAGTCTTCGCTGATCGAGAGGGAATGGGGATTTTGCAGTAACCTTCCCCTGCTACACCCACCAAGCCACGCCCACAGAACCATTGGTAAAATAATTTGAATCCCACCACTACCTTAGCATGATTTTTCAGGCTACTCATAATATAAGCCCTAGCCACAACCACAGAACCGGTAGTAAAAAAATTTGAAGCCCACCACTGGAATACATCTTGTCTGTGGACAATTCCACACCCTGGTCAAAGATAAAAGGCATCCCTGCCTTTTTCTAAGCTATCTTCAGAAATTCCGATCTGGATTGCAATGCATTGGCAAAGGGACCAGGCTTGGGCTCCTTCTTGACTAGGGCCACAAAACCTGATTGATGGTTCCCCTACACCTTTCCTCTTTTCTCTGTGCAAGGAAAGCCAGTTTTATCAGCAGGTCCCTGCATAGACAAAGCTTTGCCTATATTTTTGTTTTAGGAATTGCTCTTTTCTCCTAAGCCTGCAGCCTTTTTCCTTTGCTTTCCCCAGTGTTTGCACACATGGATGCCTTGATGCACACACACACCTGCACACACACTTCCCACATTATCTTGTAAGAAGTTAGCACCCACCCCTCTCCTAGAAAAATGAAATATTCTAGGAAATATTAAAAAGGCAGAATATTATATTTCCCTGGATGAGAAATGGAGAAACACGTTTTTAGGCAGGAACAGACCAGTGGTGGGTTTCAATTTTTTTTAGAACCTCTTCTGTAGGTGTGGCTGCTTTGTGGGAGTGGCTTGCCAGCCATGTGACTGGGTCGGAGTGGCTTGCTGGCCATGTGACCGGGTGGGAGGAGTTGGCAGACATGTGACTGGGTGGGCATGGCCCAACTTGTAAAATGTGGTGGAACTCATTTAACAACGCTCTTGCTTAGCAACCAAAATGTTGGCTCAGGAACTCTGGCATTTGAAGTATGCAAGTCTTAAAGCTGTCAAGTTACAAGACCCTGGCACCGCTAACCCTTTAGAAAAAGAACCCCAGGGGTGTTCAAACTTGACAGCTTTAAGACTTATGGACTTCAACTCCCAGAATTCCTCCACCAGTCACATTGGCTCAGGAACTCTGGCATTGAAGTGTGCAAGTCTTAAAGCTGTCAAGTTACAAGACCTTTGCACCCCTAACCCTTAAGAAAAATACACCAGGGGTGTTCAAACTTAACAGCTTTAAGACTTGTGGACTTCAACTCCCAGAATTCCTCTTTTCGCTCTTCATCTTGATGATGTGTGGACGGGCGGGGAAGGGAACTGGAACCGGTTCTAAACAGCATTGTAGATTTGTGGAACCTCTTCTATAGAAGAGGTTAGAACTGGCAGGAACCCACCCCTGAAACAGACTCACTCTTAATATCCCATACCCTCCTCAATAGCCCACAGCAGATGTCCACACTTAAGAGATAAAGAGATAGTTAGGTCTATTCATAGGCAAATGCCCTCACCCAAGATCCAACAAAGGTAGGATTAGCCCTCTACCCATCTCACCACATGGCACCTAGGAAGATTATGTCACTGAGCAAGGTTCAACCAAGCCTGGGACACAGGACAGCCTACAGAGTTGCCCCTTCATGGGCCCTATGGAATCTGACAACCAAGCTCAAATTCAAAAGCCCAGAGAGGGTATAAAACTCAGGCACTCTCAGCATCTCTTCCCTTTTTTTTCTTCACCCAACATCTTCAAAGCATGTGATCCTATCCCACTATTAAAACCATCTTTCCAAACAGCCACCATGTTTCCAGTGTCTTTCTCCCCACTTGGAACTGAACCCAGAAGGACATTTCTTCCAACAATTTTCTTTTGATCTCCTCTTCCTCCTCCTGCTCCTCTTTTCTTCTTCTTTTCTTCTTCTTTTCTGATTCTCTTCTTTCTGATTCCCTTCTGATTCTCTTCTTTTCTTCTTCTCCTCCTCTTCTTCTCCTTTTTTCCTTCTCTTCTTCTTTCCTGCTTCTCTTTTCCTCTCCTCTTCTTCTCTTCTCTTCTCCTTTTCCTCCCTTCCTCTTCTATTCCTCCTCCACCTCCACCTCCTCCTCCACCTCCTCCTCCCCTTTTCTGCTTTTGGTAATGTTGCAAGTCCAATGCTGTAATAATCAAAGCAACTGGCCACTTTCTTCCTATGCTCCTGTGTAGATGTTTGGGCATTTGGTCTGCTGCTTTGTTTCTTTGAAGGGAAGAATTTCATAGAAACAAAGTAGCAAGGCTTCTACACTGCACCTTAAAAGATGTTTTTTTAAAAAAAAAAAAAAGTAAAGGAAAATCTTTCCAAGGGTTGGGGAAAGCAAGGAAACCACATCCAATCAGCAGCCAAGGATTAAATGGCTATATTGGGTAGTAACCAAATGCTGGAGAAGAGGAGTCTCTGTAGTTTATCAGAATTTGGGGCTGGTATTAAATTGGGATAAGCACTGGGAACCATCTGCTTTGAAGGACAGTTTGAATTGAATGTGTATATGTGGGAGGTTTGCAATGGGCAGAGACTGGAGTTTCTGCATCAGAATGCAATGAGTTATATGGGCCTGGCAGAAATTGCAAATCTGCCTCATAGAATGGTATCTGAAGTCCCCTATTGCATACTTCTCTGGTTTCTTTTATCTCAAGCATCTCTTTTAACTCTTAATTAGGTGGATGATAACTCTCAGTCCAAGTAATATTTAACCAGTTATAATGACTGCATCCTACTGCAAACAAACATTCTAACTCCCACATCTTGGCTAGAGAATTTTAGCATTATCAAAAGCAACATCCTTTTTCAAATGTTGTAGGTGTGCGCCGTTTCATAATTAGTCTCCTTTTTGGCTCCTGATTGTCACATCCATTCATAAACTTGTTCCACCACTGGCCTTCCTTACAGTTCTCCTATCACTACAGAAATGTGTGTGTGTGTGTGTGTGTGTGTGTGTGTGTGTGTGTGTGTGTAAAGGAAATGCAGCCACACAGCCAATCAATCCACTTACTGAAACAACGCCAGAACTCCACACACCCCCACCAGGATTTATAGAAAGATGGGCAGCTCCGACCACGCCTTTAAGCTGAAAACTCCAGCCTGAAGATGGTGAGTGAGACCTCGCCGAAACATTGCCAAGACAATCTCAATCTTACATGGAAAAAGACCTGAATACAACAAGACCAGCATAGCTACACCCGTGAAAATCTATGAAAACAAATATCTTACCTCCACAGGGAAGAAACCTTCTGCTCACCAGGACCTACAAGCAACTTGAAGTCCGAAGAGCCACCATCTTATATGACCTCACATTCCTACTCAACTGCTGAGACAAAATCCTGATCCCCACATGCTTCCAATTAAAATTCCATTCTAAAACCTCAGCCACCGAAAGATCCTGAAAAGAACTGAATTAGCCCTAATTAGAAATGAACTCCACAGGAAAAGATTCCTACTAGACCAAACCAACCGGGACCTACTCACTCTTCACCTCAAACTCAGCAACAAAATCCACCCAGCACTCTGGGACAAATCCAAACAACTAGCCCTATGGAGAGCCGAAACAGAAACCTCCTACAAGACAGACACATGCACCAACAAACTCCACAGACTAGAAAAACAACAGAAGCCCAACCACCCTCCACAGCAACTCATGAAACAAGCAGTACACAGCATATCAGACAGAACCCTCACCACAGCTGAAACCAATGTCCTTTCCAGAGGTTCAACATTGCAGTCGCCCCTAAACGCATCCCCACTGAAGACATTGTATGCGGAGTTGAAGCTACCCTCACCAAAATCAACCCATATGAAGCCAATAAAATCAGACTTGAAGTCACCAAGTCCTTTGATCCAGCAATCCACCCAGAAGCAACTTACAGCAAGAGGAACAAGAAGCACTCACCAACTTGATTCGACCTCCAGTCCCTGCAGGCGACGGACGTTTCGTCTGCTGCTTGTCTTCTTGGTGGGCTCCGTTCAGGAGCCCAGGGGGCCTTGGAGGGGTCCCCTGCTGTAGGGCGGCTTGTTGGAACCCCCCAGACTCAGTGGCAGCCGGTGGAGGGTTTTCCAGCTTCGCCCCAGGAGCCAGGGAGCAGAAGGGGGGAGCATGCTTGCCCCTTCGCCGAATGGGCTCTGGAGGAAATAAGTTAATCAAAGGAAGCGTGGCTGAAATGTTGGTTGTGGAGGATCCTTCCTAATCTCTTCAACTATCGGTAACGGATAAGGAGCAGGCTATCGTAAGTTTCTGTTCAATCTATTTAAAACCGAAGATTAGAGGGAGGAGTTTTTTTTCTAACCCCCCCCTCCTCGGACAAAGCGGCATTCAAACTCTCTCTCTCCACTTTGGAATGGAGAGAGAACAAAGGCTGACTTGCCACTCGAATTAACTATGTGAGAAAGACTGAAATCACAGTTGCAAGAGTGCTTGCTGAGCTGTTTTTAAAAATCAAAACTTTTGCTCTTCTCCCTGCGAAAAGGAGGTGTCAAGATGGCTCCCCTCCATTCCCGTTTTTGTACTTATAAATGAAGTCTGCCTTTTGAAACCACACTGGGAAAAAATGATAATTTCTGGCATCTTTTAATACCTCCCTTGAGGGTGCTCTGGTTCTCTTCTGCCTCGTGGACTTTCTGGATTTGATTATTTGGTTTTTCCCTTCCTGGTGTACCTCTGTGTCTTGGAACAGTGAAGGAGAATTAACTTTTTACTTTCGGATTTGCCTGCTACCTTGGACCAGCCCGGCTGCGTGCTCCAGTGACACCATTTTCTTTGTAAAAGACTTACCATCTCTGAACTTAGACAATGGGACCTAAGAAACCACCAACGGACAAGTCACTTTCGGCTCCTGCCTCAGCGACTTCCAATCCCAAGTACCCAGCAGCCGAAAATTACTTCATTGCTACAAAAAGAAGCGCTGAAGAGAGCTCAAAAGAATTATCTGTCAACCAAATGTTTCAGGAAATTATGAGAGGTCAAAATAAACTGAGGAAGGAAGTGGCAGACCTGAAAGATGAACTCAGAGGGGTACAACATAACACAACAGAAAATAAACAGAGAATTGCGGTGCTGGAGGAGGGCACAGCTGGGATGGAGGAAAAGGTTAAGGAGGTCCGAATGGGAAATTTAGAACTGGAAAATTTTATGGCCAAAATAGAATTTGAAAGAATGTCTTTTTTTCTCAGGTTCCAGAACCTACCAGAGACAGAAAATGAAGATCTTAAAGATATTATGAGCACAATTTTTGCAGAATACCTTAAGAGAAACAAAGAGCAGATGTGGTGGGATATGGAACTGGTCTATATAATTAATTCAGCATATGCCAGAACCCATAATGTTCCAAGTTAAATTCCCCAGGAGGACTACGAGAGATGAGGTGCTAAAGGCCTAAAGGGTGGGACCTCTAAAATACCAAGATAAAGAAATTACCATTCTAAAGCAAATTCCGAAAAAGATTAGAGAAAAAAGGAGGAAGTATTCTTCCTTATCAAAGAAACTATACAATAGAGGAATTTGGTTTAGATGGTTATTGCCAGAAGGAATGCTGATTTTCTGGGAGGGAGCCGAATTAGAATTAAGACAGTGGATGAGGTAGAGGCCTTTATTAAAAAACATTTTTCTCTCCCAGAGGACGAAGATAGCGGAGGTGGGGAAAAAGGCAGCAATGTACAAGACACGGGGAAGGGGGGGCATGGCTCCACCTGGGGGCAGGGAGGAGGGAGCAATATCGAAAAGGCTCAGGTCACAAAAATAAATATATCTGAAATTTTATTGTAATTGTTGATATATTAGAAAGTGACAAAGAAAGAGATGATTGAACACATGGCTGATATAAAGTAAGAATTCTGTTTATGCTATCCTTTATATGTTATTTTTAAAATTGTAGAAGCGTGAGATTTGGGGGGATTTCTACTACTAACATGGGAGCTACCAAAATTTTCTATGTACCTTATTACCTTTTCCCCTTAAATGTTTTAAAACCAATAAAAAAAATTTACAAAAAAAAGAAGAAGCACTCACCAACCTGAGGAAAGACAACAACATAATCATTCTCCCAGCAGACAAAGGTAACGCCACAGTGGTGATGGACACATGTGACTACCAAGCCAAACTATCCAACCTACTCCAAGACCCTGCTTACAAACCTCTAAACACAGACCCCACCACCTACCTGGAAAAAACCACCAAATCCAAAATAAAAGCCTCTACCATCAGTGAAGAGATCCAGCAAAGAATCATCCCCAGAGAGAAATTTGCCAGATGCCCCAAACTCTATGGCCTCCCCAAGATACACAAAGAAGGAACACCACTCAGACCCATAGTAAGCTCCATAGGCTCACCTCTACAGAATCTTGCCAAATTCCTCGCCAAACAACTCCAACCCTACGCAGAATCCATCACCTCACACGTACAAAACTCACTCCACTTCATAGAAACAAGAAAGAAACCAAACCTACAACCCAGCGTCCTACTCGTGACCTTCAATGTCATATCCCTCTTCACCTAAGTGCCTATAAAATAAGCATTGACAGCTATCCAGAACAAACACAACCCCCCCCCCAAACACATCCTGGACCTGACCAACCACTGCCTAACCAACACATACTTCATCCATAATGGACAAAGATACAAACAGATAGAAGGAGCACCTATGGGATCACCCCTCTTACCTGTCATCGCAAACTTATACATGGAACATTTTGAAACTAACACCTTAGATAAATCTGAACACAAACCCCCTCTGGCTTAGATATGTTGATGACATATGTGATTTTGTGATTTGGCCACACAGGAAAGAAAAACTGGACAACTTCCGCACACATCTCAACAGCCTACACCCCAAAATACAATTCACTATGGCAATAGAAGCAAACAACCAACTTCCCTTTCTGGATGTCCTAATCTACAAAAAACCCAATGGTTCCCTAGAACACACCATCTACTGGGAAAAAAAACACACCAACCGCTACTTAAACACACAATCCCATCACCACCCTGCATAGATCAACTCTGTAGCCAAGACCCTCATCTCCAGAACCAAATGCCTAGCTGACAAAGACCACCTGAAAACTAAATGACACACTCTCACAAACGTATTAATCTCCAATGGATTCCAAAGAAAAACAATTATCAACCTAATCCAAAGGGAGACTCCCCCCAAAAACCGAGTCACAGAACAGGACAATGGCATCGCCCTCCTCCCTTACATCAAAGGCACCACAGATAAAATCAGCAAAGTTCTCCACTCCCCCCCACCAAGATTTATAGAAAGACGGCAGCTCCGACCACACTTTAAGCCGAAAACTCCAGCCTGAAGATGGCAAGTGAGACCTCGCCAAAACGTTGCCAAGACAATCTCAATCTTACACGGGAAAAGACCCGAATACAACAAGACCAGCATATATAAGCTCCAACTATGCTTTAAGCTGAAAACACCAGCCTGAAGATGGCGAGTGAGACCTCGCCGATATATCTGCTTAAAGCAACAGGACATGAAATTGATTTTGAAGGAACCAAATTAATCTCCAAAACTGAACACTTGAACAAGAGAATAATTATGGAAGCCATCGAAATAGAGAATCCCCCACAACATGAATAATCGTGATGGTACCTCCCACCTACCAGACACCTGGAAACTAGCCCTAGTCAACAAACGAGTCCCAAACTGACACCGGACCCAAACAACAGAGGATACCACCACCAATCACCCTCACTAGACTCAAACCCAAACCCATCCCATAGACGAAATGCAACCACCATCCAGAAGCCAAACCATGGCGGCATCACCAACTGCTGCACCCCCCTCCGACCCCCACACAAAGCAAACTGACACATGCCATGGACACATGGTCAGACCGCAAACTCTGTTCCTGTGAAATAAATATATTGTGATTGGTTGTCAAACTCCCATGGGCCCATGCAGGGGTAACTTTGTGGGTTGTCTTGAGTTCTAGGCTTGGTTGAATCTTATTGGATGATGTAATCTTCCCATGTGCCATGTGGTGAGATGGGTAGAAGGCTAATCGTATTATATCCTGAGGGTGAAGGTCTTTTGTGTTGCAGATAAGCTGGCCCAGTCTTTTGTCTTGTAGATAGGATAGCCCAGTCTTTCTGGGGCTATTAAGAAAGGTGGGGGCTGCTTTCCAAGAGCATGTACACTGGAACCTCTGGTCACAACTGTAATCCATTCCAGGACTTAGGCCATAACCCGATTTCGTTATGTCCGGAAGCAAAACTAACTGCGCATGCAAAAAAAAATGGTGCAGAAGGGGAAATTGCCACAGCAGGGAAATTTCTGTGTTTGATTGCAGCTGTGTATGATTTCCACCCGAGGATGTGACCAGAGTGAAACATTTAGCAGATGTTTTGCTCAGCACTCAATTTGGTCGTGGTCAGAAGTGTTTGTGACCAGAGATTCTACCGTATTTCCTTTTCTCATCCAGGGAGGTATAATATGCTGCTTTTTTAAAATATTACCCTGAATATTTCATTTTTCTAGAAGAAGGGTGGGTGCTAATTTTCTACATTGTCTTTCTTCTGTTGCCTCAGTTCTGGGTTATTGCAGGTCGCTTGAATTTTTCCAAAGTAATGGGTGACAAAGCCTTTGTACACTAAAAATAGGTATGGCCAACTTACAATTCTGTGCAAATTCAGTTAGTACTGCCAATTATGAGAATGTTGGGAATTGAGGTTTAGTAATATCCACCCCTATTTTAGAATCTCACGTCACCCTTGACTTACTTTTCTAAGCCATCTGTAAAATAACAATTCAGACTTTTGTAAAGAGTGATATATTCTCCCATAGCAACCTGTTGGCAATGAAATTAATGGGAAGAAATAGGTGGAAGGGAAAGGATAGAGATAATCTTATGTACAATTGTCTCATATTCCACCTACAAATGGTTTCAGAAGTACTTATGACCAATGCAGTGGTGGATTCCTACCGGTTCACACGGGTTCGGTAGAACGGTAGTGGAAATGGCAACTGGGTCGCCGAACCGGTAGGGACGGTATGCTCGCCACACCCCTGAACCGGTTCCTCGGTCGCCGCAACATCTTTTTAAACATTTTTAATGTTCTGCGCATGTACAGACCTATTTACAGGCCCCTGCACATGCGTACGCACCCCAAATCAGCAGTGATGCCAGCAGAAATCCACCCCTGGACCAATGTGATGACTTCGATAACTCATTTATGAGGAAAATTGGCCTTTGGCAGAAAAAGAATTTTACTAGCATTGTTCTAAGTTGGTGGCCAGAATTGCATAAAGTGGGATACACTTTGTCCAAAGATTCAGAACCCTGCTTAAGTATAAAATTCAACCACTGGCTTTCAGTCAGCCATCTCTTGTCTAGTCACTGGCACACAAGTGACTGAAAAGATAAATAGAGCTTGACAAGGCATGTCAATGGAATGCAATGGAGCAGAACAGGGGACAGCTAGAAACAGTCTTACTGGTACAGGTAACCCCTGTTCCCTTAGCAAATGCTTGAAGTTAAGCAATAAGCGCCCCCTAGTGTTTACGAACAAGTCCCAAAACTACAAATCTTGCAGCACCACAGTAGTTGTTTGCCCATACGGACAACCGCAGAGCCTCTGCAACATTTGTCCTGCACATTACCAGCCAAAATGAAGGTTCAGAGGGGCGAATTTGCCCCTCTAATGGTCCATTCAGGCCTTTGCAGGTTGGAGTGATGGAAGCTGGAACGCAGGCTGGAGTGTGCTGGAGCGATGCTTCAAAGGCTGGAGTGACGGCTGAAGCAATGGAAGGGCAGATCCTCCGGAGGCCTCACCCAGCACATTGTAAGCCAAAATGGAGTGACATAGGGGTGAATCCACCAAGATTAAGAAACACTGGTCTAGATTCTCTATTTGGACAAGTCATCGGACCAAGCACTGGCTATTTTAGGGGACTTGATTTGCTCATTAGCAGAGACTTCTAAAAATTGAGGTCTTATTTCTTTTCTTTAAAAAAAAAAGCACTTTCTTGCATACTGGCACCAAACGTTCACAACCTCCCCTTGTGCAATTTCAAATCCATGTTGCCCAGCATGTGCTTATTATGATGAACAATTGGCTTAACTGGCCATTCTGCTTTCCCAATTCAAAAA
The DNA here is from genome assembly GCF_964273705.1 of Natrix helvetica. Taxonomy (NCBI): domain Eukaryota; kingdom Metazoa; phylum Chordata; class Lepidosauria; order Squamata; family Natricidae; genus Natrix; species Natrix helvetica. Next base: position 24,907,975 of record NC_138552.1, on the reverse strand, counting down.
CCCACGTATTTTGCTGCACAGCAGTTGGATCACTGCTGTGAATAATTGCAATGCTTCACCATATGTACAATCGGCTTTATTTTACATCAGCTGGTGTATCATGCCACTACTTTTTCACTCTTCTCTCTCTTATGGGATTGAAGAACCTACTCTGAAAGTGTTCCAAAGGTGCTTTTTTTTTTTCAAGAGGCAACTAGACTTCTGGTTTTTCCTTGAAGATGTTTCGCTTCTCATCCAAGAAGCTTCTTCAGCTCTGACTGGATGGTGGGGAATGGATACAACACCATCTATCTCCAATCTCCAACACAATCCTTTCAACAGTTCCAAGAAGGCGCCACACCCATTTACACCACTCAGGTGACCCTGATGACAAAGAAAAACCTCCTGGTGACCTTAAGGACCCACTACAAGAATGCAAATGTCCAGCTGTCTCCAAGGAGTATAAACCCTTCCATTCCCTGCCATCCAGTCAGAGTTGAAGAAGCTCCTTGGATGAGAAGTGAAACATCTTCAAAGAAAAACCAGAAAGTCCAGTTGCATCTTGGGGGGGGGGGGGGAAGCACTTTTGGGAGAACCATGACATGGATGACTGAGAATCTCCATAGACATTTACTCTGAAAATGGCAGGTTTTTTTAGGGCACTGATGATCTGAAACAGTGAACATACAGTTTAGGAAGACAGGTGCTTGTCACATTTATAGTCCTTTGGCTGAGGCCAGGCAGGACAATATACATTAAAATACTACTTTGTCAAGTTGATGTAAAGGTGACAGCTGCCTGTCCAGTATGGATAAGTTTATAGGAAGCGTCACAGATTGTCTCCCTGCTTCAGGAAGTGGGAATGGCAGTTTTATTTTGGAGCGAGTTGCTACCTGCAATGAAATGGCCCTTTCCCTATTATCATTTAGCATACCATTACAAACTGTGCTTTTTCACTTGGCTTTTGGAAGAGATAACTTCACACGTGACTGGCAGCAATACAAAAGATCCCTTGATTATTTACCAGCATTATATTGGTTATGTTTTAATGTTGATTTAGATATTCAAATAGAAATACCCGAAATATACTAAACCAACTTCTGTCCACTTAGGAATTCACTGAAACACACAATTTGACTAAGAGCGCCTGAAATTTTACCTCACCTTAAAACTGATCAGCTAGTGACTGAAATTGTGACCCCCCCCCCCTTTATGGTCACATGACTGCATTTTGAGCAATTGCCCCACATTGATAGTCATTTGCAATGTCTTGTGGTTATGTGACCATGATTTATGATTTTTTTTTGGCAGAAACTGGTGTTTAAAACCCAGCCCATAGCAATCAAAGGTTTCACTTTACAACCACTGCATCAACTTAATGCCGCAGCACAAAAAGGGTAATAAAATCAGGTTGGTTACTTATGACCCACTTTATAATAATCACAGCTTCCACCTGTAATTGCCAGGCTAAGTTACAGTCATAAGTCACAGACTACATGTATATGCATTTGCACTGTGAAGACAAATGTTAGCAGAAATACGCTGACAAGGTTTGTATAGTTGTTTTAATGAAATATTGTTGAATAAGTTAGGACAACCTTGTTTATACATGGGTCCATATATCACATTAACCATAGTTTATGATATATAAGGCAAATGGCCTGAGTTTATCCCATGCACTAAATAAAGCATATGTTGCGATTTAGTGAAGTGTGATGATCCAGCAATATTAATTGTTATCAATGCTAATATTGATAGAGCAACATAGACAGACAGACAAATGAACAATCAGGTAAAATATTGCAAAATATGTTCACCTGACTTTATAAGCTTCTGCTTAGGGCAAACAATGTTTCTCTAATGAGACAAATTGTCTCTATGTAGCAGCTTCATCTGACTTATATAAAAATAATTCTGGGTGCTTATTGGTGAATCACTCTCTGCCTTTTTTTTTTTTTTTGTAGAATCATGACACTGTTGAGATATGAACCTCTCTACTCCAACATAACAGGGGAAATGTTGTTTTCATGAGCTGAATCAGAAAAGCTATGCAGTTGGCAGAAAGATAATGACTGGGAACCTACTTGATTTCCAGTGATTTTTGACGCACAGGCTGCCAGTTTAAGAATCTGACCTTTCCAGGCAAATTTTTATAGCCTCCAATACATATGCAAAAGGGGTGGAGTGGGGATTCAAAAGCATCTGTTCAAACACCCATCTATTTCGCGATACTGAAAATGGAACAGAAGCCTCCCATATAATCTATCAGAAGAGCAGAGAATTCACTGAAAAATAAAATGATTCATTATCGAATGCATTATTGTGCAGATTTATGGGACGCCAGCAGCAGCATTACCATATGTGGGGTTGTAATTTTGGTGGATCCCAAAACGTGGAAATAGGAAAAAGGACAGGAATTAAGCAGTGGCCTTATAAACAAAACATTTGTGTTGCAATCTATAAATTCAAACCAGAAGGGCGTATGATACAGATTCAAAGCAGGCCAGCAGTTTTGGCTCTAGCACTGTAGGAAGTTAGCACCCACCCCTCTCCTAGAAAAACGAAATATTTTAGGAAATATTAAAAGGACAGAATATTTCCACTAAAAGGGAGGCAGAAATTCAGCCCACACCATCCTCAATAGCTCACAACAGATGTCCCACACTTTAAGAGATACAGAGATAGTTATTCATAGGCAAATGCCCTCACCGAACATACAACAAAGGTAGGATTAGCCTTCTACCCATGTGGTGAGACAAGGCACCTGGGAAGATTACATCAGCCAGCAAGGCTCAACCAAGCTTGGGACTCAGGACAGCCTACAGCAGGCATGTCCAAAGTGCGGCCCGGGGGCCAAATGCGGCCCTTTTTCAAATTGCAAGCGGCTCGCAGCCTCTTCTCCCCACCGGAGTTATTTGTTTAGTCTTTCATAAAATACCGTATTTTTCAGAGTATAAAGATGCATCTTTTTCCCTTCAAAAAAGAGGCTAAAAATCTGGGTGCATCTTATACACTGAATACATCATTTTTTGCCTCCCAAAACTCTGCCCCCTTCACCAAAATGGCTGCGCATAGCCTTTAGGAGGTTTTCAGAGTGCTCCTGGGGGCTGTGGAGGGCATAAATGAGCAAAAAACGGGCCATTTTTTGCTCAACTTTGCCCCCCCTAGCCCCGAGGAGCATTCTAGAAGCCTTTAACTTTTAACTTTTTAACTTTTATTTGATTTCTAGACTGCCCCTCTCCCAGAAGAGACTCAGGGCGGTGTACAGACATATTAAAAAACAGTAAATATACATAATATAAATATAAAATAAATATAGATGTGGCTGGAGGAGGTAGCAATAGTTTACTGTACAATAGTTAAAGTTAGATTTAAAATTTTAAAAATTTAAAAATACATTAAAAAACACCCCTAAAAACTATCCCAGAGTAAAATATTTGCCAGGAGGTATAAATGGGACTATAAATGGGCCAGGCCAGCTAATTGGAACAGGTGAGTCTTAAGTTTTTGTCGGAAGGAGCGGAGGTCGGTAGTGTTAGATCTGGGCAACGAGAGACAGACTGCGGACACGAAGTGACTTAACAGCTCTTTATTAGTAATAGTAGTGATCCAGCTTGCTCTGGCCCGTTATCGGATACTACAAGATCTGGTAGACCATGGGTGGCGAAGAGCCGCCGAAGAACCTTTATGACTGCCTCTGCCGTGGTTGACGTCATTAGGACCACATCTAGCCATTTAGAATAAGCATCTACAACTATGAGGAATGTTTGACCATGGAATGGCCCTGCGAAATCAATGTGTATACGTGACCAGGGTGCCTTGGGTTTCTCCCATTCTGTGGCGGGCGCTTCCGGGGGTGCTGGTCTCGACTCCTGGCATGGGTCGCAAGTGACCACCCACTCCTCTATTTCTTTGTCGCAGGTCAATACCAGCGGTAGGGTCTGACTGTATTGAACCAGCAGTGAGTCAGCGGTGAGCAGGCGCTTTACCCCGGCGAAAGCTGCAGCTTCGGCTCGTCCCCATCTCCATGGTGCGTTCCTCTGGAGTAGACGGTTTAGTGGCTCAGCAACGGTCGCCTTCTGTCTCAGAAAAACGCTGTAGAAATTAAGTAATCCGAGGAAGGCCTGCAACTCGGTCTGATTTCGTGGTGTGGGGGCGTCCTGGATCGCCTTAATTTTCTTTGAAGTGGGGTGTATTCCCTGACCATCTATTCTATAACCCAGGAATTCTACGCTAGGCGCGTTAATTTGGCATTTTTCTTTTTTAAGGCGGAGACCCTTTTCTCTGATTCTGGCCAAAACAGTTCTGACTCTTTTGTTTAATTGCTCCTCATTTGCAGTGGACACCAAGATGTCGTCAAAATAGGGGACGACTCCTGGTATCCCTTGCAACAGTCGTTCCATGACGCTCTGGAACAATCCTGGGGCAATGCTTACGCCAAATTGTAGCCGGTTGCATTTGAATGCTCCTCTATGCGTCACTATAGTTTGGGCCTCCGCTGTGGCGCTATCAACTGGCAGTTGCTGGTAAGCTTGTGCCATGTCTAACTTTGCAAATATCTTTCCTGGTCCCAACGAGTGCAATAAGTGCTGTACTACTGGCACAGGATATGCGCTCTGTTGTAGCGCGACATTAATTGTGCACTTATAGTCCGCGCAGATGCGGACTGATCCGTCTGGCTTGACTGGGGTCACGATGGGCGTTTCCCAGCGCGCGTGATCTACCGGCTCAAGGATTCCTTGCTCCACTAACTTATCTATCTCTTTGTCTATTTTAGGGCGGAGTGCAAAAGGCACTCGTCTCGGTTTAAGTCGGATTGGCGCCACTTTAGGGTCTAAATTGAATGATATTGGTTTACCCACATACTTACCAAGACCGGGGCTGAACACATCCTCGAATTCCTTAAAAATCTGTTCAGTGCTGCTGTTTCTTACGGCGTTGATCCCGGTGACTTCTAACCCCAGGGCTTCAAACCAATCAAGCCCCAGAAGGTTCTGCAATGGCGCGCTGGCGATGGTCACGGGCAGCTGGGCTTCGATGTCCTTGAAACGGATGTGGAATGTGCCTTGGCCCACGATGGGGACTTGGTTCCCCTGGTAGTCTCGTAGCAGGACGTCTGGGGCGTGTAGTTGGCTCTTTCTGAGGCTAGGGATAGCCTGTTTCATGGATGCCCATGAAATGATCGTCAGGGTTGATCCTGTGTCAACTTCTAGCTCGCAGGGTGAGCCCTCCAAGAGGACTGTGACTTTCAGCCTTTTGGGCCGCTTAGGGCGGACCTGATGTATCGTGGTGAGATACGTTCGCAACTCCTCTCTCTGGGTCAACTCTATCTCATCGTCAACATCCTGAAAATACTCTTGTTGAGCGTCTTGATAGAACGCTCTTTCAGCTCTCTGTGTGTATTCTCTCTGGGGATACGCTCGCTCACTTCCTTGTGAGTAATCTCTCTGGGAATACGCTCGTTCAGCTCTTTGGAAATTTTCTCTCTGGGTAAACACTTGTGGATTTCTCTCTGGGCGCCCTTTTTGATTTCGCCAAGCCCCTGGGTTGGGCTTCTGTTGGCGGTACATGGGTGGCTGCCGTGAGGCAGGGACTCCGCTCCGGCACACTCGTGCGATGTGCCCAAGTTTGTTGCAGTGCGAACAAACAACGTTCCTGAACCTGCAAGTAGACCTGGGGTGATTCCCTCCGCAGCTTGCGCAGGGCGGCAAACAGGATCCGGGTCTCCCCCCAGGCCTCAAGTGACTGCTCTGCATCAGGTGACTGTCCTCGAACTCAGGATTTTCGTAGTCGGGGCTTGTGTCCTCGTAGTGAACTCTGGTTTGTCTCGGTGCTGGCTGGCTTACCCTGGCCCCTCGTTGTATGGTCACCGATGATTTCTCCGCTGATTCTGACGCTCTTGCTTCGTTTAACGCTGATTGTAGGGTTAAATTCGGGTTTGCCAACAGCTTCTTTTGCACAGAAATGTCTCTTATTCCACAGATGAGCTGGTCTAAGATGTGCTCTTCCAAATCCCTGTATTCACAGTGGGCTGCTGCTTTTCGTAGGGCTGCAACATATTGATTAATGGATTCTCCCGCCCTCTGAGTCCTCATGTTGAATTCCTTTCGGCAGACATGGCGGGAAGGTTTTGGCGCGTAATGCGTTTGCAGAGCCTGTTGCAGCGTCGCCCATGAAACTGCTTGTATTGGAGTAGGTGCGGTGAGGTCTCTGGCCGTATTGAAGACTTCTTTTCCGCAGTAGCCGAGGAAGATGTTTTTCTTCCTTGCATCGGTGATCCCCATGTACTCGTTTGCTTCGAGAAAACACTCAAAGCGAATCATGAAGGCTTCCCATTCGTCGTTTGCTGGGTCGAAAGGAGCGGGGGGAGCGTGCATCGCCATCTTCTCGGTTTGAATTTGCCGCGCTGCGGTGATCTGAGATGGCTGCCGGAATTACTGCCGAATTCCTGGGCTGGATCAAATCCGGAGATTCTTGAAGTAGCGTTCTTCGTCCTATCTGTCACTCGATCCCACCCTCGTCGCCAATGTTAGATCTGGGCAACGAGAGACAGACTGCGGACACGAAGTGACTTAACAGCTCTTTATTAGTAATAGTAGTGATCCAGCTTGCTCTGTGGTCGGAGGGTTCCCCTTTTATAGGGATTGGGCATGCCCCTTGACCAATCAGAGGAATACCTGTTTCCCGCTGTAGGAGCGGACCAGAGGGAAGACTTATTCCGATATATGTTAATATCTAACAGGTAGTAGTTCTGATATCGGGGGGGAGGTCATTCCAGAGGGTTGGGCCCATCACAGAGAAGGCTCTACTCCTAGGCGCCGCCCATTGGCATTGCTTGGTGGACGGCACCCGGAGGAGTCCCTCCCTGTGAGAGCAAATTGGTCGCAGGGATGTATGCGGTAGGATGCGATCCCGCAGGTAACTAGGTCAATAGCCTCTTAAAGGCTATTCATGCCCTTTAAAAAAAAGGCCCATTTTCGTGAAAAATGGGCCATTTTGGGGAGAGTGCAAAAACTTTTTTTTTAATTTGCCTATTCAAAATCTTGGTGCGTCTTATACTCCGAAAAATACGGTAGTTAATTCGCATTTAATGTTAAGGGTTCAAAGAATGTCAGGCTGAATGATCGGCCCCACACATTTTCACCTCACCAAATCTGGCCCTCCTCGCAAAAAGTTTGGACACCCCTGGCCTACAGAGTTGCCCCTAAATGGACCCATTGAAGTCTGACAACCAATCAGAATCCAAGCTCAAATTCAACAGCCCAGAGAGGGCATAAAACCAGGGCACTCTCAGCCTCTCTCCCCTTTCCCCCCAGGACTCAAACCACGTGGTCCTATCCATCATCAATAAACCTTTCCAAGCAACTTCCATGAATCCAGTGTCTTTTTCCCTACTTGGAATTGAATCCAGATGGACATTTCTTCCAACAGCACAAACACACTTGTTATATCCAAAGGCTACTCACGGGATAAATACCAGGGGCAGCCAACATTTTTATTGCTTGGGGCAACAATAAACAATAAAGAAATCTCCCTTTCTATTTTGTCTTCTTTTTCTCCATCAGTTTGGAAAGAAAGGTATTCTGAACTTCAGTAGCATGATCCTACTCTGCATCCCTCTCTCACAAGGTTTGTTGCTGGGGGCGGGGCAGGGGTATGCATTTCTTACTCTAATATACATTGTTGGAAGAAATGTCCTTCTGAGTTCAGCTCCAAGTGGGGAAAAAGACACTGGAGACATGGAGGCTGCTTGGAAAGCTGGTTTAATGGTGGACAGGACCACATGGCTTGAGTCCTGAACAGAAAAGGTGATCACATGCTTCAGTGTTGGGTGAAGAAGAAGAGAACGAAGAAGGGGCTTGCTGGGTTTTTTATACTCTGTTCGTCCCAACCTCTCTGTTTCCTGTTCCCGTGTAAGAAATGTTTTCTGATTGGTTATCAGACTCCCATTGGGCCATGCAGGGGCAACTCTGTAGGCTGTCTTGAGTCCAAGTTTGGTTGAGCATTGCTTTTTCCCAGGTGCCCTGTGGTGAGATAGGTAAAGGGCTAATACTATCATGCCTTAATCCCATCACCCTGGATCTGAAGGGAGCAAACTCTTTGTTATGTAGAATAGACTGATGTTGGCATTTTAATGCCCCATTAAGGAAAGTGGGGGCTATTAAGAGTGAGTCTATTTCCTGCCTAAAAACATGTTTCTACATTTCTGATCCAGGGAAATATGTTCTGCCTTTTCAATATTTCCCAGGATATTTCATTTTTCTAGGAGAGAGCTGGTGCTAACTTCCTACAATAGCATACACAATTATATGGGCACTGTTTTATCATAGTTTATCGTTTATTTATCAATAGTGAAAAGAGTAAGGTTCTACATTTAGGCAACAAAAACGGAATGCACAGGTACAGTATAGATCAGCGATGGCGAACCTTTTTTGGCTCGCGTGCCACAAGTGTGGGGAGCGCAGGGTGTGTGTGTGCGGGCGTGCCACACCCATAATGCAATGCGCGACCCCCCCAGTGTGCATGCGCGCACAGCGCGCGACCCCCCTATTTTTACATGCTTTTTTCACCCTCCCCAGGCTCCAGAGGCTTTATAGGAGCCTGGGGAGGGCGAAAAGAGCCTCCCCCGCCCCCCGGAGGCTCTCCGGAGCTTCAGGGACCATCCGGAGGCTTCCCTGAAGCCTTCGGAGCGCTCAAAAGGATCCTCCGAGCAAACCGGGAGTGGCTTCCAGTTTGCTCGGAGGGTGGTTTTAAGTGTTCCGAAGGCTTCAGGGAAGCCTGCGGACGGTCCCTGAAGCCTCCGGAGGCCCTCTAGGAGGACGGGGGAGGCTCTTTTCACCGTCCCCAGGCTCCTATAAAGCCTCTAGAGCCTGGGGAGGGCGAAAAATGGCTTTTAAAAAGGTGAACTCAGCTGGCCAGCGCGCGCATGCATGCTGGCCAGCTGATAGGGCAGTGCCTCGCGTGCCCTGACAAATGGCTCTGCGTGCCACCTGTGGCACACGTGCCATAGGTTCGCCATCACTGGTATAGATGATACCTTGCTCAGTAGTAGTAACTCTGAAAGGGATCTTGGAGTCTTAGCAGACAACCATTTAAATATGAGCCAGCAGTGTGCAGCAGCTGCCAAGAAAGCCAACACAGTTCTAGGCTGCATAAATAGAGGGATAGAATCAAGATCACGTGAAGTGTTAATACCACTTTATAATGCCTTGGTAAGGCCACACTTGGAATACTGCATTCAGTTCTGGTCGCCACGATGTAAAAAAGATGTGGAGACTCTAGAAAGAGTGCAGAGAAGAGCAACAAAGATGATTAGGGGACTGGAGACTACAACATACGAAGAATGGTTGCAGGAACTGGGTATGTTTAGCTTAAGAGAAAGAAGGACTAGGGGAGACATGATAGCAGTGTTCCAATATCTCAGAGGTTGCCACAAAGAAGAGGGAGTCAACCTATTCTCCAAGGCACCTGAGGGTAGAACAAGAAGCAATGGGTGGAAACTAATCAAGGAGAGAAGCAACTTAGAACTGAGGAGAAATTTCCTGACAGTTAGAACAATTAATCAGTGGAACAGCTTTCCTCCAGAAGTTGTGAATGCCCCAACACTGGAAGTCTTTAAGAAGAAGTTGGATAGCTATTTGTCTGAAATGGTATAGGGTTTCCTGCCTAGGCAGGGGGTTGGACTAGAAGACCCCCAAGGTCCCTTCCAACTCTGCTATTGTATTTTATTATCATAATATGTCAAATTTCCATGTTAGGTATAACTTTCTACAAGTATTTAATAATGATAAAATTAACGTCTGTATGTATTTCTAGGTAATATATGCTATTAATAGTAATATCTAATCAGACATTGGGTGTATTACATAACAAGAGAAAGTTTACAAAATTCTAAATTATTGTAAATAAATGTACAAGAGGGTTTCTTGTACATTTCGAATATGTTACCCTTCTTTGATCCCTAAAAGAAGTTGTTTAATTTGGAAAGTTGTGTAAAAAGAAATTACTATGCTAAAAAAAAAGAAACAGAGAAGGGTGTTTTTTGGATATATGACAACAAATTGTGAGAATAGTGCAAATTATTACTAGCCTGCAAAAAAATAATTCAAGGTCTTTTCTTCAACTAGAACACCAGAGAGAGTTGTACGTCACTTCTTTAATAATCAATAGCCAAAAGGATTATATGTCTTTATGCACATTCAATGTGGCTTTGCAGTGGTCTTGCAAACCGATCAGAAGGAAGTTGACTTGTTCTGTTGTGCCTGCACCTTTACAAGAAGATTGGTGCTCTGGAATGGGATGGAAGAGAGCTTTCCTACTTGGAAGTAAGCATAATGCTTGACATTAGTTGCAAGAGGAACTGAATGAGTGTGTAGGTCTGTAGGTATATGTATTAATCTATCCCCAAATCTGGAAGATTCTGGATGAATTGTAGAGTTCTGTCAAAAATTATTAAATATTAGGGCTTTGCAGTGAATATGAATGGGTACAACATAAGGAAACTGGATGTAAATTGTAGACAGTGATTTGGAAAGGAGGATTAAAATTTTTTGTTATTAAATATTATGGATGTTTAGCTAGAATAGGACATAAGGATTCAGTGTTATTGGAGGATTTTAAAAATAGCAAATGAAATGCCAGTATGTGGTTATGTATTAAATCTTGGTATATTTTATGATGAAGGACGTTTAAACAATTATAGTCAAATAAAATGGAAGTATGATGATGGTAACATGTATAAATATCTGAGTTAAAATACTTGAGTTAATATGAATTATGCTTGATGACTGTGGAAGAGATGCACGAAGGCCTTTTTATAATCAACTGATACACTTTCTACAGTATGTAAAGAAGGAAGATTTATGTTTTGTGTTTGTTTTGAAAATTAAAAATAAAAAAAAATTAAAAAAAAAACATATTGCTGGTCTGCAATAATTTGAAGCAGCTAAATCTTTTTCGGAGACTGTAGTTCAGCAGTTCAAAAGTCAGTCAGGTATTCATGAGAAGAAAGGAACCTGCTTTGTGGTGATGTCAATTGCGTAGCCCTATTAAATACATGGGAAATAATAGTAAAACTGTTTTGTTTTAATTTCAATTATATTTTCCCTTAATCTCGGTTAGTGTCAGGTTTCTCTCAACACCAGAAACCTTATGGACAGTATTTGAAGGCTGCACTTCTCTGATAAGTGGGCTTATTGAAAGAACCAAGGAAACTGTGACAAAAAAAAGGCCAGCAGCTGCCAAATGTGAAATGCAAGCCCTATTTATAATAGAGGGAGGGTTCTATTCTTTTGCTCCCTTCTTGTATAGTGGACTGGAGGATTCATGTTTTTGGGTGGGAATAGTGATAATCTTCACTGCCTTGTTATTGTAACAGGTTAGCAACATATGGTTTGATTTTGACCTTGTCAGAACTACTCCATATATTTAGGATTGAATGTAGGTCCACTCCACTCCTTATTTTGTCTTGACCCAACCTATCTTTTGGACCACTGCTTTTGTCTAGTGGTAAAGGTACTAGGTTAGAAAGCAAGAGACCATGAGTTCATATTCTGACTTTGCCAGGAAAGCCAGAGGGTAACTTTGTCTCAGTCCAACTAACCCCACAGGGTTGTTGCTGTGGAAAAAACGGAAGAAGGTATGTTGGATATATTCACTGTCTTGATTTATTTGTAAAAATAATAAAAGAGGACAATAAGCAGGGGTGAAATTCAGCAGGTTCTGACAGGTTATGGAGAACCAGTAGCGGAAATTTTGAGTAGTTCGGAGAACCGGCAAATATCACCTCTGGCTGTCCCCAGAGAGGGGTTGGAATGGAGATTTTGCAATATCCTTCCCCCAGGAATGGGGAACGAATAGGGATTTTGCAGTATCCTTCCCCTGGAGTGGAGAGGGAATAGAGATTTTGCAGTATCCTTCCCCTGGAATGGGGTGGGAATGGAGATTTTGCAGTATCCTTCCCCTGGAGTGGGGTGGGAATGGAGATTTTGCAGTATCCTTCCCCTGGAGTGGGGAGGGAATGGAGATTTTGCAGTATCCTTCCCCTGGAGTGGGGAGGGAATGGAGATTTTGCAGTATCCTTCCCCTGGAGTGGGATGGGAATGGAGATTTTGCAGTATCCTTCCCCTGGAGTGGGATGGGAATGGAGATTTTGCAGTATCCTTCCCCTGGAATGGGGTGGGAATGGAGATTTTGCAGTATCCTTCCCCTGGAGTGGGGTGGGAATGGAGATTTTGCAGTATCCTTCCCCTGGAGTGGGGTGGGAATGGAGATTTTGCAGTATCCTTCCCCTGGAGTGGGGTGGGAATGGAGATTTTGCAGTATCCTTCCCCTGGAGTGGGGAGGGAATGGAGATTTTGCAGTATCCTTCCCCTGGAGTGGGGAGGGAATGGAGATTTTGCAGTATCCTTCCCCTGGAATGGGGTGGGAATGGAGATTTTGCAGTATCCTTCTCCTGGAGTGGGGTGGGAATGGAGATTTTGCAGTATCCTTCCCCTGGAGTGGGGTGGGAATGGAGATTTTGCAGTATCCTTCCCCTGGAGTGGGGTGGGAATGGAGATTTTGCAGTATCCTTCCCCTGGAGTGGGGAGGGAATGGAGATTTTGCAGTATCCTTCCCCTGGAGTGGGGAGGGAATGGAGATTTTGCAGTATCCTTCCCCTGGAGTGGGGTGGGAATGGAGATTTTGCAGTATCCTTCCCCTGGAGTGGGGTGGGAATGGAGATTTTGCAGTATCCTTCCCCTGGAGTGGGGAGGGAATGGAGATTTTGCAGTATCCTTCCCCTGGAGTGGGGTGGGAATGGAGATTTTGCAGTATCCTTCCCCTGGAGTGGGGTGGGAATGGAGATTTTGCAGTATCCTTCCCCTGGAGTGGGGAGGGAATGGAGATTTTGCAGTATCCTTCCCCTGGAGTGGGGAGGGAATGGAGATTTTGCAGTATCCTTCCCCTGGAGTGGGGAGGGAATGGAGATTTTGCAGTATCCTTCCCCTGGAGTGGGGAGGGAATGGAGATTTTGCAGTATCCTTCCCCTGGAGTGGGGAGGGAATGGAGATTTTACAGTATCCTTCCCCTGGAGTGGGGAGGGAATGGAGATTTTGCAGTATCCTTCCCCTGGAGTGGGGTGGGAATGGAGATTTTGCAGTATCCTTCCCCTGGAGTGGGGAGGGAATGGAGATTTTGCAGTATCCTTCCCCTGGAGTGGGGAGGGAATGGAGATTTTGCAGTATCCTTCCCCTGGAGTGGGATGGGAATGGAGATTTTGCAGTATCCTTCCCCTGGAGTGGGATGGGAATGGAGATTTTGCAGTATCCTTCCCCTGGAATGGGGTGGGAATGGAGATTTTGCAGTATCCTTCCCCTGGAGTGGGGTGGGAATGGAGATTTTGCAGTATCCTTCCCCTGGAGTGGGGTGGGAATGGAGATTTTGCAGTATCCTTCCCCTGGAGTGGGGTGGGAATGGAGATTTTGCAGTATCCTTCCCCTGGAGTGGGGAGGGAATGGAGATTTTGCAGTATCCTTCCCCTGGAGTGGGGAGGGAATGGAGATTTTGCAGTATCCTTCCCCTGGAATGGGGTGGGAATGGAGATTTTGCAGTATCCTTCTCCTGGAGTGGGGTGGGAATGGAGATTTTGCAGTATCCTTCCCCTGGAGTGGGGTGGGAATGGAGATTTTGCAGTATCCTTCCCCTGGAGTGGGGTGGGAATGGAGATTTTGCAGTATCCTTCCCCTGGAGTGGGGAGGGAATGGAGATTTTGCAGTATCCTTCCCCTGGAGTGGGGAGGGAATGGAGATTTTGCAGTATCCTTCCCCTGGAGTGGGGTGGGAATGGAGATTTTGCAGTATCCTTCCCCTGGAGTGGGGTGGGAATGGAGATTTTGCAGTATCCTTCCCCTGGAGTGGGGAGGGAATGGAGATTTTGCAGTATCCTTCCCCTGGAGTGGGGTGGGAATGGAGATTTTGCAGTATCCTTCCCCTGGAGTGGGGTGGGAATGGAGATTTTGCAGTATCCTTCCCCTGGAGTGGGGAGGGAATGGAGATTTTGCAGTATCCTTCCCCTGGAGTGGGGAGGGAATGGAGATTTTGCAGTATCCTTCCCCTGGAGTGGGGAGGGAATGGAGATTTTGCAGTATCCTTCCCCTGGAGTGGGGAGGGAATGGAGATTTTGCAGTATCCTTCCCCTGGAGTGGGGAGGGAATGGAGATTTTACAGTATCCTTCCCCTGGAGTGGGGTGGGAATGGAGATTTTGCGTACCCTTCCCCCAGGAGTGGGGAGGGAATGGTGATATTGCAGTATCCTTCCCCTGCCACGCCCACAGAACCAGTAGTAAAAAAAATTCAATTTCCCCACAGGCAATAAGTAAATAATGACATGGAAAGGCCACATGAAGCTGTTGATCTCAGATGCAATTCTGTTATAAAAGAAAGCTTACAATAAATGTTGGTATCAAAAAAATTCAGAACTTAAATCTGTTCCTGCAACTTGTATGTGAAAAGGGGGAAAGCAAAAATGGTGGGATGGTGTCTACTAGTTTTTCCACCTGTATTTATACTTTTTATTTTAAAGTGGGACACACCTATATCCACATAATTTGGTGTTCCAACTCAAGCCAGGGTTATGCAAGAATAAATAAAAATGAAGTTCAGATAGCTGTGAGTAAAGGAGAATTATTTATTCCCCAAAGCAAAGAGGTTTGCAATGGGGGCAGCTACAGAGAAAATGGAGTACAGAAGAGTTGTTTTGTAGGGGAACTAGTCCTGGGTGTGGAAGTATGTATGTGCTGATTCTAGGGTGACATCATTTGAAAATGTGTGTGTGTGTGTGTGTGTGTGTGTGTGTGTGTAGGCACATATTATCTATGATGTTTAATGTTCTGAACATGTAGTTCCACTGGAAGACTGTTTTAATTAATTCTCTTTGTGTTAACAGACCTTCTCCTTTCATATGTGGATTAGGTCTGGGTAACTTATTTGGGGGTTTAAGGAAGTTTGGATAAGAGAGTTTCCTGGTTGCATTTTTACTTGATTAACTTAGTTTCAGCTTGACTGCCAATTATATAATGGAGATGCCGATTCTCAGTCCATTGTGGATTCTCTTAATATTTAAGGAAAGATGGAGACAGTATAAGGCTATGATGACAAACCTATGGCACGCATGCCAGAAGTGGCACCCAGAGCCCTCTCTGTGGGCATGCGCACCATTGCCA
Source organism: Natrix helvetica (assembly GCF_964273705.1). NCBI lineage: Eukaryota > Metazoa > Chordata > Lepidosauria > Squamata > Natricidae > Natrix > Natrix helvetica. The sequence continues at coordinate 24,892,794 of NC_138552.1, read as the reverse complement.
GGTGCTCTTCTGGTTTCTGGCAGATGATCTTCACGGCCTCCTGGGCTCTGGCACATGCAAAGACCAGCTGGCCGGCATACGCATGGGGACTGGACAGCTGGCCTCTGAGTTTCTGGGGCTCCAGTGTGTGCACGCATGCATGTGCGTGGGCGAATTTCAGTATGGGCACTTGGTGCCCAAAAGGCTTACCATCACTGGTATAAGGCATAAAATATATTATAATATAAAAATTTCCACAAATGCCTAGATTCTGTCTGAGATCAAATCAACTATATTAAATTTTCTTCAGGCTGAATAATCCATTTTGAACTAGAAAAGTAGCATTTGAATATATTTTAATTAAACAAGACGTGATGAACACATACACACTTTTATATACGTGAGTCCAGGGACGTGCGGTCAGGGTAGGCAGGCAAGGCAGAGCCTCACCTCTCTTCATGAAAAAATAGTATATAATATTATATACTATATATATATACATCTGTCCGGCCGCGCCCGGGAGCTGCGGAGGCAGAAATGTTGTCTGCGCTCCCGGATGGCGAAGGCCCGTGCCTTCGTCATCCGGGAGTGCCGACAACATTTCTGCCTCCGCCCTCCGCAGCTCCTGGGCGCGCCCGGACGGAGGTAGCCAGAATGGCGCCGAGGCAGTCCGGCTGGCGAGCGACCGAGGATCAGGCTGCCTCGCTCGCTCTTTCGTCCACCCGGGCCGCCTCGGCATCGCTGTGGCTACATCCGTCTGGCCACGCCCGGGAGCTGCGGAGGGCGGAGGCAGAAATGTTGTTGGCGCTCCCGACAGTTGCTTTGGTGCCTTCGTCATCCAGGAGCGCCGACAACATTTCTGCCTCCGCCCTCCGCAGCTCCCGGGCGCGGCCGGATGGATGTAGCCACAGCGACACTGAGGCAGTCAGGGTGGACGAAAGAGCGAGCGAGACAGCCTGATCCTCGGTCGCTCACCCGCCAGACTGCCTCGGCGCCATTCTGGCTACCTCTGTCCGGGCGCACCCGGGGGCTGCGGAGGGCGGAGGCAGAAATATTGTCGGCGCTCCCGGATGACGAAGGCATGAAAGCGACTGGGGAACGACGAGAACCTTCCTGCCTCTGCTGGATTTCGCGCGCTCCTCGCGACTGCAATATGCAGTCGTGAGGAGCGCGCAAAGTCCAGCAGAGGCAGGAAGGTTCTCGTCGTTCCCCAGTCGCTTTCGAGGACTGTGGAGCGCGAGCCGGTGGAGCACGCTCAGGAAGGTGGGGAATGGGATCACGTGTGCTGGAGGCTAAGGCAGCCTGAGCCTCCAGCACGCGTGGTCCCATTCCCCGCCTTCCTGATGACGTCACCAGCCTCACCAGCCATAAACCTCACCGCACGTCGCTGCGTGAGTCGTGTTTTGACTTGGATATCATTCCAAAGTTATTTGCAGGGATGTGGATGCAACTGTGCATTATTTGAGCTCTGTAGGAATGAATAGAATTTAAGGGCCGTAATCTCACATTTACTTAATAGAAAGCAAATCTACTGAACATAGTGGGAAGAAATCTGAGCATTTTTCTGAATTTATAAGCTCCTCCCACTTTTCACCTACAAATAGGTATGTGTGGGATTGTACCATAATATTTTGCTATGGTTACCTTTACTGATCCTCCTGTGAAACTGTGAGACAAGCAAAATGCTGGTATTGAGAAACAACAGATCTGTGAGGGTTCTTTGTTTTCCAAAGAATGGACACACCACAGTGTAACACAAAGCTTTATTGTGGCACACACCTTCCCTAAATAAAAGGTTGCTCCTCTGATTAACTCAACCTTTTAGGCTTTGTAAGTTGATATATGTAAATGCACCTTTAATTCTCAGTCCGAAAAACAAACAAAAGTCTCAACGTCTGTAAAGTAGCCTATAATTGTTGCTTCACACCAAAAGTTTTTGTGTTGGTGGTGGGGTTGTTCCTTGTCTCATCCTCTAGTTGCTACCAAGGTCCAGGGCAAGTTCTAAGTCAAAATCCAGGCAGGAAATATATCATAATGAGCTGCTTGCCTTAACTTATGGTCCTAGCAATTGACTCCTCCTCCTCCTTCTCCTCCTCCTCCTCCTCCTCCTTCTCCTCCTCCTCCTCCTCCTCCTCCTCCTCCTCCTCCTCCTCCTCCTCCTCCCTCCCTCTCCTCCTCCTCCTCCTCCTCCTCCTCCTCCTCCTCCTCCTCTTCTTCTTCTTCTCCCTCCTCCTCCTTCCTCCTCCTCCCCTCCTCCCCCTCCCCCTCCTCCTCCTCCTCCTCCTCCTCCTCCTCCTCCTCTTCTTCTTCTTCTTCTTCTTCTCCTCCTCCCTCCCTCTGCTCCTCCTCCTCCTCCTCCTCCTCCTCCTCCTCCTCTTCTTCTTCTTCTTCTTCTTCTTCTTCTTCTTCTTCTCCCTCCTCCTCCTCCCCCTCCTCCTCCTCCCCCCTCCTCCTCCTCCTCTTCTTCTTCTTCTTCTTCTTCTTCTTCTTCTTCTTCTTCTTCTTCTTCTTCTTCTTCTTCTTCTTCTTCTTCTTCTTCTCCCTCCTCCTCCTTCCTCCTCCTCCCCCTCCTCCTCCCCCCCTCCTCCTCCCCCTCCTCCTCCCCCTCCTCCTTCTCTTTCTCCTTCAACAGGGGTCAGGAAACTTGGCCCTTTTATACTGAGCATGGCTAGCTGAGGAATTTTGGGAGTTAAAGTCCACCAGTCACGAAAGGGCCAAGTTTTCCCCACCCCTGTTCTACACAGAAAGACTTTTGTGGGCTAAAAGGCCTGGATGGGTGGGTGAAGCTGCCTATGGAATTGGCATCGTCCTAAAGAAGTGTGGCTCAATTAGCAAGATGCTTGGAACTTGCCAGGATAGTCACTTTGAGTAAAGTGGGGAGGGGGGATGAATAATTGAATGAATGAGCTCATTCATTCCCTCCCCCTTCAGAGTTTACTCTCTCAGATTTCTTCTCTCCCATTTTTTTGTGTGACTGTAAACCTTTATGGCCCTTGGAGAGAAAGCCTGAGCTAAGCCTATCTTTGGGGATGGAAATCCCTTCTGCCTGGCTGCAGCTGCTTTCCCCGACTGCAGACAGCAGACTCCAACTTCCTTCCCTCACATGGTCAAAGCAATTTGCTTGCAGTGAAGTGACCGGGGAGATTGACTGGCAAAGACACAGAACAGTAGCTGTAAGAAAAGAAAGTCCTGTATAACTAATTTCACCCTAATTGCTATTGATTCCTTTGTTTACAGCATCTACATGACCTATTAATTGTGGATGCTAGTAAGAACTATGCTTTGTACTACGGCTTGGCCTCTGGGAAGCATTCAGTTGATTCCGTTCAGGGTCACTTAAAGAGGGCAGGGCCCAGATGAAAGTGCGGTGTTGTAGATTACTTCTTTCACAGATACGTTCTTGGCTGGTATCTTTAAGGACTGGTGAAACAAAAACTATCAAGCCAGTATTGCTCCAAGCATTTGCAATAAATTAAAATTCCTATTCAAAATAAAAGATTTTAAAAATACTGTAGTATCTTCCAGGCACACTCTGTGATACGAACACTGGAGCCCTGTGTGAAATTTAAAATTGTGTCTCCCCAAGCTAACTGTTCCAGATTGCAAAGCTCTGGCTAGCCAGGAGACGAGTATCAGGGAGTCAGTTTTCTCTGCCACTTTGCAGCCCTCTAGTGGTTTTTCCAGATTTTTCAGCCCAGATCTGATAACCTTGACGTTTTCAAAATGGAATACAATTCTAGGATCTGCTGGAGATTGTGAAGATGCTGGTTGAAGATGTTACTTAAATTTAGTAGCTGGAGTAGTGGGGTCGTGCAGTGAGCCAGAACATACAGTTATAGCTGATTGATGGGATAGTGCTGGCCCCTGTATGAGGCAATCTGCTCTGTGATTGGTTGCTGTGGAAGGAAAGTTTCCCTCCACCTCCTTTCTTCTTCTTCTATGTGCTCTGTGATTTACCTCATGACACTGCTTTTTGCCTGACTATCTTGTTTGGTGTATATATAGATGTAAAATATCTTTATTTATACAAGTTTGTATCAGCATCTCTGACTCCATTTGGACACCTGCTACATGACTCCCTGACAAAAAGTTGAGACCCAATTCAGTCAATTTGCATACTTTGGTCACTATGTCATAGTTTCTACTCTCTACAAAGATTTTTGGTTCATATTTGGTTCAAATGGTGTAAACAATTTTGCTTAGCTGATCATTCACAAATATATGTATATACATATAATATAAACTGTGTTTTCCCGAAAATAAGACAGGGTCCTATTTTCTTTTGACCCCCCAAATAAAAGCTTGGCCTTATTTTTGGTGAAGTCTTATTATTTTTGAGGTGCAGGAAACAGCGAGCGTGGTCACCTCATGGCTGCTGCTGTGTTGCAATATTTTCAGGGAGGGCTTATTTTAGTGCATGCACTCAAAAGCCCAATTGGGCATATTATCCAGGAAGGTCTTATTTTCAGGGAAACAGGGTATCAGTGGTAGGATTCAATTTTTTTACTACCAGTTCTGTGGGTGGGGCTTTGTGGGCATGGCAGGGGAAGGATCCTGCAAAATCCCCATTCCCCCTCCCCACTCTCAAAATTTCCGCTGATATATATATATGGTGAAAAGAGTAAGGTTCTACCTTTAGGCAACAAAAACGAAATGCACAGGTACAATATAGGTGGTACCTTGCTCAACAGTAGTAACTGTGAAAGGGATCTTGGAGTCCTAGTGGACAACCATTTAAACTTGAGCCAACAGTGTGCAGCAGCTGCCAAAAAAGCCAACACAGTTCTAGGCTGCATCAACAGAGGGATAGAATCAAGATCACGTGAAGTATACCACTTTATAATGCCTTGGTAAGGGCACACTTGGAATACTGCATTCAGCTTTGGTCACCACGATGTAGAAAAGATGTGGAGACTCTAGAAAGAGTGCAGAGAAGAGCAACAAAGATGATTAGGGGACTGGAGACTAAAACATATGAAGAACGGTTACAGGAACTGGGTATGTCTAGTTTAATGAAAAGAAGGACTAGGGGAGACATGATAGCAGTGTTCCAATATCTCAGGGGTTGCCACAAAGAAGAGGGAGTCAAACTATTTTCCAAGGCACCTGAGGGTAGAACAAGAAGCAATGGGTGGAAACTAATCAAGGAGAGAAGCAACTTAGAACTGAGGGGAAATTTCTTGACAGTTAGAACAATTAATCAGTGGAACAGCTTGCCTCCAGAAGTTGTGAATGCCCCAACACTGGAAGTCTTTAAGAAGATGTTGGACAGCCATTTGTCTGAAAAGGTATAGGGTTTCCTGCCTAAGCAGGGGGTTGGACTAGAAGACCTCCAAGGTCCCTTCCAACTTTGCTACTGTATTGTATTGTATATATCATCAGACACGAATACTAAGCATATACAATAGACATTACAATTATGCAGCATTCTAATCTAAAGCAGACACAAAGGTGATTCTGATGTAGCAAAGGTGCCCTCTCTTGACCCAATGTTTGCAGCAACTTGAGAGGGTCATGCCTTTTCTTGCATTTGCATGACAGGGAAGCTCAAGAAAATGGCTCAAGAAAATGTGTGTAGAAATTCAGAAATTATATAAAGAGGTGGTGACGGGGCAGCATCACACCCTGTCACCACTTCTATAATGCCTCATAAATGCAAATGTCTCCAGTTGGAAGAATAAGTTTCACTCGAAAAGTTCAGTTCGTAGACAATTCCCAAATCAAATCACCTTCAAATTTAATGGTCACATTAATTCCAAGCATTAATAGTTGGAATGGACCATCAAATTTAAGGGTCAAATTAATTCTGAGGTGGATACTTACAAATCAATTTGATGGGCTTCTTCACTTGTGTCAACCTTTTTTCCTTTTTCTAAATCAAAACAATTATTTAAATCAACTTGATTTTCTAAGCCAGCTAGTGATTCAGAACTGATTTACAGAAGTGTGTTAAGTATGAAATTCCAAAGATGCTCAAGAGTAGAAGATAAAAGCAGGACATAAATCTTCCACTGCTGTCCTCAGTCAGAGAAAGACTGATGTTTATATAGGGACATAGCAAATCGAGCCAACCTGCAAGTCTGCAGACCTCTATAGGCAGTGATAAATTGTCCTCAAGCAAGATTCTGGAACAGTGCTTTAATTCTAGTTTTTAAGAGGGAAAGAAGAAGCATGAGTCTGCAAGAGACAATATATTCAAAGCAGAAAATGCATACTTAATCTACAGTATCACCTCTGGCCTCAATAGAAACATTTTTTTTATGCTGGGAAGAATACAACTGTAAGTAACCAAGACTTCCTACAAGCCAACACAATTACACTTCTACTCTGCCATCTTGTGGCAATTTGGAATAGAAGGTTTTTTTTTGTTTGTTTCAAGTGGGGTGATAAAAATCTGTGGATTTTTGTTTTCTTACATAGGAAAGTATTGTGACTAAATGAGAGAAAAATCTTATATTTCTACTTTTTTTCTCATGCTGTTCATCAGCATTTGAATTAGTCGTTGGTTTCCTGACAGGAATTGCCAAGAACATATTCCCATTTTTTGTGCTTCTTTCATTGATACACATTTTTAATGTTAATTTTTAGCTTAAATTATATGGGCTGTCCATGTTTGTATTTGTGTTTTGTATTTAGTAGTTTGTCAAACATGTGCAAGATAGCAGGTATAAATATAAACCTGGACATGAATGAAAGAAATGAATACAAATAGATGGAGACAGTAGGCATGCTGGTGCGCTTATGCACACCCCCTTTACGGACCTCTTAGGAATGGGGTGAGGTCCATGGTAGATAGTTTAAGGTTGAAGCTGTGAGGGTTTGAGGATGTAACAACAGAGTCGGGTAGAGCCTTCCAGAGCGTTGACCACTCTGTTGCTGAAGTCGTATTTTCTGCAATTGAGTTTGGAGCAGTTTACCTTGAGTTTGTTTGCCCGTGTACTATTGGGGTTGAAGCTGAAGAAGTCATTGACAGGTAAGAAGTTGTAGGAGACAATTCAGTGTACTGTGCTTAGATCATACTGCAGGTGGCGCAGTTCCATATTGTCCAAGCCCAAATATATATTATTTGTATATTTTTAATATATATTAATATTATATTTACAATACAATAGCAGAGTTGGAAGGGACTTTGGAGGTCTTCTAGTCCAACCCCCTGCCTAGGCAGGAAACCCTATACCGTTTCAGACAAATGGCTATCCAACATCTTCCTAAAGACTTCCAGTGTTGGGGCATTTACAACTTCTGGAGGCAAGTTGTTCCTCTGATTAATTGTTCTGTCAGAAAGTTTCTCCTCAGTTCTAAGTTGCTTCTCTCCTTGATTAGTTTCCACCCATTGCTTCTTGTCCTACCCTCAGGTGCCTTGGAGAATAGTTTGACTCCCTCTTTTTGTGGCAACCCCTGAGATATTGGAACACTGCTATCATGTCTCCCCTAGTCCTTCTTTCTATTAAACTAGACATACCCAGTTCTTGCAACCGTTCTTCATATGTTTTAGTCTCCAGTCCCCTAATCATTTTTGTTGCTCTTCTCTGCACTCTTTCTAGAGTCTCCACATCATTTCTACATCATGGGGACCAAAACTGGATTCAGTATTCCAAGTGTGCCCTTACCAAGGCATTATAAAGTGGTATTAACACTTCACATGATCTTGATTCTATCCCTCTGTTGATGCAGCCTAGAACTGCATATAAGAACTATCTTTACTAACTGTGGGAGCTGTCATATACTTCCTACAGATCACAGGTGTCAAACCTGCAGCATCATTTTGCCATCATGTGACATTTTATGAAGTTTTTCCATTTTGCGGAGCTGGGGTGGGTGTGGGCTGTGCATGATGCCTCTGGGCCATGGGCCACCAGTTTGACATCCCTGCTATAGAACAAAGGTGATGTGACTCAGAAATTCTGGGGGTTGAAGTCCATAGGTCATAAAGGGGCCATAATTGCCCACTCCTGCTATAAGAACATCTTCCTCCTCCAGTTAACATAACTCTCACATTACAGCAGCAAGGCTCTTTGGGGAAGTGCCTTCAATGGAAGATGCTGAGACTTGGAGAAATAATAAAAGGATGGAATTTGTGAGTTGGGGGCACTATTCTGCCACTTCTAATTAAAGCCTGAACCATTACCCCCTGTTTGAGCAGAAAAAAACAGGTTAGGGAAACTCTTCTTTTTCAAAATCATGCTAAATCTATTTCATTTTGTTATTAGAAATAGCAGAATGTAACAGGTGGCAATGAAAACAAATGGCAGAATGCTAACAGGTGATAGTGAGAGCTCCTCTGTTTTATACTTTGCTTCTCCTCAGAGGAGAATACGGGTTCAAATTCATTCAACTACAACAATTGACAAAGGGGGTGGGTGGGGAGTAGCATCCCAAAGAGAGGAAAGAGATGGTGAGGGAACATCAGACTACCATGAATGAATGGTAGAACCAAGCCAATTACATCCATAAGTTTGGATAAACTTACTCAGAAGCTTATTTTGGGGGCCTTTTGTATAATTTCTGAAAAATAATGGAAGATGGGCAATAGTGTTAAGGGATTGGAGAAGGACAAATGTCCTATCTTCAGACAGAGAAAAAAAACCAAGTTACTATAGATCAGTCAGTTTCAGTGAACATCTTAAAGCATGGGTGTCAAACTCGCGCCATCACATTGCTGTCATGTGACATATCGTGATGTTTTTCCCCTTCACGGAGCTGGGGTGGGTATGGTCTGCGCATGATGCATCTGGCGAGTGGCCCATCAGTTTGACACCCCTGTTAAAGGATAGGAAAAAGATTCTAGCCATTTTTTACAGTACAAGGAAAGTGACCTTGATATGTGCTTTTGGATTTCATCTTCAATTATAGGTTGTTCAGTGCATCTCTGTCTGATGGTATCTTTCTTGAGATGTTCATATAGGAAGATTTCCAAGATATGCTATAGGCACTTCATTAGGATTACAGCAACCTTATAGTATGTCTAGGTCTATTTTTCAGAGTCTCTGCTTCAGATCCATATAAACAAGAGTAAGATGACTTGGTTTCAAAAGATTTGTATCTTGGCTTTCACTGAAAATCTTGGTTTCCTCTGCAGGGAGTGGGTTACAGCACTGATGTAGACCAGGGGTGTCAAACTGGCAGCCCATGGGTCGGATGCGTCACCTGGTGGCCATGCCCATCCCAGCTCTGCAAATGGGGAAAATATCGCGAAACATCACATGATGGCAATGTGACACTGTGAGTTTGACACCCATAGATGTAGAAAATGAACAGCTTATGGGATGCGGAAACCTATACCACCTTGTTATGATTGATGGACATGTGGGCTTCAGTTTAACAAAAGAAGCAAATTCAATGTTTGAAGTCTGTCTGATGTTGTCCAATATGTAGAGAAGATTTCTGAAGAAGAGCTGGGATTACTTGACTCTGGGGAATGTGGATTGAATTTAAATTTATATTTGTTATCCACATAATTTTGTATAATGTACAATACAATACAATAGCAGAGTTGGAAGAGACCTTGGAGGTCTTCTAGTCCAACCCCCTGCCTAGGCAGGAAACCCTATACCGTTTCAGACAAATGCTATCCAACATCTTCTTAAAGACTTCCAGTGTTGGGGCATTCACAACTTCTGGAGGCAAGCTGTTCCACTGATTAATTGTTCTAACTGTCAGGAAGTCTCTCCTCAGTTCTAAGTTGCTTCTTTCCTTGATTAGTTTCCACCCATTGCTTCTTTTTCTACCCTCAGGTGCCTTGGAGAATAGTTTGACTCCCTCTTCTTTGTGGCAACCCCTGAGATATTGGAACACTGCTATCATGTCTCCCCTAGTCCTTCTTTCTATTACGCTAGACATACCCAGTTCCTGCAACCGTTCTTCATATGTTTTAGTCTCCAGTCCCCTAATCATCTTTGTTTGGCAGTGAAGGAATTTGACTCCCTGACTTCAGCCTGACTGAAAACCAGAGTTTTGTGATCTTGCTTACTGAAATTCTTATGGGGTGTGCTGTAAATAAGATTCATTTTGCCAGAGGATACTGTTTGCTTGCAAAAATAGATTATTGGATTGATTTGCACATTTTTTGTTTTAAAAAACCAAACTTTCCTCAGGTCATATATTGATCAAAGGAAGACATGATTGCTTTAGGATTCTTTTAGCGAGTTGAAGAACTTAGAAGATTCTTCCATTGGTTTTGTCAAGTTAATATGTAAAGCTGCCTGTCAGCAGAATGCATTGTTTTTCTCTGTCTCTTGTTAATTGACCATTGTTTCCTAAGTTTGACTACAAAGGATCTTCTAATAGCTGCTTGGGTTAATTGAAAGGTTACCTTGAGGCATCTTTACCTGACCACCAACATACTCTAATGCAGTTTAATTCTTTGTTTTTCAAAGAGTTAGATGTCCTAGGTTATTCTGAAGCAAAACCCAAGAATGTCATTTCACGTAAAGGTTGCTTTTACAGATCGTGAAATATTATGCAGCAATAAATGTGAGGCTCTAAGGTGACTTTGGAGTTTTGTGTTTTTAATAACCCATGGAGGGCAGGGAGGGGAGTCAAATGATGAAAGCAATATTATGCTACAAGCCTTATGATTTTTGTAAGTGTGTCATACATGTTTTAAAGTGATAGAGCATATGATGTGACAGTGCAACCTTGCTTTGGTCATGTTAATGAAAGACAGAAGATTCTGGTCCAGAAGAGGAATCGCCTTTCAGAAAACCACCATTAAGAAACAACTGCATAATCCAGTATGATGAGGTAAAGTTTTATTAAGTTAGCCAAAACACGATTTCTGTGATTTACTTTTTGATGATATTTGCGTCCTCATTTCTGCATGAAGGCTGTGGATAAATAAACCAAGTTAATTTGTTCTGCCTAATATCTGTCTGCCTAATGGATAACTGTTAGTCATAAAGAAGGCACCACTTTGGCTGTCAGTCAGATAGAGGACTCTGATACTCTCAGAGAACGTGGCTCTTTGTAAAGAGTCCTATTGTTATCTACAACTCCAGACCCTTAATTGCAGGGGTCTTAATCCCAAATCCAGTATTGGTTGCAGCCTTCCCAAACAACAACCCTCCAGATTCATTGGAATGTGATTCCTATCTTTATCCCACTTCTCATTTGCAGTTTTTCCCAATTATAAAATTCTCTGGCAACCCAAGTAGTGTTTCATTCCAGGATACTGATCTTATATCAGCCCCAGGCCATGATTTAAAAAGTTTTGTGACACTACTTCATATCCACCAAAACATTATTTTACCTGCTTAAAACACAGAGGCCTGGTGTTTTTCCCACTGTCATGGAGGGATTTATATGACCAGACTGCCCTTGATCAGAAGAGCTGCACAGATATTTGAAGTTGTACTTAGTCTTTTCAGCACGTTGATATTCTGAATTAAGCATACTAGCCTGCATTGCTGCAACAAGACAAAATGCCATACTTCTACAGTCTGTGATAATAACAGAATAATAGAGTTGGAAGAGACCTTGGAGGTCTTCCACTCCAGGCAAAAACTCTATACCATTTCAGACAAATGGTTGTCCAATCTCTTCTTTAAAACTTCCAGTGTTGAAGTACTCACAACTTCTGGAAGCAAGTCATTCCACTGATTAATTGTTCATAACTGTTAGGAAATTTCTCCTTAGTTCTAGGTTGTTTCTCTCCTTGATTATGGTAATTTTCACCCATTGCTTCTTATCCTGCCTTCAGCTGCTTTGAAGAATAGGTTGATTTCCTCTTCTTTGTATTACATGTCAAAAAAGATTACAAGAAATCTGCTCTTCTCTATTGATCAGTCATTAGTAGAATCTTGGGAAAGTGCTCTATCTTTAAAGGTTGAGAAATATATGTCATGATTATTAGCTATTTATAAGTCCATAAGCATATTCCACCCAATATTGACATAGCCAAGGAGGACCTTCTGGTGGCCTCATTTTCCTAAAACTTTGCCTAAAACTACTGCCTATCTTTGCTTTAAAAAGGCTGAAACATTCTTTAATTCACATCATTCACTGAAAGATATAGAATGGGAAATATTGGTCTTCCCATTCTATATTAGTTCCAGAATTAAGAGAGATGGTCAGTTTTTCTGCATATGAATATTAGATATGTTTTACTGAATCATCCAAAGATGGATAATTTCAAGACATCTCTATCATTCATTTTCAAATCAAAGCAGATAAGTATTACTGGATCTGTCTAATACAATTGTGTTATTGCTCTTGCTATATAATGATTGCTATACCAAATCAAGCTCCAGTAGCTGGATGTATGCAATAGGTATGGAGAGTCTAGGTCAGTGATGGCGAACCTATGGCACGCGTGCCACAGGTGGCACACGGAGCCATTTTTCAGGGCACGCGAGGCACACGAGTGACTTCCGGTTTGCCCGGAGGGTCGTTTTGAGCGCTCCGAAGGCTTCAGGGACTGTCCGGAGGCTTCGTTGACGCCTCCGGAGGGCGTCCAGGAGGGCGGGGGACGCTGTTTTTGCCCTCCCCAGGCTCCTATAAAGCCTCTGGAGCCTGGAGAGGGCGAAAAAAGCATGTAAAAATGGGAGGGGGAGAGCCTGTAGTGCGCGCATGTGCACTGGGGCCGCGCATTGCATTATGGGTGCGGCACACCCGCATACGACCCCCCCTGCGCTCCCCCCACTTATGGCACGTGAGCCAAAAAAGGTTCACCATCGCTGCTCTAGGTACTGAAGTGGGAGACATGCATCTCTCACCCTACATAAACATCTAGAACAGTATTTCTCAACCACAGCAACTTTAAGATGTGTGGCTTTCAACTCCCAGAATTCCTCAGACATCAGAGGCAGGGAATTCTGGGAGTTACTGATGTTGACAACCACGGCTCTATAGAGTTTAGAAGCTTCTGTGATGATGAAAAGCTTGTAATGAAATTACTCTAAGAGGATGTCTGCCATAGGAATCAATCCTGGATCTTTTGGTTTTTTAATTGCTTGCGTGAAGAGTTGGAGGTGATTCACACCAGATTTTAAGATAATACGAAATTGATATTTCTAACTTCTAAGAGCATAGAACAGTGATGCAAAAGCGGGAGGAGTGCGCATGGGTGTGTATGTCGTGCACCGGCATGTCACACCCATAATGCTATGCGTGAGATCCCCCCTGCATGCGCATGTATGTGCAATCAGAGCCCCTCCCACGTTTTGCATGGTTTTTTCACCCTCCACAGACTCCAGAGGCTTTCTAGGAGCCTGGGGAAGGCAAAAACAGCCCCCTTGCCCCCCAGAAGCTTCAGGAACTTCCCTGAAGCCTCCGGAGAGCAAACAATGGACCTCCGGGTGTTATATACTCAGAGCGTCCACCAGCAGGTGGCGCTCGAGAGCTCTAACCAAAGCTTCCCCCTGATTGGACAATCCAAACAAATTCAAAGGCGGCACGAGCTCCGAGTTCCTATTGGTTGCCGGTCTGACAGCTGTGGGTATAAATAGCTGTCCGCCCGGCTTGTTCTCTGTTCAGTTACTATAGTTGAATAAACCGGTTAACTGTTGCTGTGGTCGTTCAATTATTACCTGAGACTTAATACTGGCGACGAGGACGGGCGGATCCGACCCAACACCATCAAATAAGATGACGACTTCATCGATGTTCGCCCCATTCCGCGTGGAGGCAGAAACCTGGGAGGCGTTTGTCAAAAGATTTGAGTGTTTCCTCCTCGCTCACGATTTAACAAGCCTCACACTAGAGAGAAAGAGAGGCATCTTCCTAAATTATTGTGGACCGGAGATGTTTGCAACCGCAAGAGCTCTCTCAGCCCCCACCCCCGTGCATACAGTGCCTGGGGAAACTTTAATGGCCAAACTAAAGACCCATTACGAACCGGCACCTTCACGTTTTGCTAGGCGACAAAATTTTCGCCACTGCATTCAATTAGAGGGGCAGTCTATAAGTCACTACGTGGCTGCGATCCGTGCGGCTGCAATACCCTGTGAATTCTCTGACTTAGACGAAGCTCTCCTGGAGCAATTCATCTACGGGCTAAAAGACGTAAATCTGCACCGCAGAATCCTCTCCCGGTCCGATCTAACATTAAAAATTGCCGTTGATGAAGCTCGCGCTTCAGAAATGGCCGATCAGTCAACTCCTGACTGTCGTCGGTTACCACAACCCCTACCAATGGGTCTACCAGTTCCAACGCCTCAAGTCAACCGTCAGCAAGTGGCCCCTTCTATACAATCCGAAATCGATTTCGCAATTGACCGTTTGCAGTCACTAACGTACAAGGACGGCCGTTCCTGTATGAGCTGCGGTGGCAAACACGCACGCTCCACCTGCCGCTTTAGGGCAGCTGTCTGCCGAAAATGTGGTAAAAAAGGACACTTAGCGTCAGTACGCCGCTCTGCCATTCCTGACAACCGGCCGCCACCTCAAAACCCTGCCTACCGCTCTCCTGCACCAGCTCTGCCGAATCGCCGCCTTAATTCCCTATCTTTGGGAGACATCCAGGAGTACAATCCCGAATGGGTTGTCGACTCCTCATCTGCAGCCGCAGGAGGTCATGGTAAGATGCACCTCACCATCTTTCTCGAAGGACGCCCTTGCTCGATGGAGCTGGACACCGGCTCAGCCCGCTCCATCATCTCATGGCAAACGCTGTCTTCAATTCTGCCCCATTACCAAATCCAGCACCTTAGCCCTGCGAACTGCCGCCTGAAAGACTATCAAGGAAATCCTATTAAGCTCCTAGGCTGCGCCACGCTACAAGTCAATTACGGCTCCTTCACAGGCCGTCTACCATTGTTAGTGGTTCAGGACTCCCTTGCCTCTTTAGTGGGGCTCGATTGGTTCCGGGCTCTGGGACTGTCAATAACCGGCATCCACTCTACCCACTACTCCTCCTTACCTCCTAACAGTTTCACCTCTCTAATCTCTGAATTCCAGGATGTATTCTCACCTTCCCTAGGCTGCTATAAGGGTTCCCCTATTTCTTTAAACCTTGACCCTTCGGTAGCCCCTATTCGTCTAAAGGCCAGGCGTCTGCCATTCGCCTTGAAGGCGAAAGTGGACGTGGAAATCGATAAACTCCTCGCACAGGGAGTTCTCCAACCCGTCAATTTTTCCCCTTGGGGAACACCAATCGTTGTTCCTCTAAAATCCGACGGATCTATAAGGATCTGCGCGGATTTTAAAACAACATGAAATAAAGCGCTCCAAGCCCACCCCCACCCAGTGCCAGTAGTCCAGCATGTATTACACACCTTGGGACGCGGCAAAATATTTGCGAAACTAGACCTAGCCCAGGCATATCAACAGCTGCCTGTTGATGAAGCCACTGCGCTTGCGCAGACGATAGTGACACACCGCGGGGCTTTTAAATGCCGCCGGCTGCAATTCGGCGTCAGCGTGGCCCCAGGAATATTCCAAGGTCTTATGGAGCGCCTTCTCCACGGCATTCCTGGGGTCACGCCCTATTTTGATGACGTACTCATTGCAGCCCAAGACGCCCAAACGCTTATAAACACCCTATGCACAGTCCTTCTAAAATTCAGAGCTGCAGGTCTCCACCTCAAGGCATCTAAATGCAAAATAGGAGTTCCTGCTGTCGAATTTCTAGGGTTCCTCATCAATAAAGATGGAATCCACCCATCCCCTGCAAAAGTGGAGGCAATCCTTTCTGCACCTACCCCCACTAATAAAGTCGAATTACAGGCTTTCCTAGGCCTCCTAAATTTTTATTCGTCCTTTATTCCCCACAAAGCCTCTTTAGCTGAGCCCCTCCACCGCCTACTGGACTCTTCAGCACCATGGCTATGGACTAGCCGCGAAGCGCAGGCACTCGCGGCTGTAAAAAAGGCTTTGACAGCTCCCCCTGTTTTGGCACAATACAACGAAAAATTGCCGCTTCTCCTTGCATGCGACGCGTCTCCTTTTGGCGTGGGCGCAGTGCTGAGCCACATCTACCCCAACGGATCTGAGGCCCCCATAGCCTTTTACTCCCGCACCTTGTCCAAGCCTGAGCGTAATTATAGCCAGCTGGACAAGGAGGCGCTGGCCGCCGTTGCAGAAGTAAAACGCTTCCACCATTACCTTTACGGGCGGCCATTCACCCTCCTAACTGACCATAAACCACTCCTAGGTATTCTAGCTGGCGACCGCCCCACCCCGGAAATCATATCTCCCCGTATGTCCCGTTGGGCAGAATTTCTATCAGCGTACAATTATACGCTAACCCATAAGCCAGTTATTACCATGGGAAATGCGGATGCTTTAAGCCGCTGCCCCTTACCTATTCCTGTATCTGACCCAGCCCCAACCAAATCAATCTGCCTCCTGGACGAATTGAGCCTTCCCCTATCCGCCTCAGATATAGCAATACAGTCCAACTCAGACCCTCTACTATCAAAAATTATTTCTTTTGTCCGCAGCGGTTGGCCAACCTCCTCCATAGACCAACAATTAATTCCTTTCTATCGCCGCCGCACGGAACTTTCCGTCCTCCAAGGCTGTCTTCTATGGGGCCATAGAATAGTCATCCCAACCAAATTGCGCCATGCACTGCTCACCCACCTCCATGAGGGCCACCCAGGCATCGTACGTATGAAATGCCTGGGTCGCAGTTACGTCTGGTGGCCCTCTATGGACGCAGACATTGCTGCATGGGTGCAGAAATGCTCCCCCTGCCAACAGGTTCGGCCAGCGCCACCTTCAGCCCCAACCCGCGAATGGGAGCAACCTAGATCACCGTGGAGTAGACTCCACGTGGACTTCTTAGGCCCAATAGATGGAACCTCTTTTTTCCTAGTAATTGACGCTTGGTCAAAATGGGTGGAACTTTTTCCTATGCATTCCACCACATCTGCAGCCACCATCCGAATTTTGGACAATCTTTTTACAACCCACGGCTTGCCTGACATTATAGTGTCAGATAACGGGCCCCAATTTACATCCCAGGAATTTCAAACATACCTACAACGCCTGGGCATCCGACACGCACCCGTAGCTCCGTTCCACCCGGCGGGGAACGGTATGGCGGAGCGCGCGGTGCGCTCTGCCAAAGAATCCCTTGCACGCATGGCTTACTTACTATTACATCAACAAGTGGCCACATTCCTACGATGCCAACACACCACCCCCTGCCCAATAACAGGCAAAGCCCCTTCCGAACTATTAATGGGAAGGAAACTCCGTACAACACTGGACCGATTGCATCCTTTCTATGCTACCCCATCCTACCCATCCTCTCCTCCTCCTAGGGTCTTTATTGTGGGGGAAAGAGTGTTTGCTAAGAACTTCGCCGGGGATCCAAAGTGGGTGCCTGGCGTAATTTCGGAGCTAACGGGGCCCTGTTCCTACAGGGTCCTCCTTGGAGACGGAAGAGTATGGAGGAGGCATATAGATCAACTGAGGCGACGGGTCGTTGACGCCACATCAAACAGTTCGCATGTTCCAGTCCCAAATTCACCAAGCCCTAAGGACGCCGCAAATCGGCCCGACCCTGGACAAACAACTAGCTCCGGCGACCATACCACCGATCCGATCCTGGCGAACTCCCTACCTGGTCAGTTGAGCGGGACTCCACGGTTCGGGCCTTCATGGACACTTCCCCGAAGCGATCCTCCTACAGCGACGGCCACTCCTCAGTTGAGGAGATCGCAGCGCGTGCGCAGACGGCCCACACGATTACAAGATTACGCATGCGCGGACAAGGGGAAAGGAGTGTTATATACTCAGAGCGTCCACCAGCAGGTGGCGCTCGAGAGCTCTAACCAAAGCTTCCCCCTGATTGGACAATCCAAACAAATTCAAAGGCGGCACGAGCTCCGAGTTCCTATTGGTTGCCGGTCTGACAGCTGTGGGTATAAATAGCTGTCCGCCCGGCTTGTTCTCTGTTCAGTTACTATAGTTGAATAAACCGGTTAACTGTTGCTGTGGTCGTTCAATTATTACCTGAGACTTAATACCGGGGAACCCGGAACTCCAGGAATAGTGACTTCCGGTTTGTCCGTAGGCCCGATTTTCAAACTCCGGAGGCTTCAAGGAAGCCTCTGGAGGGTGAAAAATGGCCTTAAAATAAGGCCGAAGTCAGCTGGCCAGCACGCGCATGCTGACAGGGCAATGCTTTGCGTGCCCTAACAAATGGCTCCGCATGCCACCTGTGGCACACATGCCATAGGTTCGCCATCATGGGCATAATATTTTGGAGAAATGCACTGAAAATGTTACAGTGATATTTAACAGTGACAAACGCAGCATATTTCACCAAGGAAACAAATATGGTAAGATGGGCAGCCAATAAACTTAATAAATGAAATGAAAATCAAATAGGTATGGGATGGCAAAATGCCAGAAGGAATCTGGTAGCACGTTTTCTGATTATCCAATTGTATTGAAAGGCATAAACTTTGTGACTTAACCTGGCTCACAGCTTGCACCTTTAATAAAAGGAGCCAGTCAGAAAAGATGCTATCCAACTCTTCGAGATTTTTTGCCACCATAAACTAACATGGCTCCTGTTCACCTCCTCTGTTCTCCTGGATGGCCATAAAAATTGTGAGATCAACAGACAAGGCAGACAGACAATAAACATTTATATAAAAAAAACTTGGAACAATAGTGGATTATAAACTAAATATTAATCAGCACTGAGAATTGACTGCAAAAATGGCAACAACCATTTTCAGGTTGCCTTAATGCAAGGATTGGACGTGGTGGCTCAGTGGCTAAGACACTGAGCTTGTTGATCAGGAAGGTCAGCATTTCAGCAGTTCGAATCCCTAGCGCCGCGTAATGGGGTGAGCTCCTGTTACTTGTCCCAGCTTCTGCCAACCTAGCAGTTTGAAAGCATGTAAAAATGCAAGTAGAAAAATAGGAACCACCTTTGGTGGAAAGGTAACAGCATTCTGTGTGTCTTCGGCATTTAGTCATGCCGGCCACATGACCACGGAGACGGCTTCAGACAGTGCTGGCTCTTTGGCTTTGAAATGGAGATGAGCACCGCCCCCTAGAGTTGGAACAACTAACACATATGTGCAAGGGGAACCTTTACCTTTACCTTAACTCTAGTTTAAATAACTTAACCTGAATTTTATGTGTGAGTTTTAATTTTTTTAAATTGGCTTATTTTCCTGTAAATCGTTTTGCAGAAATTGATTTAAAATATGCTAATCAAATATACTATTAAAAAAGATTTGGTTCTATCTGTGGAATACCCTTCTCTTGGGCCTGTTCCCTGTCCTCTTTGAATAACCTTCTGCCCCAGATTAGAGGAAACCTTTGTAAATGGGATGATGGAGCAATCATTCAGTCAATGTGCAGGATACCTGTCTCTGACATTGAATATAATGTTCTTGATTATATGAATTCTTTGAGAAGTGTGGCTGAAAACTTGTTTCTTTGGGTTGTTTCTACAATTTTGTTCCATCATGAATTGACCCTTCAGCTTAATGAGAAGGTAGACAAACAGCCAATAAACAAGGCACACTACAATTTGTTGCTACTACCTAGAAATTGAAAGGTTAAACAGTAAATCAAAGAATAGGACACTCTTGCAAATCGAATTGAAATGAATTTGTTATGGTGGTTCTATAGCTTATTTGAAAGGAAATCGTCTTCTGAAAGGCCACTGTGCTGGGGAAACCTTCACTTTCCCTGCTTATTTTATGTTCTTGGGATGGTTTACAGTTCCTTTAACTTTCCCTACAGCAAAACCTTTTTTTCAAATCCAGCTGTCCAAAGGCATATACTGTAACTGCCTTTTGTATATACACACAGACAAACCAGCCACCAGATGGCCACCAAGATATACAAAATAATATAACTCTTTGCTGCCAAAAGGTTGGCCCATAGTAATAAGAAATTGGAGAAGGATAGTAGGTGCAAAGGAACAAAGAAAAAAAAATGCAATGTACAAAACAAACAGACAATGGAACACGACAAATAGAGGAGACTTTCCATGTGGAAAATGATCTTACATATTGTTGGACAACTTCATTTCAAGAAATACTCAATCATGGCCCCAAGCAGGAATTATGTGCATTAAAGCTATATGGACAACAGATCAGCAAAGTCCCATTCCAGATACATAGTAAGGGCAAGCTGTGGGAGAGCAAGATTTGGGGGGAGTCATGATTCTTTTTAGGGTGGGAGGGGAGCAGAGGTGGTATTCAACAGGTTCTGACTGGTTCTGGAGAACTGGTAGTGGAAATTTTGAGTAATTCGGAAAACACCTGTAAATACCACCTCTGACTGGCCCAGCCCCCATCTATTCTCTGACTCCCAGATCCAGCTGATTGGGAGGAAATGGGGATTTTGCAGTATCCTTCTCCTGGCACACCCACCAAGCCATGCCCACAGAACCAGTAGTAAAAATTTTTTGAATCCCACCACTGGAGGGGACATAACAAATGAGATGTATAAATATGGACTAACTGCATAATCAATTTCAACCATAACATCTTAGAGTGACTATATGCGTACACACGTCATTAAGTTATTGTTGGCTTCTAGTGATTTGCCTGAACCCTTTTTTGGCAAGATTCCAGAATTGTATGTCATTGCCTACTTCCTAGGAATGAGAGAAAGTGACTGGCCCAAGGTCATCTAACTGATTTTCTGTCTAAGAAGGTACTAGAACTCACCGTCTCCTGGATTTCAGGTCTGGACTTAACCACTACATCAAACTGCTCTCATTCCTCATTTTAACTAGTTAGAGTCTAATAGATTCTAGCTTCTGACCTTAGAGAATAAAATTTTACAATCCAACAGATAAAGCTGAAAACCTGAAAATTTGAGTTTTATGGTTCATAATTGCAGCTTAGGTAACTATTTTAACAGAGTAGAATAGGAAGAGACCTCAGGGCCATTTCCTGGGCACCTGCAGACACTGATCAGTCAGGAAGTAGTAGCAGATAAGGGTTAGTGATAAACAGGTCAGCACTAGGACATCTTAGGTTCTTCTAGAGCTGAGGCTATGTCTTTATGAAAGTAGGATGTGTTTATGAAAATAGGAACCAATAAGTTGGTGAAAGTTGCAAGTCACACTCATGTGAAGACTGGTAAGTTAAGAAACTGATATGAGTTTTGAGAAAAAAATCATTCTGCATCAATGTGATCAAGGAAGAAAAGTTACTATGGCAGAAGAAATGAATACATTGGTGGGAATGAGGCAAGCAACCCAGAAAAAGTGATTGGGCCATTCATTGCCCTAAGAACGAATGAGAATGATGAGAATCTGGTTAGGAAAAAACAACAATTTACCATAACTCAAGCATATAGTTTAAATATAAGTCTACTCATATGTACATATAGCAGAGGAAATAATATAAATTTAAAAGCATGGTTGGTTTGATTGATTATGATGCAGGAGGAGAATGTGAATCTAAAAATTAATGTTGGGAAGAGGAAGCTAACAAGTGTTTGATGGGGAAAAGAGTGAACTATTCAAGTTATATGTAAACAGCAATACATTGGGTGAATCTACACTTTCATGACATATTTGCTCAAGATGGGATAGGAGAAAAGGAAGGAGAAATGTTAAGATGATGCAGATATTAGCAAAAAATAAAAGATAATATCAGATCTGTTGCAAATAAGGTTTATTGAAAGAAGCAAAAGTTTCTGTCTAGAAGAGTCCAATTTTGCTCTCTTTGTTGAATGTAAGTGAGAGTTGGCTTTATTAGAGAAATGGAAAAATAAGATGTGCACTGGGAATAGGATTCTGGAGAAGATTGTATGATTTAAAAAATGATAGGACCTTTTTGAATGAACGTGAATTGAACATAAAAAGGAGTGATCAGTACAAAAGAGATAGATGGAGGTGCTTTGGCATGAATGAATAAGTGTCAACTTCTAAATAAACATCAATGAATATTAAAATAAATATTGAATCAAATTAAATATTGAATTCCAAAATAAATATATGAAGGAAAAATGAGGAAAACCGAAAAGTTGCAGTTGGATGAAATCCTGAAAAAGAGAGGTGAGCCATTAAGAGAACAAAAAAAAACAATATACGCAGCAATATATGAATGTGACAGAAGAAAAAATACTTTGCAAAGAAATAATATTATTGAAGATTTTAATGAAGGATAGTGACGTAAGCTACATTTAGCAATATTTCCTTTCCTTTTTTTATATTATATTCCTTGATTTCTTTGGCCATAGTATTTAATGCTCTTTAATGCATTCTCTGAAGTGAATAGGGAATATATGCATTAGTTTCTGTAGCAAGGTATGGAATTTTAGGGAGGATAGATACCGATGCATGCATGGGAAGGGGAGAGAGATGATGATAGATAGATAGATAGATAGATAGATAGATAGATAGATAGATAGATAGATAGATAGATAGACAGACAGACAGACAGACAGACAGACAGACAGACAGACAGACAGACAGATATAGACAGACAGACAGACAGAATTAACAGTTGAAATATTTTGTAGTACTTGTATCTTCTTTTTAGTACATATTCTTTTGTTTTTAATGCCTTCTTTGATTATCTTTATTCCTTAGGCTGCATATACTACTAATTATCTGCAGTTTGTTGTTTCAGTGTTAAACCATTTTGTTTTGTTGTGGAAGAATAATTTTGTTTCCCCAGGAGTGTTTCCCGCCCATTTCGAGCCATGCTGTGGACCACAATTATGGCTTTCCCACCCAAATGCTCTAATAATTAGCCATGTGTACAAGAGGAGGCAGAAAAGCAACTTGTGGTTCAGTCATCCTGAAATAAAAAAAATATATGAAAATTATTATTAGGATCCACCTCCTGCTTTAGAAAATTGGTATCATTTAACAGGGCAAATATCATTTCATGGTGCTTCTGCTGGAGTTTGCAAAAATGCGGCAAGTGCCAATTACTTGCTTCTTGATTATCTATTAGAGAGAAAATTAGCAAAAAAAATTTGATAGATGTTTGGATTGTTATGTTCCCCCTCTCCCCCCCCCCCCGGCAATATAATTAAGAAGAGGTATTTTCCCCTAAAGACAGCACTAGTAAATTGTTTATTCAGATTAAGGCAAAATTGCAGTTTGAAAATTGCTTTCTAATATTTGAGTCATTTACAAACTTAGCAGCAAAGGACAGGAAGAAAGGAGATGCAAGAAGGAAGTGCCTTCTCCAAGATTTGATGGGTATCTCATTGGTAATCCACAGCTATTGAGAACTCCATCTCTTAGCCATTATCTCCCATTGTTAAAACCTAACAGTTTCCTATTGACTGTTAATCAGTAATCTGGCTATGAAAAGAAAGGGCAGCCAGCATCTTTGCAAACTAGGTCTGCTGAATACTTTCTGTTAGCTATTCAATCTTGTTGTCAGTAAATAACAGTTGACAAATACTTCTATGCATTAATCTTTACTGTGCTTAGAGAACAGAGAAACTCATCATGTGGTTTTGACTTTTGTTTAAATCCAGTCTTCAATAAATCATAGTTAATAAGAAGTGTGGATTCAAGAGAGCGAAGTGTGACTTTTCTGTTGGTTTTCGTTGCCGGAATGGATTAAACATGCTATAAGGACTGCATCTTTGGGCCAATCCACGCCTCCAGTTTTACCCCAACATGATAGTGAAACATCCACCATTTCTGGAGGGTAGGGACATTTCACATCATCTTCAACAAATCCTTAACTCAACTTTTGCCTGTGTTGTCCAGGTCCACATAGAGTACCACACTTCAACCTTAAACTGTCTTCCATGGACCTTACCCCATTCCTAAGAGGTCCGTAAAGGGGGCATACAAAGTACACCAGCGTGACTAACATCCCTGTCCTACTGTCCCCATCTATTTGTGTTCATTTATTTCGCTCAGGTCCATGTTTATGTTTATAACTGCTATCTTGTACATGTTTGACAAATAATAAATACAAATACTTCAATTCCTTGTAAGCAAACTCTTGCACTCTAGTTGGTGTTTGTACAGCAATGTTTTCCAGGTATGTTGACTTTAGCTCCCAGAACTTTCCTTCACTAACTAGGCTGCCTGTAGAATTCTGGGATTTGAAGTCCACATGCCTGGCAATAGCTTAGGAAACTCTGCTATAGTAGAAAATACAATCTTTAAAGCACTCCATGGCACAGGACCTATTTACTTGCGGGATCGCATCCTGCCCCATACATCCCTACGACCAATCCGCTCTCACAGAGAGGGACTCCTCCGGGTGCCGTCCACTAAGCAGTGCCAAAGGGCGGCGCCCAGGAGCAGGGCCTTCTCTGTGATGGGCCCAGCCCTCTGGAATGACCTCCCCCCCAACACTAGGATCACTACCGACCTCCGCTCCTTCCGTACAAAACTCAAGACCCACCTTTTTCAACTAGCTGGCCTGGCTCAACCATAGTTCTATCTCTAATCCTCCTGGCAATTTTAAACTTTAAATTTTAAATCGGGGTGTTTTAATTTTTAACCTTATTATTATTGTTGTTTTATGTGTTGTAACAATCGTTGTGACTTTATACCTCCTACGTGTAATGTCTAATCGTGTAACATGTGATTTATTTATTGTACGCCGCCCCGAGTCCCTTCGTGGAGAGGGAGCGGCTAACAAGTCTAATAAATAATAATAATAATAATAAAAAAATGCCTCTTACTTTTCAGTCACTAGTCAGTGCCCTCCATTAAAAAACAAACAATGAACAAGTTCCTTGGTGGAATGTGTTGGTCTGGATTTTTTTAATATATACCCAATGAAATTGCAAGGAAGTCTGCCACCTTCCCTTTTAAGCTCTAGCTACAAATGGTAATCCTATATTCTCTTTAGTCTCTTCTCTTCTTCCCAGGTCAGGTAAGAAAATTGGAGAATTCTCCAGGGAAGGCAATTAATAAGCATGGTGCATACAAAACATCTGAGTGAAAATAAAGAAATGGGTTGAAATCCAAAAAGGAATTTCTTAAGTTGGCCTCATTTGCATCCAGCTTTTGTATGGGAGACAGCAGGCCATGGAAGTCTTCAGGGTAGAAAAGTCCTTTGTCAGAAATCAACATGCATATTGTTTTGAGCTTGGCTGCCAAAAGAGAATGGTAGTGTTTTAATCCAGGTTAATTGCTGGGAGGAAAGCAAAGAAATATCTAAGAGCATTTATTTTTCCTGAGAACTATTTTGACAATGTAAATATAATAACAACTTCCTCAATTAGCCCTCAATTCATAGAAACTTCATGCACAAATACATGCCACATATAGAAGTGGTTTTCTACTGGTTTCTTTTAATTTCCCAATCTAGTCTAAAGCTTTTCCCAAGTAATCTTGCTTAAGTCTTGTCTAAGCAGACCAGAGGATGCTTAACTTTTCAAGATCCACAAGAGAGGGTATAGGGGAAGAAGGCTGCATTTGTTGCATTTTAAGAGAAGGTGATAGGTATTAAAATGGTTTATACTTGTGATGAAGAAATTTATATCTTTCTTTTTCTTTACTATATTTTCATGTTTTCTTTTTCTGCTATTTTTCTATTTTTCTTTTCTGCACCTTCTATTTTTTTCTTTTTGATACACTTAGTTTGTATAGTTTGCATCTTTTTAGTTGTAACTTTTAATGAAACAGTAAAATAAACAATGTCTTATTTCCGGTTACAGGATAGCAATCCTCTCCTCTCTCATTCCCCCAAATTTGACACAATTAAAAGTCCCATCCGGGTAAATATGCATATGATTGCAACGCAGGAAAACAAGTATTTGCAGCAATGCTGGTAAGGCAGTGGAATATGGGAGGTCCCAAAATAGATTGTAATTGGGATGCAATTGGGATTTATGTGCATACTTTGTACCACTTATACTATGTATATTCAATGTCTTCAGTGTCGTATCCCATAATTGAAATCATGGGAACACAGCAACCTTAAGAATGATATTGAAGATTTTTGGTCACCTGATCTATACCCTTAACAATTTTACATAATATTCCCATTTTCTAGAATCGTAATATGAGATTTCTTATATTGAACTGGATATTTGCCCATCAAGTTTAATATTGCCTCAGCCGTCTGGCACCAGCTCTACAGGTTTCAGATTGGAATACTTCCCAGGAATTAATCATGAAATTAATACACTTGGCTGGGATTTAGATTTATTTTTACCTTCTCACTTTAGATTTGACTTAAAAAAAACGCACCAACTAACACAATTCAATTCTGCATTACTTAAATTCTATACTATACTGCCATATAGAATTGCACATTTCTTCTTGGAATGGCAAATGTTGTGCCTGTTGCACATTTAATTTGAAAACAAAGAGGCCAGTTTTAGTTCAGGTGTGGAGAAGCTTTGGCAACAGTTCTATCAAGCCTGATCTTGAGAAATTATTATATTATGTACACTTCATTTTAAAAAGCAAAAATTAATCCAGTCAATATATTTCTGTTTATGGCTAGCGTCCTAAAGGATTAAAAATCCAAGGATCCCTCCTGGTAGTTAAAAGGCTGATCAAGGAACTATTAACCATTATGAACATTATTTTTGGAGGAAAACAGGATATATATCAAATAAATGAACACTAATGTACTCTGCTTGGTTACCTCTTGGTCTAGCTTGGGATGCTTTCTAAGCTCCTCTGTCTAATGACAGAAAGGGCAAAGTTTCTTTATTCAAACCTAATTCCAAGTGACTTCATGGACAAAACCAAACAGTTCACTTGCCATCAAATCACAATTGAATCTATTTAGTTATTCTGAAGCATGCTGAAATCCAGCAAGGTGCTCTCATTTAGGCTTGACAGTAGTGTTTGGAACTTCGAAGCAGCTCAAAGTTAAGCTTTGACCCAGATATTCCTTTTAAGTGCTGGATGTATAGCCAACGAAAGGACATGTCAGTCAGCTTCAACACTTGAAACAGAGCAACAGGGATTCTGAGCCGAGAGGTTAGGTCAGTTTATTTTACTGTGATGGTTACATCATGGTAACACTTAAAATACATGGGCAACAGTTCTGTAGTATAGTCTTGTTGGAAGAAATGTCTATCTGGGTTTAGTTCCAAGTGGGGAGAAAGACATTGGAAACATGGAAGCTGCTTGGAATGTTGGTTTAATGGTGGACAGGACCACATGGTTTGAGATCCTGGGTAAAAAAGAGCAGATGGGTGGGAGAGAAAGATACTGGAGATTTATACCTTCTCTTGGGCTTGGGCTTAGAGCTTCCTGTTCCTGTGTAAGAAATGTATTCAGATTGGTTTCAGACTCCTATGCAGGGGTAACTTTGTAGTGTTTTGAGTCCCAAGCTTGGTTGAATCTTGCTGGGTGATGTAATCTTCCCAGGTGCCATGTGGTGAGTTCTGTTGCTAGATGGGTAGAGGGCTAATCTTGGGTGAGGGTGTTTGTTGGATCTTGGGTGAGGGTGTTTGCTTATGAATAGATCTAGCTATCTCTTTATTTTTTAAGTGCTAACATCTGCTGTAGGCTATTGAGGAGGGTGAGGTCTATTAAGTGTGAGTCTGTTTCCTGCCTAAAACATGTTTCTTCATTTCTCATCCAGGGAAATATAATATTCTGCCTTTTTAATATTTCCTAGAATATTTCATTCTTCTAAGAAAGGAGTGGGTGCTAACTTCCTACAGTCTTAAATCTGTTTCAAAATGAAGACCTGTTTTAAGTCAATAGGAAAAGACATCCACACTCACACACCCAAACACAAAGGTAAATGAAAAGTCTTACAGACTCACTATAAGATTGTATACACAACGC